>NW_012267221.1:34104601-34209255 GCF_000151885.1 Dipodomys ordii | reverse complement strand
ACTTCCGGCTTTTTTCTTTTTGCTTATGTGGTGCTGAGGAATCGAACCCAGGGCCTCAGGCATGCAAGGCAAGTGCTCTACCACTGAGCCACCTTCCTAGCCCCAATCAAATATTTTCTATAGATATTCCAAAGAATTCAACTTCTAGGCTACTTAAAGTGTGTGTCTATGGAAGCAAAAAAGATGTACATTACACTATATTGCTTTAATATGACATTCTCTACATGTTATCTTTTTGAAAACTTCAAATCAAGAAAGAAAGAAATCTACAGTTTATGTGAAAGCTTAAAATAGGGATCATAGTATCAACTCATCATGAGAAAAAGCATTCATGTGACACATTCGGTATTATGTTTGGAGACGTTCCATCCTTAAGTAGCTACTGGGTCCTTGAAGCTTGAATCTCTAAACTGGGAGATATCCAGGAAAGTATAACCATTCTATCAATGAGTACAAGACAAATATGCATGTGATCCAATGTATGATCTTCTGTACCCTCACTCAGAAGAGGGGCTTATAAAAATTTCCATCGGGTAGGAATCTTTACAAAGGTTAGTAGTATTGCACAGGCAACAAGGGACATTTTAAACTTCAATGTATGTGAAAGAATTGGCCTTTTCTTCTTGTCCTACACATGTACTAGTTATTGCAAATAAGGGAAACTATGGGACCTATGTTTCTTTGGGCCTGGCTTACTTCACTTAATATAATTTTTTCCAAGTCTAAAGCTATGTACGTATGACCACATAAGATGATGTTAAGTGAAATGAACCCAAAGATAGGGACACAAATACCTTTTTTCTTTCTTGCTATTGTTTCTAACGTATTTATAATGTACCATGTGATTCTTTTGTTGCTTTGTATGTTCCTCCCCCATGGGATTTCACTGTATTTGATGCCGGTGCCCTGCATCTTGTATATACACTTTTCTAATTTGGGAAGGGGAAGGAAAAAAAAAACCAGAATGCTTAAATAAGGATACAGGTTGACCCATTATAACAATGAGATGTACAAAACACTATGTTGAAAACAAATTTACAATTTCATTGGGGGGTAGTTGTGGAGGTGAGAGGGAAGGAATGGTTGGGGGATAAGCAAAGGAGGCAGCAATGCTCATGTAATTGTAAGCCCTCTGTACAGAATTTTTACAATAAAAAACGCACAAAAAAATAAAGGCTTTTGAAAATGAAAAAAAAAAGAATCGGGTGAATTCTAGCTTCTTGCCCTTTAAAAAACAATGAAATTGAAAGAAGAAGAGGAAGAGGAGGAGGAAGGCAGGGAGGGAGGGAGGAAGGAAGGAATGAATGAAGGAAGGAAGGAAGGAAAGAAGGAAGGAAGGAAGGAAAAAGGGGAACAAGAGAAAGAGGAGGAGGAAGAGGTGGAAGTGGAGGTGGAGGAGGAAGAGGAGGATAAGGAGGAGGAGGAACCAAAAAAAGAATTAAAGCTTATTTCCAACTTCTACAACATATTTCATCATCATCAAGAAAACAACTTTAACTAAAGTGCTACAAGGGGCACTAACCGAGGCAGGTTAGTCCAATAGCATAGAAATCAATATCTTTTACAGAATGATCCTCTATTAAATGTAAAGAGTCCAATATTTTCATGAATTTGAGTCTTACGATTTGAATACATAGTTGTATGAATTTAAGTAATTGTTGATAGAGGAATTCCTAGGTAGATTGGGGAAAACAGGAGCCATGTGATCAAGGAGCTTTTCCTATAGTTTGAGCTTAAAGAGTTCTCTTTATAGATTATATTTGAAAATGTGATATTTAAAGAGCTCTTCTGCCCTCTTGTGACAACTAAGCGAAATGTGAGTGCTGCCTAGCAAAGAGTATTTCTAATTGCCTAAGCCTAATTAGAAATATATTGTATTAATAAAGTATGTTGTTAACTCTCAGCTCCTTTATACAATTACCTGAAGATAAAGAAAAGGAAAAATAAAAAATAAATACAATGAAACCATTGAGAAAGATAAGAAAAACTGAAAATCTCAACCAAAGTTCAGTTGATAAAAAATAATTTGCATTTCTTATAAACACAGGCTCAGAAAAGACAAAAAAAAGCATCCATTTTCTCTCATTTGTGGATGTCAGGCCTAGAATATAATCATATCTGAAATCACATAAAGAGCCTTAGACATATGCACATGACCAAACGGACTAAAGTATGTGCAGAGGTGGGTTTCCATGATGGAACCCCTTTGAGCAATTAACAGCCAGCTTAACAAAATGAATATCAGGAAGCTAAAACCTGTAATGACTGGAGGGTTAGCTATCACACTTAAAGTACATGTGGAACAAATGGAGCTAGAAGGCAGGGAGAGCTGAGGGGGATAGATGGGAGGGGGTGGAGGAGTAGGTTGGTAAAGATATGGACATGGTAAATTGAAATCCTCTTGTACAACTATTTGAAGGTAACTTAGAATCAAAGTAATTTACACTGTTTTTTTCTTTTCAGTCACGGGGCTTAAACTCGGAACCTAGATGCTGTCCCTGAGCTCGTTCCCTCAAGGAAGGCTTGCACTCTACCACTTTGAGACATAGTACCACTTCCAGTTGTCTAGTGCTTAACTAGAGTTGAATCTCACAGATTTTCTTGCCCCAGCTGGCTTCAAACTGCTGAGATCCTCAGATCTCAGTCTCTTGAATAGCTAGGATTATAGGTGAGAGCCATCAGCACCCAACTATACTTCTTGAAGAATCCATTGAAGAAATTCATCATAACTTAATGACAAATGTTTTACTTTTGTAGTTTTTCTTTCAGTTTAATTCAACATGCACATTTTTAAACATCTGCAATTCTCCTCATTACCACCCTACCCCCCTAGCAAGGTACAGGGGCTTAAGCTTAGATTTCGGGCTTGGGCACTATCACTAGCCTTTTTCCACAAGGCTGAGGTTCTTCTACTTCCAGGTTTTTAGTAGTTAGAGAGAGGTAAGAGTCTCCTGGGCTGTTCTGACCTGGCTGCCTTTAAACTATGATTTCAGGTCTCCACTTCTTGAGCCATTAAGATTATGAACATGAATAAGCACTTGACTAAATGTCTGCATTTTTTGATTAGACAAAACTAAATTAGTTCATGTGATTTATAAAAAAAAAAGGGGGGGAGGAAGGGAAGACAGATTCCCATGGATTTAAGTAGAAATTGCTTATTTTCAAGATTTTTCTAAGATCCACATTTTTATTAAATACAACATTCTCTGTTTATCCACTCACTTTTATGGTTTCCAATAGCCATGGTCAAACATGGTCTGCAAATATTAATTGGAAAGCTGCAGAAATAAACAGTCCATGAGCTTGAAATTGCATGCTGATGAGTAGTGTGATGGAATGTCATGTTATCTCAGACTGTCCCATATGGCTATGAGTCATCCTTCATCCACTGGATATGCTGAAGGCTACCTACCTGTGGCCCTGTTATCAGATCTGCTGTCATGGCACCACAGTGCTTGTGTTCAAGAGAGTCTTGTTTTGCTAAACATCACCTCAAACACAAGTCATGATGCTGGTGAATCACATATTCCAAAAATAAGGTTGAGGTTGAACTTGGATTTTCATGTTTCATGGCAGGTATTCTACGATTTGAGCCAAGCCTCCCACACATGTTATGTCGGTTATCTTTGAGACAAGGTGTCACTTTTTGTCTAGACTGTCAAGGAGTATTATTCTTTGTTTATGCCTAAGTAACTGCAATGACAAGTATGATCTACAATGTCAGCTATTTCTGTTATGATAGGGTCTCACAAACATTTTTGCTAAAGCTAGCCTAGAATCAAGATCCTCTAGTTTCGTCATTCTGTATAGCTGGAATTACAAGCATGCACCAATGTGTCCATTCTGGAAATTTTGTCCAGACTGGTCTTGAAACATGATCCTCTCAATATCTCCCTCATAAATAATCTAGGATTACAGACATGAGCCACCTGCTTCCTGGCCACAACAGACATTTTGACAGAAAGAGGCACCCTAGCTAAAATCATTTGTTTTCATGTGTTATTTTTGTTAATCTCTCACAATGGATTAATAAGTTAAACTTTGTCATAGGTATGCATGCATGAAAAGAAATATTTTACAAACAGAGTTCACTACTCCTTGTGCTTCAGACATCCATTGGGATATGATAGAATGTACTGTCTGGAAATAAAAGGACCAGTGTAGCTCTTACATGTATTGTAATGTGATGCAAACAAAAGGAGGTGATACAAATAAAGGTATGCCCTAAAAACCTTGAAAGGCTCAGATTCACGGGAATGCTCCAATGACAGAGATCATCCGCCTCAGCAACCTCTCCTTTTAGGTTTTCAGAGATCAACTGGGGCAAACCAATTAAAAGGATCTTATGTTAAAATGTAATGCAGTTAAACTTATCTCAGATGTAGATTTTCTCTGTTCAACAGCCCTGCTCCCAGACTCAGCACTGAGATTTTATTCCCCTTTTTTTCCAAGAAAACCACAGTTCCCTACATTAGGCTAGGCTGAATAATACCTTATATTCCATCTGTCACAGCATCACTCAAGACTGTAATGTAGCTTCCTCATTCCTTTTATGACCAATGCATAATATTGCTTACCACAGAGAAGAAAAGAAAGAAATCATATGTGCACACACATCTAAAAGGAGGCTGCAATACAAATATTTACTTCTCACATTTGGTAGTGATACTTATCAGGGGATTCTTGTAAATATGTCAAAGCAATAATTGTATTTTAGGTATCATAATAGAAGAAGTAAAACCACTGGGCACCAACTTCAACATATCCTATATTAGGAACTTACAAACCTGATCATTTAATCTTCATCATCTCTCTTTCACATAAGCTTAATTACCTTTGGTATACGTGAAAAACCTAAGGTTTCTGAAGTAATTCATCCAAGATTATACATATGTTTTTCTTTGTTGGTTGTTTTTGTGTTTTGGTCATGGGGCTTGAACTCTGGGCCTGGGCGCTATCCCTCAGCTTTTCAGCTCAAGGGCAGTGTTCTACAGCTTGAGCCACAGCGCCACTTCCGGTTTTCTAGTGGTTTATTGGAGATAAGAGTCTCACAGACTTTTCTGCCCGGGCTGGCTTTGAACCATGATCCTCAGATCTCAGCCTCCTGAGTAGCTAGGATTACAGGCTTGGATCCAGTTTTTACAAACACTTTTATCTTCCCCTAAAGCCATGCTGTTTGTATCGACCAGTAAGGTTATCATTAATACTTTTGGCTTATTTTTTTAGATGGCTTTCAGACCTTGAAGGTGGTTCTCTTCTCTTTGCTTAATGATTTTCTGAGAAAGTTGTGAACTATGCTCAGTGCATCGAAAATGAGAAAATGTTCTCAAAGTGAACAGATGAATATGAGATCACTGGCCTAATTTTCATTTGAGTCCCAGGATTTTCATTATTATTATTTATAGTTCTTTATTGGGTGTTTTATTGCATGATGACATCCTGTGGCGTTCTTGCTAAACCAGATTATACACCATTAGAACATTCACTTCATTCACCAGTTATTTATTGAAACCTACTGTGAACCAATTCTATGTTAGAAATTGAATAATGAATATGATTATCATGGTGTCAGAAGATGGAACAGTACATAGTAAACAAATATTTAAGATAGATTAGCAATACGAGTTCATGAAATATTCAATATGAGAGAATAAAGATGGAGGATAAACTGTACAGAAAGTATAAGCCAAATTAGGTGATTGGTACTTTATTCTCAGAGTATCTCTAATAAATCAGTGGTAGAAGCAAATACTTAATGTAATCTGTATTTTAGATATATCGCCTTGGACAACTGCCTGCTGGGGAAAAGCTGGGAAGTGATAGATCTTTCAAGGACAGTCCCAGCAATCAAATAAGGAGAATGAATAACTGGGCACTGGTAGCTCACACCTATAATCCTAGCTACTCAGGAGGCTGAGATCTGAGGATCGTGGGTCAAAGCCAGCCCAAGCAGAAAAGTCCCCCTGGGACTTTTATCTCCAGTTAACCAGAAAACTGGAAGTGGC
This sequence comes from Dipodomys ordii, assembly GCF_000151885.1. NCBI lineage: Eukaryota > Metazoa > Chordata > Mammalia > Rodentia > Heteromyidae > Dipodomys > Dipodomys ordii. The sequence goes on along the minus strand of NW_012267221.1, from coordinate 34,203,250 downwards.
ACTGTGGCTCAAGTAGTAGAGCGCTAGCCTTAAGCTGAAGAGCTGAGGGACAGCGCCCAGGCCCAGAGCTCGAGCCCCATGACGGGCAAAAACAAGGTAGAATGTAGAACTTGTCACACTAAAACCCATAATGACAGTGGTACTTGAAAAAGGGTCAAATTTTTAAAATAGATCAACCATAGAATTCAGATCATTGTTACAAGAAAGGAGGGGATGAAGGGGGAATCAGAGAAATTGTTTACATTCTGCCAACAGAATGAAAATACAACTCGTGAAATAGACAATAATAAAGAAGGTCTGGGGTAGAAAGGAAACATGAGAACATTTGGTATTTCAGAAAAACTGTAAGTTATAATTCTTAAGTCCAACTAGTTTGTAGTTTGAGAAGAGTGAAACATGCTTGGAATGAGCATTGTGGGGATCAGAAGCATAGCAAGCCTCGCACCTAATGCCACTGTGGCATTCCTGAAAACCCAGGTATAATTGAAAATGAAGAATCAGTACTGGGACCATTCTGAACCTTTATACAGTTTTCACCACTAATGCTCAGCCATATGGCTTGCAAAGGACCAACAAATCAACATAATTTGGTGCTGTGCTGGTGAAGGTAAAAAAAATAAAAGCCAACACAGCATGGAAGCAAGGCAGGGAATGAGGCAGACAACATTGGTTTCACTGTTTCAAAAGCAGTGTGGTAGAGTAAATGAATGGAATGTTTAAAACATGGGCAGCTTGAGCTGCCCATGGGTGTTATCGATGAGCATTGTTAGTAGTCAGAATTAATATATATATATATATATAATACATATATTTATATTATATATATAATTCTTGAATCCCACGTTCAAGGATTCATTAATTAAGCTATGATGTAGTCTGACCCTGGGCATCAAGACTTTGTCAATTTCTCAGGTAACTCTAAGTTGAAGTCAAGTTTAGAAACCACTGGATAGGCCAGTAACAATTGCTTGTGGTTTGCCTACCATGTACAAGGTCCTAGGTTTGATCCCCATTGCCACAAATTAGAAGAAAAAAAGAACTGCTTGGTAGACTTACATTTGAAGGAGGAAGAAGAGTGATACAAAGGTGCAGCCCGGCTGGCTGAAGTGTTAGAAAAGTAACTATTCCATGTATGGAAAGCACAGAGAACAACAAGTCATCCACATGACACTGAAGTCACCCAAGGTGATGGTGAAATGGGAGGGGAAAGGGTTGTGTGTCTGTTTCCTGCTCAAAAGTTATCTTAGATTTAAAAGATAAATATAAACTAAGTGTTGCTGAGTCACTTTATAGCCTGAAGTAAGTCTAAAATTATTCTATGTGTAGTTATAATCATATAGTTCCCATTTTGTGCATAAAGTATACAATGAGATGTCTGTGAAACTAAACGTATGGTATTCATGAAAAAAAATCCCGAGATGACTTAAAAATACCTATCATGAATCAAGAAAACACAAGATATAGAAAACAGCAACTTCCAGAACAGGCTAATTATCTCTTCTGTGTGTGGATTCTAACACAAGTTTTAAAAAAGGTGCCTCTTTTTCAGATCCGATATACTCCTACTAAGAAAGTTAATCTCTGTTGATGAGGCACTTTGTCATGATTAAAAATGATGGAGCTGGGGCTGGGAAGGTGGCTCAGTGGTAGAGCGCTTGCCTTGCATGCCTGAGGCCCTGGATTCGATTCCTCAGCACCACATAAGCAAAAAGAAAAAAGGCGGAAGTGGCGCTGTGGCTCAAGTGGTAGAGCGCTAGCCTTGAGCTGAAGAGCTGAGGGACAGCGCCCAGGCCCAGAGTTCAGGCTCCGGGACCGGACCCAAAAAAAAAAAAAATGATGGAGCTTAGAACATCTTTGCTTTCATCTAGTTTCAAAAATTCCCTCCTATAACACTAGAGGTCTTTAGGTATGTCAATAAATTAATTATTGAGACCCAAGATTGATTCATCTTATATCATCTTTTCTTTTCTCTTTTCTGTGTCCATACTGTAACTTGAACGTAGGGCCTGAAAACTGTCTCTGAGCTCTACCACTTGAGCCACAACTCTACTTGCAGCTTTTCAGTGATTATTTGGAGATAGTCTCATTAATAAGGGGAAACAAGGGAGGAGGCAACAATAATTGATAAGAAATGTACTCATTACCTTGCCCATGTAATTGTAACCCCTCTGTATGGTATTTTCACAATAAAAAATAAAATAAAATAAAAAGAGTCTCATTGACTTTCCTGCCTTTGAACCATGATCTTCAGATCTTAACATCCTGAGTAGCTAGGATTACAGGCATAAGCCACTGGTGCCTTGATGATCTTGTACCAAGTTTGTAAGTAGTCAATTTAATTCTGGAATTTTCTATTTAAATTTTAATGGAAACTACTTGTTGAGTTTTTAGTAAATATACGATGCCCATTTTGTTTTATAAACTATGTTGTATTTGTTTTATAAACCTTTTCAGAAGGCTTTGAACCTCTCAAGAATTTTCTGTCATATTGTCAATTTTCACATATCTATAAATTCACACATAGCCTATGAACATAGCTACTGGGAACATATCATTGACAATAACTTTAGAGTCCAATTTCCTATGTAGTTTCCATTGCACAAATATAATGTTTACAAATTAATCAGTACAAATCTTCTATAAGTGGTCAAATGAATCTTTTGCTTTTTTTTTATTGTGAGAATACCGTACAGAGGAGCTACAATTACACGGGCAAGATAACGAGTACATTTCTTATCAAGCATTGTTGCCTCCTCTTTGTTTCCCCTTCCCTTCCCTTCCCATCCTTCCCCCACCTACCCACACCCAGTCCCCCCCCCCAAAGTTGTAAAGTTCGTTTTTCCACATAACGACTTGTATATCTCATTGTTACAATGGGTCTACCTGTATCCCTAGTTAAACGATTTGTTTTTTCCCTTCCCCTCCACAAATTATACCAACATCAAATACAGTGAAAGCACGGGTTATACCGTGGGGGAGGGAATACAAAGCAACATAGAAATAATAAATATGTTAGAAACAATTGCATGAAAGAAAAAAAAAACCATTTGAATACTTATCTTGGGTTCATTCCCCTAACATCAACTTTTCTGACCTTTTCTGCTTGTCTCAGACATATGCTAGTTATTGCAAATAAGGGAAACCATGGGACCTATGTTTCTTTGGGCCTGGCTTACTTCACTTATATTCAAATATAAATTCAAATGTGACTTAAGGAAGGGCCAGGAAAGACTAGCTTATAATTAGAATGGATAGATTTAGAAATGCAAAGGAAAAAATGTGTTCAACAATAATAAACTAGAACAAGTTCTGGTTCACACCAGTAATATCAAGTAGTTATGTTCACAAGCTCCAACTTAATACAGAAGCCAAGATATGTTACATCAAATATGTATCACATTCTGGTCCCAAGTCTATTTTTGGTTATTTGTGGAAAAGAAAACCCTGGCCAGAGACAGAGTAGTGAGTTGTGTTTACTATGAAATTTCTTATTGACCAATTATACACTGCTTTTCTGATTTATGTACTTCAGTCTCACATGAGTTTAGTTGGTGTAAGTCACCCAACACATTTGAGTAATTGTTGGCTATTGTCAAGATTGAGTCTTTGGTCCTTTAAAACTGGACCAGAATGAAGTCACCAATACTTAATGCCACTTTGGGTTGACTTTGGCCTTTTGAAACTTAACCAGATGCTCTCCCTAACCTCATCACTTCTACATTTCTACCATGAAATTCTGCTTACAGCTAATAAATAAAAGATCTCTGTCAATCAAGATGTGTCAATATGAGAAATTATAGTTTGCATATAAGCATCAAGATGTTTCCTCCTATAATTGTCTCTAACAGGAAAAAAATCAAAAACAGATTGTAAAAAAAATTTCATGAGAACAATGCCTTTACAACAACAAATTCAAATCTGGTTTTTTTTTGTTTGTTTGTTTTTGGTTTTTTTTTGGGTCCAGTCGTGGGCCTGAACTCTAGGCCTGGGCGCTGTCCCTCAGCAATTCAGCTCAAGGCTAGCACTCTACCACTTGAGGCACAGCGCCACTTCTGGCTTTTTTCTTTTTGCTTATGTGGTGCTGAGGAATCGAATCCAGGGCCTCAGGCATGCAAGGCAAGCGCTTTACCACTGAGCCACCTTCCCAGCCCCAATCTGGTTGTTTTCTAAAAGCAAAATCATTTCAAGCATGATGAAGAAAAAGAGAAAATATATTATATTCAAAGAAAAAATTTGCAATAATATAATGGTGTCATAACATACATGATGATATATGGTTCAGAACTGGATAACACTTGTACTATTTGGCATCCTTTGTCCCTGTTTCAGCAAAGGATAGGGTAAGGATATGGACAATAGGACCAATATTCTGATACAGAAAAGGAGATTGATAATTGGCAGTAATGACAGCAGGGAAAATTCAAAGTCATCCAATACTATGCTCTTTTCTATTGCTAGGAGTAATTCTAAGAAAAACCATGATGACTCCTACTCTTCCCTACTAAGATCTGAAATCTTCATGCTCTCCATTCACACAAACCAACATAAACTTTGAGATTTTAACAGTTGCTGGATCTCACCATGTACAGGTACATTTTAAATTAAAAATAAAAAGAAGTTATCCTAGGTACAATTACTCTACAAGTTTACAAGTGAACAGAGAAAGTAAACAGCATTTAAGCTCATGTATTTTAAAGTATAGGAAACCTGCCCACCTAACTGTGGTCCAAAACAAGAGGAAGAAATGGTCAATAGAGCATTCAGAGGCAGGGATGGCAAAATAATTTTGTTTATAGACCATCAATTTTTTTTGTTCAAAGAGGAAATGTACTCATTACCTGACTCATGTAATTGTAACCCCTCTATGTATCACCTCTACAATAAAATTTTTAAAAATATAAAGATGAATTTCTCTAATATACATACCCATGTTTATCATGACACTGCTCACAATAGCTAGAAAGTAGAAATATCCTAGGTAAACAACACAGACCATTTTTTAAATATGGTATGTATACACAATAGGATTTTCAGCCATAAAAGTGATGACATTCTCTAATGTGCAAGGATATGGACAGATTTGGAGGTGAAGATGTGATACAGAAGGAGAGAAAGTGAAAGTCAGAGAAACTGGAAGTAGGAGAAAGACATCAGACATTCAGGGAGTGGAAAGGAACGAGGGGTGAGGAAAAGAAGGAGGAGGAAAAAGGAGAGGAGTATGGAATATGGATATAAACCTGGAAGCTAGTGTAATAGTATAACATGTACATACACATATGTAGATACAGTATATGCATGTATGGAAATGTCTAAATGAAACCCATCAATTTGTGGAATTAATATCTTTGGATAGCTATGAGGAGGAAAAATAAAGAGTTTATTTAGAAGATAAAGAGCAAGATTCCTTTATTATGCTTGGTGATGATTTTTTTCTTTAGCACTTTCCTCTGAGCTTTGAAGTATTTTACTTAATACTTCTATTTGTTTCTTTAAAAAGTCATCTGAAGTAACAAGAACTTAATTTCCCTATAATAATATCAGAACTAAATTGTTCTCACAGGAACCCATGACTTCAATACTTACAGGTGTCTATGAATATTCCTTTGGGATCAATTTAGTCCGACTAAATGTGTGTTCAACCTGTTGAATATGTTAAGACAAATGTTCTCTGCCTTTTTCATTACATCATTTATTTCCTTGTCATGCAATAGACACAAGATTAATTTCATTTTCTATATATTAATTTAGGGGATTTAGAGTCATGGCCAAAATTCTCATAGCATCAGATTATTTCATGATAGAACTGTGAAATGAAGCACTGTTCTTCTGCCAGAGGCTCCTGATAGACAGTAAATCCAATGCTTTCTTAGTAATGTATGTCCTTTACAGCTTGGTTTTAAGCCATCAGTAAAGAAGAGATCATTGAGCAATTAGACTTGAATAAAGCTTAATTCTGAAATTTTCATGTGTGCAATACCAAGAGAAAGCAAACCCTACATTAACATTTAGGATAAACAGAGCAGGCTACCATCAGAACTCCAGGGATTACTTTCTCAGAGTAGGGATGGGAAGAGGAAATAATGTGCCATTGCCGGTACCCTTAGTTCTAAGCACTCTAAGTGTTAGTGCTCCACCCACACACAGCTGCATGGCCCAATTTTAAGCATGTGATTGTAAGAGGAAAATGTTGGGAGGAGAAAAAGAAGAACAAGGATTGCACAATTTCAGAGATTTTTGCCAAAGTTCTTCAAAGCTTTCCATAGATACACTGAATCTGGCTCTTAGATATGCCAAAGGGCTTTCCTTTATCTTCACAAAGCCAGAAGTAGGCAGTTGTAGCAGCAAAATCATTCTACTAGGTTAGCTAGACCCAAGTTCAACAACCTTATAACATCTGGATGCACCAGACAAAGATTCTTTGTTGCTGTGCCCAATAGAGTGCAATATAAAGTAAACTAGCTAAGTCATACCCTTTGTTTTGAAAGTTCCATGTGTAATTTTCCCAAATAAAAATGCTTCATTTTTTAACCAAGCTGTGATAATAGGCATCTCTTCTCTTTACCTTGTGTGTTTTTTTTTTCAAAAAAAAAGGAAAGGAAATATTTTGGGAAAAACATCAAGTATACTTATTTGAAGGTAAGTTACTAAGTTACTGAAATATGGCCTTAAATAAAAAGGTATATTTCTTTTCCATTAGAGAACAGTAAAAAAAAAAAAGTAAGAAATTCAACAGAAATCTAGAACCATAGTAGAAGTGCTATAAAAACAACAGCATTACATATATGAAGATAAAATGATCCATTATTTCATACTATTCCATGTGGGGAAATAATTGATAGCTTTAATATACTTTAGTTTTAAATCTGGATGTCAAGCTCTTGCCTTTAAAGAAATAGATACATAGGAGTAATGAGGGAGAAACATAAAACAGGAAGAAGCCTGGGGTTCAATGGTAGAGCACTTGCTTAGTATGTATAAAGTCCTGATGATTGATCTTCAGCATCATCAGAAAAAGATGGAGAGGACAGACAGAATATGCTGATTTACCCCTGTAATCCAATCTCAGCTACTCAGGAGGCTGAGGTCTGAGGATCACAGTTCAAAACTATCCTGGGCAAAAAAGTACTCAATACTTCATCTCCAACTAACCTACAAAGAAGGCAGATTGGAGGTTTTGCTCAAATGGTAAAGCATGAAATAGAAGTGTGGCGGGGGGAGACGAATGCATAGGAGGCCTGAATTCAAGGCCCAGTTCCAACAATAGATAAAGGGTTTGGTGGGATATAAACAGAGAGAAAAAAGGGAACATAAAGCAAGGATATTATCTGTTTTCCTTAAAGATTTCATGGTAGATCCTTCAGATGATTACAACTGGTAAATATATATTATGTTTGATTCCCATAACCAACAGTTAGATACTCTAGGTATACCTATGAGAATTTGTCTGAGATTCCATAGGGAAACACGAAGAACAGAACCATGTTTACTTTGCAACACATATGGTACATGGTCCAATTGTAGCAAATAATGCACCTAAATAAGAGAGAGTGCTCTAAGATACTTTGTCATGTGCCACATTTACTTATTAACCCTAGTATTACTTCAAATGTAAGTTTTCTCCCTTTGTATTTCTGCAAGGATGCCAGTATAATTCTGCTCTAACAAATGCCTGGCTGGTGTGTTTGTAGGAGAGGAGGTGTATTTTAAGCCTCTGCAAAAGATTATAACTAATCATTTGTGGATACACTGAAAATAAAGATAGAAAATAAACCAGAATGCTAACCATGGCTATGTCAAAAGCTATATTATTATTTTTGTTTCTTTTCTACTCTTTACTCATTTATATATCTCATATTGTTTTGAATCTCTCTAATAGAAATAATTTAGGAAAATCATTTAAACTGCTCAGATCATTTTTAACAGGACCATGTGCCACAAAAAACTATACTAGTAGACATCTGTAGAGGATATCATGATACAAATAACAGTTTAAAACAAGATGTCTATCCTCACTAGAACATACAAAAGGAAATCCCCTAGAAAAATAGGTTCTTTGGTTTTCAAAAGCCTCAGTCTTCTATTTATGACCAAACTTTAACCACAATATGGAAATCCCCTGCCCTTTTGAAATATGGAATATACTTAGGAATTTTTATCATATAAAACAGAAGGGAACAATTTTAATTGTTAAGAACTTTTGAATTGTATTTTTGGAGAAAATGTGCTATTTCCTAACATAACTGTTTTTAATTTGGTTTTTCCTTAGTTTCAAAAATGAAATAATCATCCCAAAGAAGATAATAGGGGCACTCTCTGGGGTTTTTTAAAATCAATGTTTAAGAATTTCTAAGTACTTTAGGCTGAGATCAAATCACATAATGCTAGTTCTGCCTGTAATATTATTAGTATAATATTCTTCTAGCGCAGGGCTACGAGCTTTTAACCTGCCTGACACATTTCCTGTATTTGTGCTCCATTTAACACAAGCCAGCCTTCAGCTTCCTGTGTGATGGTGATAACATATGCCAGGCTTTATTGTTGGCTGCGGGAGTAGAGGAGAAGACAATGCCCTTTGACCTGTGCAAAGTAGAATAAAGCTTATCAGATCCTCACCAGACATCATTAAAGGAAATGGGCAGAGAAGGCCTCCTCTGGTAGGAAACATATATTTTTGAAAACTGTCACTGCTCATGTTCTTTGTTGTGGCACTAGAAAATCACTTGTGCCAAATTCAGTCCTTCCAGAAAATGAAACCCTTCCTTACCAAGGTAAACTGAAGAAAGTTATGAGAAGCATACTGGCAGTAGATTATTTATTCTTTTGCCATCACTATGGAAATATTCTCCACCAAAACAACACACTCACTGTAATTATTAGATACAAAATCTAAACTCCATTGATTAAAAGGTCAAGGATCCATGCAAAATTTCATAAATGTTTTGGTAAACCACAAGTGAATATCTACATTTAAATTATAATGATTTATGGTTTGATGTGAACTGAGTTCATCCAGCCTCTTTGATTCCTTTACACAGACCACTGATAGCCAGCCACACATTTATATTTTGCTGTCATTACTTCGTCCCCACTCTTAAATGTATATCCCTCCATTCACAGTGTCTCAAAGTGAAGAAGTTCTGTTGCTGGTGTACAGCATCAGAAAATCCAAAGCTTTCTCACAGGAAAAAAAAATCAACAAATACAGGGGACAGGACAGAAATGAAACAAAATCACAAAAACATTCCCAAAATAAAGAGATCACCTTCTATTTGGACTTCCAATTATTGCAATCGTTAAGGAATTTGTGCCTGCTCTTACAGATTTTCAGTTTTGTTACCCCTCTAACTGAAGACTTGAATATGGATTTCTATACAAAACAATCCAATCTTACAATGTTAACAATAAATTCTAAATGTCTGCAAACATTGAACTTGACAAAAGAGGTGAAGTTGCCCAATGAGTCACCACTTTCCAGTTTATAGTCCAAGCTGAAATAAGTGACAAATATCAGCTCTCCAACCTCACATTGAGCTTGTGTGTCTCTACTTTTAGTAGTATGGTTTGGTTATTTTTGTTTTGTTTTGTTTTGTATCCTGAAGCAAACAGGGTACAATAAGTTCTTATAGCTTCTTCTTATCTGAATTGAGGCTGAGTTAAACCAACAAACACTCTAGTGGAGAAGAAATTTTAATAAAATTTTATTTTAAAGGGAGAGGAAGGTGAGATAACAAAGCATTAACAGAGGCAAATTTGACATGTGTATGGAAATATCATAACAAAATCCTTTGCACAATTGATATAATTGTGTGTGTGTGTGTGTGTGTGTGTGTGTGTGTGTGTCTTTTCCCTTACCTCCCTTGAAGGTATCTAATACACCATTACCCAGGGTTATTTCATTAAGGAAAAATTCAACAACCAGTTAAGAAGTTCCTATATTCTAGGCCAACATGAAACCAGTCACATCAAAGCTAGCACAAAGACTTGAGGTATTCTCTTTCCTAGCCAAAGCCCTCCCACAGGGCAGAGTGACACATAATCAGCAAGAAACTCTTAGCTCCTATCTTCTCTTTAGGACGTGACAGAGAAGACTAGACTATTATTCACAAGATTCTTAACTTCTTGAGATTATGCCTAAGGGACTGGCCTCTGCCATTCTGAGACAGAATGGTGATAGGGCACAACATCAACAGGAAGCCTCTGCATTACTGAACACAGAAGAGTGGATCTTCAATCTGCTGCCTTAGGGGGCCGTGCAGGACAGTTATCCACACTGACATAACCCCAGTAGGGTATGGGTCACTTGTTTTTTGGTTAAGAAGTTGTGCTTGCAAGGCAAATGTTCTATGTCTTTAGCCACATCTCATCTTTTATCCCTAGTTTTTACATAAGGTCTCACTTTTTCTATTAAACCAAACTATTATCCTGCCTTCTATTTATTCTTCCTGCTGGGATGCCAGGTACACATACGCATACTCAGCTTTTCCTGTTGGGATGGAGTCTCATGAACTTTTAGTTTGGGGCCTGGGCTAATTGGTATTTCCAATGTCATCTTATCTCAGATTATAGCAGTGAGCCACCAGTATGCAGCTATGCCAGGGCTTTTCAGTGAAATGTCAAAGTATTTATTTCTATCAGACATGTTTCAAAGCACTAATGTGTCTCTTCAAGATTCCTGTGTGGCATAAGAGGATGTCTGGTAGAAAAACAGAGGCTAATGCAGCAAAGTAGTCTTTCCCTCAAATATGGAAATATGTTCCAACTTTTTAGTGGGCTGCCTGAGATAGTTTGTATTTCCTCTGTCTCAGAGCATAGATAGGTCTTAGAATGAAATGGCCTCCATGCTACCAGCCACTGAGAGAAAGAAGGACTGAACAATGTACTACTATTCTCAACAGACTATTATAGCACAGACAGAAAGCAATAAAGTTCAGTGATTTCTTCTGGAAAAGGAAAAGAGAAGAGTGAACCAGGTATCCAAAGTTTGAGCTTTTGGAAGAGATCCTTGAAGGATGGGGTCACGAGAAGCCTGACTCAGGATGCTGGTAAGACCCAACATTCTCTAGATTTTGATGGCCACTGAGAAAAAACAAAGACTTGATCAACATATTGCTACTTCAGAGCACCTGTGGTACAGTAGACTGGCACCACAACTAGAAAGAAATTGTAAGATGCTAGAAAAACAAACAAATAAAGCTCTCTCATGAGAAGCACACATGTACAAGTCTAAAAAGAACACATTCAGAGAAAAGTGTTCCAGAGATGCTCAAAAATCTCTACCCAGTCTGACAGTTGGAAATAAAAGAAGATCTTTTAACTTCATGGTACAGTTACCTTTATTTCATAGTATTCTACAAGTATAGTTCTACAGGTAAAGGTAACTATATTTTCAAATGCACTATTATCAAAATACAGCTATGAGAATTATCAATTAAAAATGGGAAATGATGAGCAATATAAAAACAATCTCCAGAAACTATCCTAAAGAAATGGATGTATGTGAATTACCAGAAAAATAATTCAAAGTAACAATTTTGAAGCTAAAAAAATGCAACAAGTGAGCAGAAAAGTCTTCTAAAGAACTTCAGTAGTAAATCTGGTCAGGAACAAGAAGGAATAAGTAAATATAAAGCACACATTTTATATTACTAAATCAATGGAATAAAAGAAACAAAAAGCAAAGAAGGCCTAAGGGATTTAGTTCTAAAGTGGCAGCAACAGGACCTATATTACAGAAGTTGAAGGGGAAGAAAAGAGACAAAGGGCCATGAATATATTTTTTATCTGAAAACTTTCCATACCTAGGAAAGAAAATGGAGATTATGATTCAAAATATCCAACTCACTCAAATGAAGATGATATCCACAGCACTAAGAGAAAAACTGAGAGGATTCATTGCCATCAGATGTAGTTTGTAAAAAGTGATGCAACAGATATGATGATTATGTTCTATTTGTCATGGTAAACACAAAGGAAGTAAGGAATGAATAGATATTGCTACTGGAACCAAAGCAAAGTTCTTTTAAAAATGAATCAAAAAAAAAGAGGAACAAAAACTACAGGGTAAATAAAATAACAACAGCAAATTCTTTTCTATCAATCATTACTTCAAAGCTGCACACACCTAACACCAATACACATAAAATTGTTATATAGATTTCAAAAAAATCAAAACTATAGGCTATCTATGATTCCACTTAGATTTAACATACATACAGGTTGAAAATGAGGGAAAAGCCATTAAGTCAAAACCTGTCACAAATGACAAAGAACAATATTATACAATTATTGTTATTTTTTCTAATCCCTAACCACAGGACTTTTGCCTTCTTTATTTTATGAATGTCATTTCATTGTACAAATTTTTTGCCTTATGGTATTCCTATGTATTTTATTTTAGTTTATAAATAATATATTCTTGATGTCTAATTCAAATGCTATATTGTTACTAAGCATATAAAAATGCTACAGATTTTTGTGCATTGATTTTATATATTGATACTTTACAGAACATGTTTATTAGACAATTATTTATTATGGAATCCTCAGGGTTTTCACTCTATAAAAGGTTGAGTATAGTTGTAACTGGTAAAAAGTTGAAAACAATCTTTAAGTTTAGAAACAAGTGCATTCTTTATTATTTCTATTCATCACCATGTCAAAATTAAAGGAAACTTATATTTGGGGGGGAAAGACAGGAAAGGAAAAGGAAAGGAAAGGAAAGAAAGGAAAGGAAAGGATACCTGTACACCTGTAATCCTAGCTACTAAGGAGGCTAAGATCTGAGAATGGCTGTTCAAAGCCAGTCCAGTGAGGAAAGTCCATGAGACTCCGACTTTCAAGAAACTACGGGTGGACCCATTGCAACAATGAGATGTATAAGTGGTTATGTCGAAAACGAACTTTACAACTTTGGTGGGAGGGGGAGGATCAGGTGAGGGGGGGAGTATGGGAAGGGGAAACAAGGAGGAGGCAACAATGTTTGATAAGAAATGTACTCATTACCTTGTCCATGTAATTGTAACCCCTCTATACGATATTTTCACAATAAAAAAGAAAGAAAGAAAGAAACTACCAGGAATACCATTAGAAGAGCTAGTGACTCAAGTGGTACAGTGCCAACCTAGAGCAAAAGATCAGGGACAGGTGTCCAGGCACTGAGTTCAAGCACCAGGAGGAAGGAGGAGGAAGAGGAGAGAGAGGGAGGGAGAAAACAGGAGGAAGAGGGGAAAGGAAGAGAAAGAAAAAGAGGGGAGAGAATGAGGGAGAGGAAGGGAGGAGAAGGGAGAGAGGATGGGGAAGGGATGGAGAGCCAGTCTTCAGAATGGTAGAAAATACTGGCAGATACACATTTCATGATGAGTTAACCTCAAAAATACATAAAGAGATCAAAATACATTAATATAAAAAATAAATATTTCTCTTGGGTCTTAGGCACTTTTATGGGCTGCAGAACATTAATCGTATAAATTTTGGGAATATAATTGCCAACTTTTCTAAGAAGTGACTGTATTCTGGCAGGGGTTGGCTGGGGAGGAGACTGCCTTACAAGTTCATTTGGGAACCAGGATGGTGATTTGTAAAGCAGTGCATACATAAAACCACATGTGTTTTTCATTTACATAATTTTGTTCAGGCTTTCTGTATAAATGGACCAAAAAGGATCAGGGCCCTTAGGGGATTCACAGAACTATCAGAATGACAAAAGTTGGCATAAAGATGTTCAAATCATAGTGAGAAGACTGAAGGGGCTCTGACAGTGTACTGCTCTCTCTTATGGGGTAGGGCTACTGGGCATTGCCTTATCTCCTTGCCTAAGATCTTCTCATCACTACTTAGAAATGTGGGACCCAAGTCTGACTACCAAAATCCAAAATCTTGTTCTACCCTGCATTAGCTATATGGCTTTAGATACATTGTTTAATATATTTAAGTTACATGCCCCCAAATAAAAGAATTAAGCTAAACAGCATCTCCTAATAAAGTTGTCAAGAACTGTAAAGTTAAAAGTGCTTAGACTAATGCCTGCAGTGTATAATATTTCATATGAATATTATTTCATATGAGTAAGTTATCATATTATTCTGTCCTCTTTCTGTGTGTGCATTGGATCACTCTGCATTAACATGGCTGTCATCCTAAACTATCACTATCATGATTCCTATCATCCAGCTCATTGGTTTATTCAATTTGAGCTATGTAAAACAGTTATATAATTTTAAATTAACTCTCCTCTAATGGCCATGGCAGGAAGTGTGAGACAAATGACATGAGTAGTTCTGATTGTCACAGACAATAGAATCCATGTTGGACATAGTCTTCTGAACCTTTACACTGCATATCTTGATAAGTGGTAAGTCCACAATTATTGCCATTTTTCTGCTGTGGTTTGTAACAAAGGCATTTGCAGGACTAAGTCCAAAATGGTTCATTCCTATTGAGAGAAGTTTTACCTATCCTATGCTTTGAAATAACTACTGTGTTTCTCTTTAGCCATTGGTCTATTGAATGTATAATTATGTAAATCAATGGTTTTCAGCCTCTCTATGGGTTTGAATAAAACAGACATGAGGTCACAGGGAAGATATTCATTTCTCCATGTGATGGACAACAGATTATAAACAATTTCCTAGCAGTTTCCTTTCACACCTTTTCCTCCATCCTTCTTTTTCCAATGTGCCTCTGTTCCACCAACTCGTAGAATAAGCAAATCAGAATCAACAGAATCTCTTAGACCTCTTCTACTCTGAGAGACAACTCAAGACAAGTTCAAGACAAATTCAAAGATCATTTAGATGAACTAAATGATATAAAGTCCTAACTCTTGTCCAGTAAACTAATAGCTTTAGTACACCAAATAAACAAAGGTCATAATAACTAATCATAAGAACAACTGTTTCATGTGTACTGGAAATAACCACAGTTGTGTGTTGTGAACTATTTGAAGGGCTAACAAAAGCAGAAATTATCCCTTATCTTTTAAAACTTGCACAAATATTTTGTGATATATTGATGAAGTTTTGTGAAAGTTATTATTCAATCCAAACTCTTAACAGTAATTTAAGAAATAATTTATGAACTGGCTCACATATAAAAAATAATTTATTTCTAACACCTATCATTTTGGGGTTATTGGTGAATACATGCTTTCTTTCATAAGACCTAGGTAACCTGAAGGGGGGGAGGAAGAGTTAGAACAATGGAAGGGGTGACATTGATCAAGAAACATTGTACTCATAACTTGACTTATGGAATTTCAACTTCTTCTCTTTTGGAATTCCAACTTCTTTGTACAACTACAAAACCTTTGGTACTATTTGCAAAAGAGTTTGACAGAAAGCAGACTTAAACAAAATTATCTTCCATCTAAATTACCAAGTTAAAATGTTCGAACCAAATTTTTTCATAGTTTTTATATTATCTTATTCCAACATTTCTGCAGGGCCAATTACTCACACTGACTAGTCTCAGTGGACACATCCACACACTAATGGCAGAAAGAACAATTCTTTAAGCACAGGATTTCCTGTTCAGTGGCTGCAAGTTACAAGGACCTTGGTCTGGAATAACTTTGAGCCAAGTACTTAATAGTAAGTAATAATAGCATATATTTGACAGCCTCAAAATAAAACCACAGGTTTAGCTACAGAAATAACTTTCATTCATTTTCTATTTTGCTTTAAATACGTTAACTTTTATTTCCTCAATTCCACAAAGTAAAGGTAAATATCCAAAAGGAAAAAATCCTATTCTTTGTTAAGGTTGTATTTTACCTAAAATAACAAAATATAACCATTAAATAAATCTATTGTGAGAGTACTAACACATTCTGAGCTGGACACATTAAAATTTCTAGTTAATTATCACCTCCTTTTTTAATAGTAATATAAAAATTGACTCTGGAGAAATACTGCTGCATCTTAGCCATTGATCAACATAGTTTTCTAGCCATGAAACCATCTAGAAAATATCTGAGTAATCCTAGTAAGTAGATCACAAGGAAAAGTCCTAAAAGTAGGAAACCAGTTGTAGTGTCAAATGCAAAATGACGCCACTGTAGATAGTAACGATAAATACTTTCTAATCACAATTCTCAAAGTGCAAGTTTTGATTCCAATCTAAACTGGCTTCTAGACTAGACATTTTTCTCATTAAGGAATCCCTTTAACTGCATTGAAACTATAAAATGAATTAATCAAATGCTTTCAACTGTGGCACATAATAAGAAATCTGAAGATAATAGTCTCAAGATTGAGTGATAAGCTAGTGCTGAGAATATTTTGGGACTTTGTAATTCTATTGAACTTGCCCCCATATGTACACTGTCTCAAGAAATGATATGCCTAAAGGCAAGAATCTGGAAGTGGGAAGGAACAACCTTTTCTTTTTGGTGCCAGTTCTTGGGCTTGAACTCAGGACCTGGGCATTGTCCTTGAGCTTCTTTTGCACCAGGCTAGCACTCTCCCACTTGAGCCATAGCACCAACTTCCAGCTTTTTCTAAGCAGTTTATTGGCAATCAGAGTGTCACAGACTTTTCTGCTTTGAACTATGATCTTCAGACCTCAGTCTCCTGGGTAGTTAGGATTACAAGCATGTGCCACCAGAGCCAGGCTGCCCTTCTTTTGTAAAAGATGTAGACATTATTCTTAAGTGTCCTCCAACAGAGCTTCCCTTACTTATGTGTCCCAATAATCACAGGGTCATTTCCTCAGTATAAAGGACTAGGGGTAATGGACTGCTTGGCTAAGTACTACAATTAAGGAAAATGACATCACCCTGAGTATCTCAGACCACTTTTAAGTCTACACAAATGAATTTGACTTCTTAAGCATAAAAAACAGTTTCAGGAAAAGGTGAATAAAGCAACATATCATTGATTCATGCAATAATGCATGGGTCTCAAAAGTACTGTGTTCATTTACAGAAAGCAGAGTAAAGACTATGTACTATATGAGTCCATTTATCATATTTCTGGAAAAGCAAATCTGGAAGGGCAAGAAGATCAGTCATTTACATCTTGAAATGGGAGAAGGGGGAAAGACTATCTCCAAAGGAGCAGGAATATTTTTCAGATAACAGAAATACTACTCCCTTTTTATTATGGTGATGGTTACACAATACAAATTCGTAAAAATTCACAGAACTATATACTTTTGAGATATATATATATATATAACTGGAAAAAACAAAAATGGGTTTTCTCTTACAATGATGGTCACTAATATAGGCACATATATTTCAACTCCCTCTATTACTATTTCTCCCTATACCCTTAATAAATTTTGAAAATCTGTCTTGAGATCTAGAATTAAATTTTCTGTTTAAAGATCCTTCCTCCCAAAAGTAGTGGTAGTCCTAGAAAATCCTTTTTAGTAAAAATATTTAATTAAGGAAAAAGAAAATTGAGGTGTTCCACAAGTTTTCTGGAATAATCCTAGCATTTCTTTTCTCCAAAATCTCTTTCCCATGGACAGCAAGCATCATGTGGAGCCAGACTTGGCCAGAAAATGTTCTGGCTGTGTTTGCTGTCTGTACACAGTATTCAGAATCTCATGTGCCTTTAGATGATGGCTAGCTAATACAAAATTGTGACCTAATACACATAATCACAGTCACATTTTAGCAGAGAAACTTTTTTAGAAAATACTAGTCTTACAAAATTTAGTTGCATAAAAATTCCTTGCTTACAAAACATCATTTTGATGTTAAGATCTGAACCTTTTCATATTGCTTTAATTCTATGAGTGACATTCTAATACAAAAAAGTAAAAATAAGATACTACTGAGTTTTACAATAGTTAAGCATATATAGATGATGCCTCCTAATGTAACACCTAAGGACTATTGAGAATTAATGACTGTCCTAATGCTGTACTGAAAGCTGTGGTGGCCCAAAGAGAAATGAACAGAACAATGACTTAAACCAGACAACAGTCCTAAAGGGCTTATAAATTACTTTCTCTACAATATTATTCTTTTAGAGTTGGTTCACAGGGCAGGGGCTTTCACAAAATTAATAACATGCTAAATAGACACAAGAGTGGATTTGAATAAAATCAGAAATTTCATCCTGCTTATGATTTTAAACATCTTGACTCAATGTTGAACATTTAAATTTTTCATCTTCATTCTATCCAGCTGTTGTGGAATGTTAGAGGAAAATTAGAAATGAGAAATAATGAGACTAAAATAAACCAAGTCTAGTTTTTATTTTAAGTAGGTTTTGAGAAAAAGTCATTACATATTTCAGTGAATGGTGTACATCCTGAAACAATGAACAAACCCCAACACCCTAAAACTTAGTGATTTGTGTCTACTAGACATCCATTCTCTAGACATAGTTAATTCTAAAAAGCCATTTAGAGATCATGAGGACCCACAGTAGATACCTGTACCTTTAAAATATACAATTAACTCTTAAGATGCATAACCCTTCAAGTTTTACAAGCTTCTCTAGTCGAAGATTCAAACAAAAAACCCTTATAAACAGCAGTTCTGTTGAGCAACCAAACTTAAGCTCTCAAAACAAAGCATTTCTATTAAAATAACTTGTTTGGCACATCATTAAGGTTGTGCTATTATTAGTTCCAGGCAAACAGATGTCTTCCTGGATAAAATCCAAGCCAGGCATCCTTTTAATTTTTTGGCAACTGAGTAACATGTTAAATTATACTTTTTTCCAGCTAAGTAGCTTTGTAGCATTAGAGAGAAACTCAGTTTTGCAGTCCCATTGGAATTGAGTTATTAATGTACACTTTTACAGTAGATATTACAACAACTTGATTCTTTACAAAAGTAAGATGGTAAATTCCAGCCTCTCTAAAAGCATAGATATTCCAGATAATGGTTTTAAACTACAAATCTACAATGAAAATTGTACATAATATATGAAGGACCTTAAAATATACTAAACTCACCAAAATTTCTCTTTACTATAAATCAGAAATTCCCCTTTCCATTTTTTTCAAGATAAAGCACATTTTATCAAGGTTTCCCATGGTGAAGTAATTGTTTTCAGTTATTCTTTACCGGTTGTACATGTCTTGTTGGGATAATGACTTGCCCATTACCCATT
This sequence comes from Dipodomys ordii, assembly GCF_000151885.1. Taxonomy (NCBI): domain Eukaryota; kingdom Metazoa; phylum Chordata; class Mammalia; order Rodentia; family Heteromyidae; genus Dipodomys; species Dipodomys ordii. The sequence goes on along the minus strand of NW_012267221.1, from coordinate 34,184,177 downwards.
GTGCCTTTTCTCCTTTGGATAACAAAGTACTCTTGCATTCATGTCAGTGCATGATTGCCAACTGGCCCCATTCTTCCCAGACACATTTGACACAATGAATGGCTGAACAGTATGGTCAATGGTACAGAAGTGATAAGAGCAGTTTCTCAATTATTTAAATGGAAATCACATTCTTCCATTTTTCCTTTGTCTTCTCTCCAGCTACTGCTCATGAGCTAGCTCCAGAAACACAAATGGAAAGAACTTTGAATTCATATTGACCTTAGAGAGAAGAGCCACTTAAATTCACTGACCTGCTTGTCTGTATCTACACTGTTCCTAAAGAGTCTGTTCTGAATCACCCCACGTGTCATGCTCTCTGTTATATGTGCTTAATCTATATGATGCATTGATATTTAGAATGTGGTTAAAATAAATATAAATATGTGAGAACCAAGCATGGTGACACATGCCTGTAATCCCAAGATCGTGATTTAAAAGCCAGAGTGGGTCATATCACTAGACTCTGGGATTTTTTTGCTTTTATGAGTTTTTTTAATTTTTTTAAATTTTTCTTTCATATGTGGTTGTTACACAGAAAATAAAAATAAGCATAGGCAAACACAGGTATATGCGTATACATATATAAACTGACTAAAGTATGGTTTATGCAGAAGTGAGAATCCATGACACCCCTTTAAATAATTAATAGTTAAACAAAAATAATATTGCAAAGCTAAAATATGTCTTGGCTTAAGGAGGAGGGTGCCAGTAGAAGGGGTCAGATGAATGGAGACAGGAGGGTAAGTATGGCCATATCACTCAATGTACCAACATGAAAATGGAACAAGGAAACTTGAGACTAATGCAGGGTGGAGAAGTGGGCAAGGGGGAATGATGGAGGAGGGGAGTCTGATCAGGATGTTTGGTGTACATACGTGGATACTTTAAAATGAAAGTTCCGTGTATAGCTAATTAAATATATTAGCAGTACAAAAGAACTAAGACCCTCACTTTTCACAAAGGAATTCGAAACATCTTCCTCTGTTCATTCAGGATACCATATTTTTCTGACCATGACGACTATTTAATGTTTACTTGCTAAATCTATCAGGAGAAAGATATATAAATTTTCTCTTCCAGGGCAAAAAGGAAGAAAGTTCCATGTATACGTAGACTCAGGTCTCTTAGCTGTAAAGTAGGAAAAGCTAGCCTGGAAATAAATGCAAAAGAAAACAAAGAGATGGTATCACTTAAAGCCCTGCATCCTGTCATGTTAAAGCTAGATGCAGCCCTCATTTCCCAGTTTTATGGCCACTTAGTTTCATTTGGGGTGAAAACTAATTCAAACTGAGTTTCAGTAAATTACTACTAAGCAACTATTTTTAATTTCTTTGGGGAATGAGGGAAGGTGCTTGAGATGAAGTACTTTACTCCTGAACTGCACCCCTAACTCCTAAGTAACTCTTGACTCAAACATCTGTGAACTATAATGATTTTAATGAACAGAAAATATCACTAAGACTTTTACTCTAAAAAGTAGTTCTTTTTTACCATGTTTCTGAGAATGTCATTTGAAGATGGTCTTCTTGTCTTAGACCACAATTCCAGCCAATTGGAGACCAAATTTGTGACTATTTTATCTGCATGACTCCAAGTCTAATGAACACTTTTAACCTGTTTCTCCCCTGCAGTAACTCAAACACACACACAGTTCCTTTACACAACCACATAAACACTTTAATTCTACTACATAGAATTTAATTTAGTTATAATTGGAATTAAGACTTTTCTCCTTTTCTGTGACAATATATAAAAACCTCTATCCGTCTGTAGTTCATAAAAAAGGTGTGCAAACTTTTACACAGAATAAACCTTATCTAAAAATTGGCCAAACTACTGGTGCAGAAGAGTGGGGGAATGATGGAAGGGATGACACTGACCAAGATGCATACTCATAAATTGACATGCTGACGTCATACTTTCCAAAGCACAGATTCAGGAGTCTACCAGTCACCACCAATTCATTCAGTTGAAAATATTTCAGCACCCTATGTGCCATGCAAGATCCTAAGCTGTGAGAGAATTCTCGGTCAAAATAAGTCTTCTTTCACAAGGAGTATGACCCTGTTTTGACAGTACAGCACAAAAATGCTTGCCACTTAGTAGCATTGCCTCTATGCTTCATTTCTAGTACACTCCACCTTCCTGACCACTCCTGCTCTTCTCTTTCCCAACACCTGCCTTTGCAACTCTCTGGGATTCTTTTTTTTCTTGTTCTTTCGTATAATCATGAACAAATGTTATTTATAGTGAAAAAGAGTGTTCATCACAAATTTCTTTTGTTCTTTTTACAAGGACTGAGAAAAACTGTTGACATGATGATGCGGAAAGGGCTAGATGGGAATGGAGACTGGAGGATTAGCAAAGTAATTTAACTATTAAACTCCTCTCGTCCCCAACATTTTTCTATACCTTTTCCCTATAGTATGGAGTAATTAAAAATCCCCAAATTCCTATAGTTTACATTGTTATTTTTGCTTTTCATTATGTAATTAATGAATATTGAATAACATATTAAATAAGCCATTTTTTGTGAAAAATAACATGGTAAAGTTGAATTTCCCTGTGAATTTTGAGAAAATAATTTGAAGATAAATGACGAGAATGTCTGATAATCAGTAAATATTTCATCAAAATCACAATGTGTTACACAACTCCTTATGTCTTAAAACTTATTAAAAAGATGACCACATTTGTATATACACAATGGAATTCTGCACTTCCATCAGAAAGAATAACATTCCCCCATTATCAAGGAAACGGAAAGACTTGGAAAAATAATATTGTTAAGTGAGGCAGACCCAAAGAAATATAGGCTCCATGGTTTCCCTCATTTGTAATAATTAGTATCTGTCTAGGATAGTCCTAGCAAAGGATCACAATAGCTCAATAGCTATGTACACATGATGATATAAAATGATGCTAATTGAAATGAACTCTAAGATACAGAAACAAGAGGGTTTTTATTTTTGTTTTTGTTTTTAATGTAATGTGTGAAGTTCTTTTTTTTCCCCCTTTGGTTTATTCCCTGTTGTCACTGTTTTTTTCATTTTGGTCCCCTGTGTCTTATATATGCATTTATCTGATTTGGGGAAAGGAAAGAGAATAACAAAATGGTGAGACAAAGCACAAAGGGTGAACCAATGTATCAGCGATACTCACAAGAAATTAATTTAACAACTCAGTGGGGAGGAAGGGAGAAACAATATTCGACAAGAAATGTACTCATTACCTTACTTACGTAACTGTAACCCTTGTTACATAGACTTTAAACTAAAATAAAATATAAACAATGTAAACAAAAAAAAGATGATCATGTTAAAAATAAGGTCCCCAAACAGAATATTATAAAGCATTTTTAGGCACTGTTATTTGAACATGAATTTTCCTTTTAAGATATTTCCTTTTAAGATATTCCTTTATTAAGCAAAATGACAAATATTTTGCATAATTTTAAAAATGAGCATGAAACAACTTTCACAAGTATTCTATTAGACCTGGCTTATGACACTATGACTTTAGCATATACTCTCTATTTAATGTAAGAGGATGAGCCTTTATATGTTTGTGAACCAAAGTCAACATAAAGCTAAAGCTTCTAAGGGAAAAATAAATATGTCTAGCCCATAAGCCACCCAACTTGTCTTCTTAAAAAGAACACATTATTTGCCCCGTAATATTAAGCTTCTCAATTAGAGCTCATTTCCTTTAGGGCATATTTATAAAATAGAAAACAGAAGTTGGAAATGTTATACTTATGATCTTCCTCACAGGCCAAATGTCTTACATAACCTATTGGCTGAATATCCAAAATAGAGACAGAGGAAATATACTGGTTACTATCACTCCTGTTGTGAGAGATTGTTTACTTCTACTTCCTGGATGTAGAATAGTGCCAAGAAAAAGCATTCAAACATTAATATGAATAGTTTTTTGAATTGGTACTCACTAACTTGCCCATGTAATTGTAACCCCTCTGTACAGTATTTTTACAATAAAAAATTAAAAATTTAAAAATTAAATAAATAAATACTTATTATCAAATTTAAATTTTATATCATCAGACTTTGGGAGATAAAATTATGTTTATGAATAAGTCATGATTGAACAATTGCGAACCCAGCATTCATGTTAACAGTGCTATGCTGCCACCTAGGGGAATTAAAGAAGTCCAGTGCTGCTGTTAGCTTTCTACACTTCACCTGTAGGATAAACACACATACACACACACTAAATATATCAAAAATATCTGCCAATAGGTAAGAGGGCCTTGGTGCCAATTAGTAGGAAAATATCAGAAAAAAAGTTAAAAGTAGATATTGTTGGATTTCAAATAACTAAACAAAATCTATAAAGGTTACTTTATAGAATTTTATAGGTTATATTTATAGGTTATTTTATAGAACTTTATAGGTTACTTGAAGTATATTTCTTTTTAGTTTAATCAAAGTTTAAAATTAAAATGTCTTAAAGATTGTAAATTTAAAAATAGTTTTTCCTGCAGAGCTTCTGCATGGTAAATGACATAGATAGCAAGATCAATAGAAAGCCCATGGATTGGGAGAAGATCTTCACTAGCCATACAATAGACAAGGGCCTAATATCTAAAATATACTTCAAACTCAAAAAATTAAATCCCCAACAACAAATCCTCAAAGAAACAACCACCCAATTAGTAAGTGGGCTAAAGACTTAAAGAGAAACTTCTCTGAAGAGGAAAGAAGAATGGCCAAGAGACACATGAAGAAATGCTCAACTGCTCTAACCATAAAAGAAATGCAAATCAAAACAACATTGAGATTCCACCTCACCCCAGTTAGAATGGCTATAAACAAGAACTCTAATAACAACAGATGCTGGAGGGGATGTGACCAAAAGGGAACCATTCTGCATTGTTGGTGGGAGGGTAAACTTGTTCAGCCACTCTGGAAAGCAGTATGGCGGTTCCTCAAAAGACTCCACATAGGAAGTAGACTCATTACCTTGCTCATGTATCTGTAACCCCTTTGTACAGTATCTTTACAATAAAAATATATAAAAAATACTTTTTGAATTCCAACTTCCCAGTGCAAGTGAGAATTATTTTAGTTGACTCTTATTTTTATATTTGTGTCTTCTAAAAACTTAATTTTGATTTTTTTCTTCCCTCTATAACGTGAAGGGTTTTTTTCCTTACTTTTCCCATCTTATATCTTTACTTTTCATACTCCCATATTTTCCCTGAATTTTATTGTTCCTTTCTGTCATGATTAGGCTATTTTTGTAAGAATACTTGGATTTTTTTAATGTAGGCATTCATAGCTTACAAGCACTCTTTGAACTGGCTTATAAATAAATTGTACTTTTGTTTTTAATTTAAACTGGTGTCTGTGTGAAAGTCCTATATATACCAGAATCTTAATATGTGGCTCAAGTGGTAGATCACCTGTCTAGCAAGTGTCAGGCCCTGAGTTCAACCCCCCAAAATTTAAACAATATATTATCGTTTTTCCTAGTCTTACTTTTCTTAATCCATGGATGTAGGAGTCATCTTGCTTTCAGAATCTTAATAAGAATTCATACATCTTTAGCTTTTTTAAAATATTTTTCAGTTCTCATTTTCTTTGCTCTCTGGATGATCGACAATTTGTAAAATTTCTATCATTTGTAAAATAAAAAATCCCTTTTATATTCTGATCTTGGTTTTATGGATAGCCGATTTGTTGTAACCTCCCCATCTCCTTATCCATTTTGGTAGCTCTATATGGGTTTTCTATATTTCCCAGACTTCTTTGTCCTCTGAACTGGGGACACATAACTATGTTCTACAGAGTCTTAAAAGGCAGAAGTGAAGCTTAGAGACCATGTAGTCCAACTATGAAGTTTTAAGCTTTTTCTGCAACAAAACCAATAGAGGTATGTCTTAGATTCCTGAATAATCTCAGAGGTATTTCTACTGGAAAAAATATCTCATGGTATGAGGGAACAATTTTCCTGAGTATCTCACAGATCAAAGATTTCTCTCTTGATGCCTGCAAGGTATTCCTTATAATAAATTCCACATGATGTTTATTTGTACTTAAAAGCAGTTAGACTGATCCTTCTGTCCAAACTAATGTTGGCAGGTAATAGGAAGTAAAACCATTCTGTGTTAATATCTTTAATTATTCCCTTTTTCATCAACCAGGATTTTCTATCCATACATATTCATTTAATAGTTTGTTGATATAATTAATTTGCCAGTGACCCATATTCATTTTCTATTGCTGCATAATTAATGAACACAAACATGGGGATTTCCGATAACACAATCTAACCAGCTCGGAGTATTGCAGCTCAGAAGTCCAGAGAGGCTTGGCTAAGTTCTTTGTTATGTCACACAAAGTTAAAATAAATTATCAGCCAGATAGTGGCCATATCTGGAGGCTCTGGGGAAAAATATATTTTCAAACACAAATATATTTTCAAACATATTTAGTTTCCTCGTTAATAAAGGTCTAAGGACTCCATTCCCTTGAGTACTGTTTGCCACAAGCCAATCTTTTCCTTGAGAGGCTCCGGAATCCCTTGTTATATGATCTTTCCAATGTCATGCCAGTAAGAAAATCATGCTTATAGTACTATTTGCTCCTTCATTGGTTCCTAAGATTGGATTAGACCAACTGAAGTTATCTCCCTTTCAGTTAACTAGAAGTCAACTAATTGGTAACCTTAATTATATCTGAATATTTCTCTGCCATATCTTGGCATAGACAAATGGAGAAAGTATACAAGAGCATACACCATTTGGAACTGTACTTACCTCACAGTCCTCTCCAGTTGTCAGAGATTGAAACTTTATTACCATATACTCTTCAAGTAGAAGAAATGACACTGTGTACTCAGTGTGACATCATAAACTGAAAGTCCCAATCACATCCTAATAAGTTAAAATTGTATTTCTAAATTATACATGTTCATTTACCACTTAATTATTATCAGTTACATCTGTGTTGCAAGATATTGAACAAAATAATTCAATCATCTTCGATAACCTCCACTCTCCTTAATCACAAGAAGAAACAACCTTTGTGAAAAGTAGTTTAGTCCAACTTGTAAGTTGTCTATTGTCAAAGAAAAACTTCACTGAACAGAGTTAAGTAGGCACAGAAAACTATTAATACCATTGCAATAAAGGAGAGAGATTGAAGTGAGCAACACTGAAAGCCCTTACACATTGTAACAAGCACTATATTTGGTAATTGGCAATTAAATTAGGCTCTTACATTGCCACAAAGATTAGGATACAAAAGTTCTATTCATTTTTCATCTCTTGTATAAGTGTGTTTAATTATACAAATGTGCTATATTATGATACTTCTACATGCACATAATGCACTTTGGTCAAATTGATTCTCTATGATTTGGGGATGTGGGGTGCTAGCACTCTTATCACTTAAGCATTTGGGCCACACCTCCACTTTCAGTTTTTTGTAGGTTAGTTAAATGGAGATAAGAGTCTCATGGACTTTCCTGCCTGGGCTGGCTTCAAATCACTATCCTCAGATCTTAGCCTCCTAAGTAGCTAGGATTACCAGAGTAAGCTACAGGTACCCGGCCCTATCTTCTTTTTCAATTTTTTTATAAATGTACTTTATCATTGTATTTTCTATTGGAGTCAGGTCTTTGAAAAAAATACTGAGTTGTGATACTGGCAAGAGACTTGAAGACTATCTTTACATCTCTGAGAGACAGAGAACAAATTTTCTAAGACAAGGGAAATCAGGAATCTTCAGTGAACAATAAATCTGTCTAAAGTTTGCTAACTGTCGAAAGGCTAAGGCTGCCTTTATCACTATTAAGAATAAAATGCTTAAAATTTCAGATTTCTACCCACTCTTCTAGAAAGATATATAGGACAAGGGAACTGAAGCTTAAGCAGCACTGAGTGTGACAGGGTTGCATGAGATGAGGACCTGACGTTCACAAAGTGGCCTTCTCCCTGTTGGTGATCACTACAAGTGACCAGTTGTAGCTGAATTTTTCAAAAGATTCATGTGGGCACCTTCCACTGGAGTCTGAGGTTCAATTTATTCCAAGAGTCAGTAAATTTCTGCCATCTTTTCCAGACACTACTCGCATTCTGCCTTTCTTTCTTGCCCATTCACAAGAAGCAGACATGAGATCCTGTGTTTATTGCATGTTTTCTAAGATTCAAGGCAATAAATCCAGCTCATGTTTCTCCCACTGGAAACTCTGGGACTTCTACCCACTTTGTGTTAGACACATATTTCCTCATAGATTCCATCCCACTAAGACTACTTCAGCATACTGTTCACACATATGCACACACACACACACACACACACACACACACACACACAGCTGCTCCAATCAATCATCTCATACCCATCTTAGTCCAGCATTTCACAAGGTCCCATACACATGCACATCCATGTTGAGATTTGCAACCTGACTTCTTCCACTAACTTGCTGCACTTCCCATCATTCTAATAATGCAGGCCTAGCTTTTATATTTTAAACTGCAGATATCGTATTTTATTAACTCTTGCTTTTGTGATCAATTGCATTGCAAAGAAACTACAAATTAATGCATAAAACTCAAGTTTATTAATCCATGAAGGTCAGACTTTGTTTCTAGTCGTGACCATCTCTTTCCTCCCTGGGCTAATTTGACTTAAAATGGACCTTGGAAGGGAGGAACTGTGAATTTAGGGGAGAATGTAATTCTCCAATTAGATATTTGCAAAATATTACCCCTGTCAACAATTCTAACAGATGAAGAATCAAACATATGAGTAGTCACCTGGATATACAAATGTTTCTGAAGTTTTAGCTGACAGATATAAAAACAAATGCCTTATAGCTAGACTGAAGTTCTGTCAGGCAATCTGGAATCTCTTTTAAACTTCCATAAAGGCATGAGTGGTATCATTTTTACTCTCCCCTAAATAATGAAACATGAGAACTTGTATGTGATTTACAAAATTAGTATAGTATATTAAGAATTTAATCTTTTTAGCTCACAGTGGCTCACAGCTGTAATCCTAGCTACTCAGGAGTCTGAGTATTGTGGTTTGAAGCCAGCCCAGGCAGGTAAGTCCCCATGTGACTCTTATCTCCAGTTAATCACTCAAGCTGGAAGTGACACTGTGGCTCAAAGTGGTAGAGCACTAGCCTTGAGCAAAAGAACTCAGAGACAACACCCAGGCCCTAAGTTCAAGTCCCATGACCGACAAAAAATAATTATTTTTAAAATGTTTATCACTTACACACTATCCTAAGTAAAGCACAACAGCTTTAAAATGATGGCTTTTTGTAATAATTAAATATATACATTTATATGCATACTCTCACATATAGGGTTAAAGAGGAATGGTGATAGAAATAATGCATTTTCACTCTGAAATCCAACTCATCTTGCTGTAAAGAAAATAAGGATTGTAATTTATTCAGTTTTTTAAGTGTAAAGTAAGTCAATGTGTAAAATAAATTAGTTTAATTTATAGTTTATTTTTCTCTTAATGAATTTTTTCTAATGCATAGTGGTAAATTTTAGCTTTGTGTTCTAATGTTTTACTGATGCAATACTGGCAGTACAGTAGTAGGTATGTTAGCTGTTCTTACTTAGAGTAGTTGAAAAATATTGTCTTCATGGTGTTCATCCAGATAGCTCACACGTGCAGGTTTCCTAACCATCATCTTTTTTCATATGGTAGCTATTGCCATTTTCTCATCTTCTGCCCTTGACGTAGTCTAATGGTTTCCTCAGATGATAAAATGAGACAAATACTTTCTGTCCTGTTTTGTTAGTGGGCCATCCACTTGTGCTGTTTCCCATTTTCAGTTTCTCAGATTCTAGCAAGATGGCTTCTTTTTCAGAAACAATAGCACTGCTTTATGAAGGTTCTCCCCATAGAACATGAGAACAAAGCTCAGAGACAATCAGCATTATTGGGTCAACACTATATACTTTGGAAATCTTTCCCTTAAAAATAAAGGTTTAGGGCTGGGAAGGTGGCTCAGTGGTACAGTGCTTGCTTTGCATGCATGAGGCCCTGGGTTCAATTCCTCAGCACCACATAAGCAAAAAGAAAAAGCCGGAAGTGGCGCTGTGGCTCAAGTGGTAGAGTGCTAGCCTTGAGCTGAAGAGCTGAGGGACAGCACCCAGGCCCAGAGTTCAGGCCCCACAACCCTCCCCCGTCCCCCAATAAAAAGAATAAAGGTTTACTTCAGTTTCCTGCTGTTGATACAGCTATCTGTTAATTGTTCAAAGAAAATACAACATGGGATTCCATCTCTGTATATACCATGCTTTTGTCAGATGAGTCATGCATCTACACCTACAGAGCATGTTTTAACTGAGGCTTTAGGGGGAGAGATACAGGTAAATGGAGAGAGGAATGCTGGGTAAATACAGTCATAACACATATGTGAAGATAGAAGTAAGGAAGGAGAGGATGGGTGGGGTTAGGATAGAGGGGGTAATGATGGAAGGGGTGACACTGATCAATGCATTGAACTTAAAAATTGATAAATTGGCATGTTGAGCTGAAACCTCTTTATCCAACTATAGATATTTTTAATAAATTTTAACAGATTTTTAACAAATTTGTAACTTTAGGGAAATGCCTACATCAATGGGTTCTGTGTCAACCCCCAAGTCCCCAGTACTCAAACCCCACCCAAACTTCACACACACACACACACACACACACACACACACACACACACACACCTCTCAAGGACCTTGCTTTCTCCTTTCGACCTACCCTGCACATCTTTCCAAGCGACTCATTCAGTCTGTGCACATTATAAGCAACAGGGGAATGTTTGTAAACTATTTCTGAACGTCAGTGATCACTTTTGGCCTTCAGAAAAAATGTGGAATTACTAGAAGATAATTTTAACGGTTGAGGAGCACTAACTTGACTGGGTTATAACATCCTAATATGTAGATTTCATCCATTTCCATGGTCCAGTTGTCTACTAGAAGCATTCATCAGTAGTGTTATTTCCAGAAAAGAGTTAGCTCTAGTTCAGCAAAAGGCAGGAGGCCTGGAACCTAACCACCATCACTGAGGAAACCCACCTGCAAGCTGTTGTCATAGAGACCAGCAGCCCCTGAAAGCCTGGCCCAGAGGCCTCACACACCAAACAGGATGCTTCGCCCCAGAGGCCCTAAGGCCTCTGAAAGGCGAAGACATTTGAGCGACAGCCTCAGCTGGCAACAAGACCAGGCTCTGAATAGCAGCATCTATCTTCTGAGAGAGATGGGACCCACCGGTTTCCTGCTGAGAGAGGAAGAGCCAGAAACCAAGAATTTCCGAGTAAAAACAGCACTCCCCCCCCCTCCCCATTTGCCTCTGCCCCAGTCCCTTCCCTCAACACCAGCAGGGTCTCTCTGGTTTTCCCCAGAACCAACTGTGGGCTTAGCCACGCTCATAGCCCCTGAAAACCCTATCTGTCTAAATCCAAAGACACATCCTCCCCTGTTCCCCGGACTTCGAAAAATGTGTAAATAACAGAGGGAAATAGTATTTACCAGGAAAGTTTCTTTGTTGGACGTTAGGGCTTTGAATTACACCCCAATGTTACACAATGGTGGCCCTTAATCTTAAGGCTTCAAAATGTCAGAGATTGTACACAAATATTTAGCTTGCAATATGCATATTATGGATCCCTAGTTAGCAGTCACTAGCCCTCTAAATCAAACAAATGGAAAAATCCTACAATCTGCTGACATACTGTAAATATTTGCTAAATAAATGTCAGTGTTTCCTTATTCTAAATCAATAGCAAGGCCCCATGAAACTATAGTTTAAATGGGGAGGCTTTGGAAAGGTCTTAATGAATAAGACTCCCTTTTTTGTTTTACTCAAAGACCAAAGAATATTTTATATTTACACTTCATTCTCATAGGTCCAAAATCAGCCTCCACGACACCTCCTAGTGGTGGATATAGAACATATGAAGATAGGGCCACACGTTTTATAGTACTGGATACTGCTTGTTTACAACACCTTTTATTTTGCTCCTTATAAAACATACTGAATTTAGTCAACTTTTATGTAGTCTTGGTTGTATAAAATTAGTTCTCTTAAATGAAGTTAAATTTGAAATTTAAAAAAAAAATCTAAAGTGAACTACATTACAAATAGTATTTAGCTTCACTCCAGGGTAAATTTTGTCCGAAATTAACCATTTAGAGAGGTACAGATTTTAAACTTAGGTTTACTTTTAGGTGAGCACAGGTGATTTAAAAAGTGTCTTTATTTATAAGGCAATAAACAAGGCCAAGAATAAGAAGTGAAAAATTAGCCTGGAATTCAGTGTCAACAGTTAAAATTCTCCGGTAGATTCTGGTCAGTAATAAAATCAGTTTGGAGTCACCTAGCCCAAATTGCCACTTCAAATCTCTTTTAATCTAGATACATGTCAACTTAGTTTTGCTATAACTCTAAAGATTAACTGGCATTTTATTTTTCTTTCAAAGGTTTTTCTAGGAAATCCTCATGTTTGTGATTGTTCCACATTTCTGAAAGAACAGGAACTATGTAAACATATATGCTGGTGAGTGACTTTCTTTTGTTTTGGAAGTACTGAGGCTTGAACTCTTGGTCTCAGATTTGCTATACAGGAGCTCTACTAAGGAATCACGTCTCACTTCTTACCCAGGTGTGTACCTGGACAGCAATCCATCTATTTTTTTGACTTTTTGTCTTAGTTAAGATGAAAGACCTCAGACACACTCAGTTGAGAAGTGACTTTTTAATAAAATCTTCACAGGAAATCAGCTTGATATGTCACATAATTTGCTTTTTTGTGTTTTGAACAAAGGAAGACTAAATAAATTTAGTGTTAGGAAGATATAAAGTTAAGATTGCCATAATTTACCGGTATTTTCTTTGGTATTTTATTTCATTCTGAAAACTGCAAACAACTTTAATTTGAAAAGATTTCATAATAATGTTTTTAATAGAAAGAAAACAATTTCTATATTCTCACTATGTACTCAACTGTGAAATCTATCAATAACTTTAAAAAAGCTAAAAAAAAAACAACCTTGATTCATACCACTGATAGCTCTGTGGTTCATTCTAGGGCATTACTGTTCTTTCAAATTTTTCTCTCTCTAAAACCACATTTTCTCAAAATCAAGTATTCTGTTTCCACTTATAGGTATAGAAATATCCATGCTAGCTTATGTTGGTCAAGTTTCTAAAATGCTTTTTTTTCAATGAATGTTTGATTTGAGGTAAAGTCAGGACTCAAAGAATTCAAATCTGAAATTTCCCTCTCATGTCACAATCTATTTACATTGTGATTAGGCTTATTCATAACACTTTCAACAATGCAAATCCCATAGTTTTCTAATCTACAAAAATTTGATCCATTCATCTACTGAGGGGCATGTGGGTTGGTTCCATATCTTAGCTATGGTAAATAATGGATCAAGAAAATGTGGTATATATATACACAATGAAATTCTATGCCTCCATCAGAAAGAATGACATTGCCCCATTTGTTAAGAAATGGAAAGACTTGGAAAAAATTATATTAAGTAAGCCAGGCCCAAAGAAACATAGGTCCCATGGTTTCCCTTATTTGCAATAACTAGTATATGTCAAGCAGAAAAGGTCAGATAAGTTGATGTCAGGGGAATGAAGATAAGTATTTAAATTTGGGGGGTGGGTTCCTTTCATGCAATTGTTTCTAACATATTTATAAGATGATTTCTATGTTGCTTTGTATGTCCCTCCCCCACAGTATAACCCATACTTTCACTGTTTTTGATGTAGGTATAATTTGTGGAGGGGAAGGGAAAAAAAAACAAATCGTTTTACTAGGGATACAGGTGGACCCATTGCAACAATGAGATTTACAAGTCGTTATGTCAAAAAACAAACTTTACAACTTTGGGGGGGGGATTGAGTGGGGGGAGGGGAGGAGTATGGGAAGGGATGGGAATGGGAAACAACGAGGAGGCAGCAATGCTTGATAAGAAATGTACTTGTTATCTTGCCCATGTAATTGTAACTCTTCTGTATGGTATTCTCACAATAAAAAAATTTTTTGAAACATTTTGACCTATGTAAAAGTGCTTTAATTTTTTTCTATTTGTTAATATTAGGGTCTTGTTGAAAAAATTCAAGCTCCCAAGGAACCATGAATGTAAGTTTTTAGTATTTCATTTTTTAATTTGAACTTAGCAAATATAATTTTTAAATTCTAAACATATTCTGAATTTTTGTGTTTATTTCTAGACAATCTTTTAACTAGCTCTCTCCCAATTAGTTATATTTCAAAAAGTTGGAGCCAGGTGCTGGGAGCTCAAGCCTATAATCCTACCTACTCAGGAGGCTGAGATTTGGGAATCACATTTCAAAATCAGCCCAAGTAAGGAAATCCATTAGACTCTTTTTCCAATTAACTACCAAAAGGCCAGAAATTGAGCCATGGCTCAAAGTCATAGAGCACTAGCCTGGTCCACAAAAGCTCAGGGACAAACAGCACCGAGGCCCTGAGTTCAAGCCCCAGGAGAGGCAAAAAGAAATGAAAAGAAAAAATGTGGATATTTTTCTTAACAAAGCATATGCCATTTTTAAAATCGAAGTTAAAGGTGCTTGAAAAAAACAGCGATAAATCAATAGCCAGCTTTTTAAAATAGAAAAAAGATTTCCCTCTAAGGGGGTAAACTTGTTCAAAGTATTCTGTATGCATTTGTGGAATAACTGCAACTAATTCCCCCTTGGGCTAATGTATGCTAACAAAAAATAGTAAGCAATAATGATGCTCTCCATGTTTTCAGCAAAAAATTACAGTGTTTTTTGTATCTAAAACTTTTTAAATTGTAAACTAAGTGCACTTTTTACATCTAAAAAAGCATGGCACATAATTTCATTTAAAAATGCTTTCTGATTAAATTTGTTTGGGAAGAGTAAAAGACCTACAAATACATAGGTCTTCTTGAGTAAAATCAGATTATTAAAAACAATCCAAAATGAGCTATCTTACACAAGGTAGTTAGCTCTGCTTCATTAGAAATGAACCATTTAAGGAGGTATAGTTTATTATATTGGTGCACTTGGCACTATTAAAGATGAAAGTAGTTTTTATGTCACAAGTACTTACCATACTTTTGACATAGTGGCAGAATATTAAATTTCAGTGTCCGCAAAAAATAAAGGAGGAAAATAGTTTTATTCTATGTATTTACGCTAACATATTTTGTAATAATACTGTCATTATGAGAGTTACCTGCGGTTGGTTTAACCCACTAGATACACTTAAGAATTGCAGAGTCTAGGAAGTAGGGCTGTGGCTCAAGCGGTAGAGCACTCGCCTTGAGCTGAATTGCTGAGGGACAGTGCCCAAGCCCAGAGTTCAAGCCCCACGACAGACCAAAAAAAAAAATGCATCCTAAAACAGCAACTTCATATGTTATATTTTATGTTGTATTTCCCTTTCCATTACTTGCAGATGAAAACTATTCTTTTTGCTAACATGAGTAGGGAATGTTTTAAGTATTTACAATTCTATATATTAATTTTGAAACTGTATACTTCCTACTGAATTTAAATTATGAGTAAAATTAATTAAAATGTTAGTTAAAATAAAATTTTCCCATAGTTATATTAAGGAGAGGTGTTAGGTGTTAACTCCTTAGTTAACTAAGATAACATTTAGTAATACTTCTGCTTCAGAGAATCCTATTTATACAACGCAGTTACCGACAATGCCATCATAATCCACAATAAAGTCAAAAGTAGACATTTTAATGATCTCGATATTGTTTAAAATGAAAGCTAAAGCAAGCATATAATGAGTCAAGCGGAAAAGGTCAGATAATGTGATGTCAGGAAAATGAACCGTTAGATGTGTATTTTAATCTTTTTTTCTTTCATGCATATGTTTCTAACGCATTTATAAGATTATTTTTTTTTTGTTTGTATGTCCCTCCCCCACAGTATAACCCCTGCTTTCACTATATTTGATGTCAGTATAACTTGTGGAGGAGATGGGGAAAAACCAGTTGTTTAAGGATACAGGTGGACCTGTTGCAACAATGAGAAGTACAAGTTGTCATGTCCAAAACGAGCTTTACAACGTCGGTTGGGGGGGGGGGGGGGAAGGGGGGGGAAGGAGAAGGATTGGGATTGGGGGGAGGGGGGAGGCTGGGAAGGGATGTGAAGGATAAACAAAGGAGGAGGCTGCAATGCTTGGTAATAAATGTACGCATTATCCTGCCCATGTAATTGTAACTCCTCTGTACAGCATGTTCACAAATAAAATAAAATTAAAAAAAAATAAGGCAAAGAAGCTGGAAAGATTATATTTAAGTGCAAAGGGCATGTTATTACTAATGGAGAAAGTATGTTCTCTACATCAGATACTCTTCTAAAAGGAGCCTACAACAATAACTTATATTCTATTGTTGTAGATAAGAAACCTAAAATTCTATTTTCTTTTATGAAAACCTACCAAGGCAATTATAAAAGAATTTTATTGTGAAAACATCAGTTTGGGAATGCTGAGCATTCTTTTTCCCACAAATGTATTCCTAACAACCCTAAATTTATCACCTAATAAATTTCTTCTAAGTACCATAAGCAATAGACACCATCTGTTCTTTTTTAAATTATTTATGGATAAAATAAAGCTCACATTAAAGGAAATAGTTTCAAATTCTCATATACAGTTAACTTTTTTTTTGGGGGGGGGTCCGCTCCTGGGGCTTGAACTCTGGGCCTGGGCACTGTCCCTCAGCTCTTCAGCTCAAGGCTAGTGCTCTACCACTTGAGCCACAACACCACTTCCAGCTTTTTTCTTTTTGCTTATGTGGTGCTGAGGAACCGAACCCAGGGCCTCAGGCATGCAAAGCAAGCGCTCTACCACTGAGCCACCTTCCCAGCATCTATACAGTTAACTTTAGTGTGTGTATATGTGTGCCAGCCTGAGGCTTGAACTCTGTGCCCAGACTCTGTCCCTGAGCATTTCTTTTTCTCAAAGCTATCACTGTATGACTTGAACCACAGCTCCATTTCTGGCTTTTTGGGGTAGCTTATTGACAGACTTTCTTGTCAGGCTGGCTTCAAATGCTCAAATCTCAGCCTCCTGAGTAGCTAGGATTACAGGCATGAGCCATCAGCATACTGTGTCAAGATAGTCTATTAGAATACTGTGTTCTGCTTTTATCAGAGAATCTCTATCATTTTAATTTTCAATACTATCTAACCTGTATAATTTAGAAACACCAATAGTAAGTCTTCCACTGAATAAGTGTTTAAAAATTAATTTAATTTTTTTCATGATTAAGCTAAATTTTAATGTATTTCTATTTTTATATACTTTGTATATGCATCTTTAATCAGATTTTGGGGATATACACCTTAAAATTTTTATTTTTGTTTTCTATATGAATTGTCAAATTCATCTTTCAGCCACTTTTGCTGGCTTACAATAATTTAAAAAATATATCAATACTTTTTAGATTTTATTTTAATCTAGAATTTTTTTCAGTTTGAGTTTTGCATCCATATTTATCACTAATGAAAATAGATATATAAAATATCTTTATAATTTTAGGATGAAAGGCTAAGTCATGTAAAATGAGAAGAATGCCAGATATAAAATCACAATAATCTGAGATGTAGAAGACACTTTGTTGAAAAATGAACTTTACAATTTAGGTGGGGGGGGGAGGATGTAGTTGTGGAGGTGAGAGGGAAGAGATGGTAGGGGAAAAACAAAGGAGGAGGCAACAATGCTTGATAAGAAATGCACTCATTACCTTGCTCATGTAACTGTAACCCCTCTGTATACAGTATTTCCACAATAAAAAAACTTGTTAAAAATCATAGTAATCTATTCATCTCTAACAAATAAAAAGTAGTTTCCATTCTCCCATCCACATAACATTCCTATATAGGAATGATTTTAAATACAAAAATAAAGTACTTAGAAAGTTTTCTCTGGTGTTACTAGCTCATTTCTATTTTAACTCAAACAAAGAAAGAAAGAAAATATTTTCACAACTCATTAAGACAACTGAATGGCAATACGAAAAAAAATTCACTCAACCCAAATACTACCCTCCTACTTATACCAACACAACCTCACATTGTTCCCATGACAAGGAATTTAAAACAATAGAACAACCAGGAGAAAACCCTTAGAAAGGGTACCACTACTCTGGAAAAAAAAAAAAGACAATTTTTTAAAGGATTAAAAGTATGAATAAAAGGAAAGAAATAGATTTAATAGCACACAAAAATCAAATAGCAAAATGTAATAAATGAATAGATAAAATAAGCTTAGGAATGCATTTCAAAGAAGCATAATCTCTATAAGCTTTAAGACAAATTTGTTCTTTCATCCAAAAATACAACCAAAATATAGTCCACACATAAAAGAATATAAACAGAAAAGAAAGTAACGGAAAACAGACTTTAAAATTTCATTCCTGTCAAAATGAGTTGAAATCTGAATGAAACTGTCACTGAATAAAATTTAATTTGCCTCATATTTATATATTAAAATATTTTTTTTGGTCAGTCATGGTGTGCCACTTCCGGTTTTTTGGTGGTTTCTTGGAGATAAGAGTTTCACAGACTTTCACAGCCTGGGCTGGCTTTGAACTGCTATCCTCAGAGCTCAGCCTCCTGAGTAGCTAGGATTATAGGCTAAACTCTATTTTTTGTATAGCACTTAGTGATGTTAGACAAGGTAAGCTGCCTTGATCGTCTCTTTCAGAATATTCAGTCTCATGCATTAATTTTCCCAAAATAATTTCATAAGGCTTTGTTTCTTCCTTTTATTTTCTAATTTATTTATTTTATATTAGAATAGTTTCTAGAAGCACTGGACAGTTCAATGGATATTTCAAATTTTAAATTGTACAATTTTTTCAAGGTCAGAAAATAAAAGACAGATAGATAAATCTATCTAAAACCTGCTTCCAGACAGCTTCTCCTATTCATGTTTATTTTTAAGTATTTCTTCTATCTTAAAGAATTTTTATTACCAAAGCAAAATCTTTTGTTATTCACGCTGCTCTTCTTTTTTTTTAAGAGAACAGATGTTTCTGTGTCTGTATGATAAATAGTCCTCCTCCCTAAAGTAATGGATAATTAAAATATGATACCCTCCCACCTGCCATACCTCCTCAGACAAGGAATAGAGGTTTCAGTATTGAAATACAACTATGACATTTTCATTTTTTTTAGTGTTTAAACTGGGGTCATTTCTAGGGTTTTTCTTTATCTTCCAAGTAATAAAGTACTTACTAAACACATATACATATTAAAGAATATAAGATGAATTGAACTTAGAGGACTTATTTAGACTACTTATTTAAATTACCGTGTTAGGAAGAAGAGGAGGGAAGCAGGAAGGAGCATATGAATGGGCCAGAGAAATAAGGATTTAGAATATTCTAATTAAAATATGGGCTCTTAGAGCATAATTATTTATAAGGACATCAGAATGGAGAAATTCAGAATTCAAAGACTACACATCCCAAGAGTACGGCAATACCCTGCCTAACAAATTATTCTGAACACTACTGACAAAATGTGTAGAAAGAAAGAAAGAGAGAGAGAGAGAAAAAGGGAGAGAGAGAGAAAGAAAGAAAGAAAGGAAAGAAAGAAAGAAAGAAAGAAAGAAAGAAAGAAAGAAAGAAAGAAAGAAAGAAAGAAAGAAAGAAAGAAAGAAAGAAAGAAAGAAGAAAGAAAGACAAGAAACAAGCATAATAACATGCTTCTAGGGCACTTGTCAAAGATACAAAGTATATAGAGGAAAATAGGTACAGTTTTCTTCTCCTATTACTCATTCATTTATGTACATATCTAGCAAATATAAACAATCAGATACCATTTTTTTCTTTATGTACTTGTGTCCCCATTGCTTTTTTTTCTTTTTTCTTTTTCTTTTTTTTTTTTTTGTGTGCTGGTACTAGTGAGCCGGGGGCCTGGGTCTGGGCACTATTCTTTAGCTTTATTTGCTCAAGGCTAGGGCTTTACCACTTGAGCTACAGCCCTACTTGCAGCTTTTTGGTGGTTGATTGCAGTCTCACAGACTTTCCTTCCCTGATGCTAGCTCTCACTCTCCTGAGTAACTAGGATTACAGGTGTGAGCCATTGACAGCTTCTTTTCTAATATGTGTGTGTGTGTGTGTATATATATATATACATATACACACGTATATAGATACATATATATATGTGTGTGTGTGTGTGTGTGTGTGTGTGTGTGTGTATATATATATATATATATATATATATTGAGCTGAGGACCAAACTCAGGGCCTTATACTTGCTAGGCAAGTGCTCTTCCACTGAGTTCAATCTCCAACCCCAAACATGATTTTGATATCTACCCATAAATGCACTGTGTGCACTGACTTTCTTCAGCACATAAAAGGTAACTTCCATTCTTTTTTTTTCTCTTTTTATAAGTGACTCCTTTCTGACCTTTTAGCTCTGAAAGGAACACAAAGACATGGATCAATGTCAGAAGGACAATCCAACAAATACTTTTCCTGATACATGAAGGAAAATTCTTTTGACTTAATTCCATCTTATTACATGTCTATACTTCTAATTCTTCCACTGAATTTTAATACTTTGAGGGGCTTTGTTGCTGTTGTTTTTCACTAGTTGCTTTCCAGCTGGGTCTTCTGGAAGGAGAAATAAATGACTTGCTGCGAGGGATACATCAAGTCCCTACTCCCCTACAGAGAAGTGCCGTGACAGAAGAAGAGGAAGATGGGTCCCTGGCTCAGAGGGACATTGGCTCCGAGGATATCTGCTCCATTTGTCAAGAGGTGCTTTTAGAGAAAAAGCTTCCTGTTACCTTCTGCAGGTGAGAGACTTTTGTCCTTGGATTCTAAAACTTATGAAAACTTGCCAAGAGCCAGTATTTCACACTTGAAGTCCTAGTTACTAAGAAGGCTGAGATCTGAGGTGATGGTTCAAAGCAAGCTGGACAGGAATCCTTGAGCTTCTTATACATTGATTGGGGGCGGGGAGCGGGAGGGGAGGCTTTAGCTATGGTTGTTTTGTACTTTTTTCCTGTTTTATGTTTCCTAACATAAAACACATATCTGTTCTTTAAAGACTTCTGGGCTGCATTTTGAAGGTAATAGTTACAAATAGTTGTCTGAAAATGAAGATCATTTTACTTTACAATTTTTAAATTATCTTTAGGTTTTGTTTAAATTATATCTTCAAACCTGAATAGTTGAAATTTTTACTTATGCAAGAATATTTATTGAGAGATTCAAGTTCAGGGTATTTTTAAGTTTAACTTTGAAATTGAGTAGTCAATGTGCTACCGAACTTTTCCACTATTTTTCTCCTGATTACTTATTACAATTTTCATACAAGCTGCTTTTTTCATGTGGTTTCTTCCATGTATATTGTAAGGTTAACTAATTTCTCAAACACCTTTCTTCCTACCAGTCATTTCCTGTGCATTTTCAGATGCAATATACTTTTTAGAAAAACAGGCATTGGAATAGGAAAAAGTTTATGTTTGGAATGCTGATAAACCAAATTCATAGATTCATAGATAGATTTCTCTGTGTGTGAGAGTTTATAATCAAGTGATATATGTAAAATCAGTTGAGTCTACTTTTTTGGGGGGGGGTCCGATCATGGTGCCTGAACTCTGGGCCTGGGCACTGTCCCTCAGCTCTTCAGCTCAAGGCTAATGCTCTACCACTTGAGACACAGTACCACTTCCGGCTTTTTTCTTTTTGCTTATGTGATGCTGAGGAATTGAACCCAGGGCCTCATGCATGCAAGACAAGCACTCTACCACTGAGCCACCTTCCCAGACCCAGTTGAGTCTACTTTTATACAGAAGCAAAATATTAGTAATGTTATTTACATAAATACAAGTGTATACAAAATATATGTGTATATATGTATATATATATACACACACACATATATATATATATATATAAAACTTTTCTGTGTGAAGATGGTAAACTTGCATTTTCTTTTTGATAGATTTGGCTGTGGCAATAGTGTTCACATAAAATGCATGAAGATCTTAGCTAACTACCAAGATGTGCCATCCAAAATTGCCATGCTAAAATGTCCTCTGTGCAGGAAAGAATTTGCTCCACTAAATGTTATTTTGGAGGAATTCCAAAACTCTAGCAAACTTGTGGCTGCAGCTGAGAAAGAACCACTAAGCAAACACCTTGGAATTCCATGCAATAACTGCAAACAGTTTCCAATTGAGGGGACATGCTACAAGTAAGTGGCACCCAGTAAAATTACATGCAATTTTTTCTTACCCTTACAAAACTTTGACTATTAGAGTACTATTCTTTGTCCTACTTTCTTCTTCCTTCATACCCAGTATTTGCCTAGGCAATGACAGCTTATTTAATATTTCCAAATAAGAGACTTTATTTTATCTTCTTTTTACAAGAGTTGAGTATGATATATCACCATCCTACACAGTCTAGCACAGGCTTTCTTGCTTTGGCCTACTGGAGTTTCTAGGATCACAGTGAGTAAATTTCTTTGGTCAGCCAATGAGGTCTTTACCAAAAACTCATGTATTAATGCAAAGTGATATTAACTAGAATGACATAATTTTTCATCACTTTCCTCTTACTCCAAATTGTAATAAATACGTTTCATTTCATTTCAGTCTTTACTCAGCAAGATAATTACTAGATCAAAAAGGGTTTGCTGCTTTTATTAATACACCCAAACTATCCCACAATTAACCAGAGTAAATATTAATTGCTAGGGCTAAGAAACGGTATATCCTTAATGAAATATCCCTTATTATGAAATTTTAAATAAGTTATTATCTGAGTATTTTTTCCTGTCCTGGTGGATTGTTCATTTTCCAATATGTTATCCCTAACCCACTGTTTAACTTCTCTGATGAGAATACCTTCTCATTACTTTTCCTCTAGGAGTTTGGCAGTTACTCATCTGTATCTCATCCCATTTCCTCAAATTAAAGACTACTTGCAAAATTTGTAACTCCAACTTTCCTCAAATCCTGACAATCTTCAGACTGAGAAAATATTTTTGTTTTAAGAATATGTTAAATAGAAAGCAAAATAAACTAGAAAGTCTCTAAGATTTCCCTCTTTAGAGATTTATGATACCACTATTTTATAGTTTAGGTTAGATTTTTTTAACTGTATACATTATGTTCCAGTGAATAGAGATTTTTAACTTCATCTAGCCTAGCATACAATGATAAATTGCAACATTGCTTTGACTCTTTGATGTTAAGACTCTTCCCTGTGTCTATAAATAGTCACAATGAATAAATTAGCACTTACTTCTAAAATGTCTCAGGCAGATTTTTCTTTATTTCTCATGAAAATAGCCTTCTTTAATAATTTAAATTAGAAGATGACCTCATTTGACTGCTGCTCAAGGTTTTGGTTTTTGATGAATTCTACAGCAAGAAATTAAAATCTTTGGCTAGTGGCAAAATCTATAAATGATATAAACTATAGTATGAAGTTACCTTTTTCTTAATTTATCAGTAGTTTTTATTGATATTAGTTGGGTAGTTATCTTTTTCCATTCCTTGGGAGGAGAAAGGAAATATAATTCCATTTTCCAGAATGTAACCCTTGCTAATCAAGAAACAGAACATCTAATAGGCTGTAGATCCTATAGGAACTTAGAGAAAGACATAGACATAATTCAAAGCAAATTTAGTCGGAGAACTAAGGAAATAAGGAAGAGGTATGTGGTAGGCAAAATAACAGTCTCCCAAATTTTCCCACAACTTTATGTCCAAAGCCTGAATGTCAGGCTACAGGTCATAGGGGAAGAAAGATGGCAGATGGAGTTAAGGTATTCAAAGCAAGCAGCCAAGGTCTGGGAAGGAGGATATCCTCACTTAACAAGATAAACCAGTCTATTTCTTGCAACCTGGTTCTGTAAGACACATTGAAGGAGTAATTCTGAGAGCAGATGAAGAGGGTAATAAGGACACCATGTAAGAGGAGGTAGACTAATCAGGACAAGTTTCTGAGAAAGAAACATAAAGATTGGAGAAAAATACACTGTAAGTGGTAGGACTAGCCTAAGTGAAGGCACTGGGGCTGTAGGATTCATGGCATGAGAGAACATCTGTAAACGTGAAATCAAATCATCAAGAACTTACCCTGCCATACTGAAGAGCTTGGGTTCTATTCCTAAGTTAAACCTAAGAGTAGAGACTGGACCTATTTGGGATTTAGTATGTGTGTGGAAGTGAGAGGAGAGGGAAAAGTTCTGGAAAGAAAACACAAAGGTCAACTGTACCATTCTCTGGATCCCTGTGTTCAAGATGCAGGTTCTCTCTCTGCCTGACCACACCCCATTTCCATTTCTGCCTGGGGAAAGGGGCTCTGCTCAGAGGTCCATACTGAAAGTGGAACACCACCACCTATGCCTTTGGCTTTCCCTTTAGTATACTAGGGACCTCCAATTTTTCACACTCCCTTCTTCCAAGAAATCAAGCCAGTGGTTCAAACAAAGGAAATCACATCTGCGTCAAAGCTTTCTGGCTCTGGCTGGGGCTCGGGCTTGTTGGCAACTTCAGTTGGAAGAAAACGAATATTCTGTTATCCTATCATCTTCTGTTTTCTATCATACTCTTCTCTCCTAACGCCTGTGATATGCAATGTAGCTTGGGCAGACTTCTACAGAACTGTAAAATACTATGTTTGTGTCGGTTAAACTGATGGACTTATGGTCCATTTTACAGCAGTATGGGGAAAGTAATGCACAGTGTCATTTGTCATGGGCAAATATCAATATTTGTATTGTTCTCAGAAGCTGGCCTCAAAAGTTTTCACCAAAAAATGGCAATAATTGGACATTGTTTCCTTAAATGTCTTGATTTGTTGAACTTTCAGGTGTAGTGAATGTGTAGAATATCACCTGTGCCAGGAGTGCTTTGACGACTGCTCTCATCTTTCTCACACATTCACATTTCGCGAGGTAAGCTATCCATTTTGAACCTAATACAGTCTCGGTATTGGTCTTGTTGCAATACTAAGTAAATCTATGAAGATGAAGAGTCAATAACACTCTAGAATTCAACCTCTTGATATTTTTTACCTTATTTATTTATTTTTTATTTATTTATTATTTTTGCTGGTCATGGCCTTGAACTCAGGGCCTAGGTACTTATCCCTGAACTTTTCAACTTGAGGGCTAATGCTCTATCACTTGAGCCAAACCTTTGCTTGTCTTGTGTGTGTGTGTGTGTGTGTGTGTGTGTGCGCGCGCGCGCGCGCGTGCGCGTGATCATTTGGAAATAAGACTCTCATAGACTTTCTAGTTGGCTACCTTTGAACGGAAACCCTCAGATCTCAGTCTTCTGAATAACTAGGATTACAGGGGTGAGCCAGCAGCACACCCAGCTAGCTTCTTGATAAAATCTAAGTGCATGTTCTTAGAACTCTTTGAGAGGGATACACAAGGCTACCAGCTCTTACACTGGTGATTCATAAAATGCAACACAATAGCATGCATCTGATGATATTATAAATAAATACTACGAATAGAAACTATAGTCCTCACACTTGGAGATTGCTTTAAAAGATCGTAAACTTAAAGGCTGGCTTTTAGTAATATTGCTGACTACCCTTTATGGTTCTCTCTTAAAATTTTTTATACTAACAACAATAAATCAGGGAGATCATTTCAACTACACACCTTAAAAGTTTTGGTAGTTGGCTCATGCTTGTAATCCTAGCTACTCAGGAGGCTGAAATCTGAGGATCCTAGTTCAAAGCCAACCCAGGCAGAAAAGTCTGTGACACTCTTATCTCCTATTAACCACCAAAAAACCAGAAGTGATGTTATGGCTTAAGTGGTACAGCTTTCACCTTGAGTTGAAGAGCTCAGAGACAACAACCCAGGCCCCATGACCAATTTTTTAAAAAGTTTTGTGATTCTGAGCAATGCTGTCATCTTTTTCTTGTTACAAGATACCACATCCACATTTACCAGTAATGTCTTTGCCTTACAAAGTACTAAGTGTGGTGGCAAGCCGGGCTGCACGGCAGGCGGAAGCAGGAAGGTCTCAAGTTTGAGGCTACCCTATGCAATTGAGATTAACTCAAAATTTAAAAACTGAAAGGGATGGATTGTAGCTGATTGTTAAAACATGTACCATCACCCCTCTGTTCTACCCACAATTTAAAAAACGTAAAAGTAATGCCATTGTAAGAATTATGCATCACTGCATGAGCCCCACAGATATAATTTATAATGGTGTTAAAATAGATAATGTTTAAGTTAATAGATATTCCCCCTATTATTGCTACTGATATAGTCTACCAATTTTAATCTATAAAATGCAACTTTCAGACTGGGAAGGTGGCTCAGTGGTAGAGTGCTTGCCTCGCATGCATGAGGCCTTGGGTTCGATTCCTCAACACCACATAAGCAGTAAAAGCCGGAAGTGGCATTGTGGCTCCAGTGGTAGAGGAAGAGCTGAGGGACAGCGCCCAGTCCCAGAGTTCAGGCCCCATGACTGGAAAAAAAAAAAGAAAAATAAAAAATACAACTTTCCATAATTTGCAAACAAACATCTACTTTTCGCTTATTTCAGAAGAGAAACCAAGGATGGAAATTACTAGAAAAAACATCACAGGATGATGTAAAATGTCTAGATGGTAAAAATGAGGTAGAAGAAACAGTGCCACAATTTCAAGAAAAGAAAAGGTGAGGTTTTCATAAAGAGTTTATTTCTTCATAGGATTTGGGATCTTATACCAGTGATATGTACTCTCATATTTATTGAGCAATTGTTATGCAATAGGTAACATCATAGCACACAAGTGAAGAGCAAGACTAGCTCTGTCTGCCTGAATCCAACCCAAGCCCAACCACATGGTCTTTTTGTGGCTTTTTGGCTGATTATTTCAGTTCCTTCTGCAAAATTTCCTCATCTTATAATATGGATTGTACAAAGCCAACCTCATACGAGCTTTTTTTTTTTTACTGTGAAGTTTAATGTTATACACATTAAATATTCAACTAACATCTATTGTTCAGCATTAGCCCCATCAGATTTACTAAGTGTAGGAATGTCATCAAATAATGACTTAATAATTAGTAATCAAATAATAATCAGTAATCAATTAATCATCTAATAAGTATAAAATCAAAACTAGTGTCAATTTTGAAAAGATAGAGAGGAAGTTGCCTTTGTAACATTTCGCTGAGAGAAGGAGGTGGCTTCCTCTCCACCTTCTCTTCTGTCTTTGGATTGCTGTACAGGGTAGTGCAAGGAAGAGTCCATCCTTTAGAACACCACCTGGCTGTATAGTGTGCATAGTCCTCCAGATTTTTATCAAATGAATAAGGAAAGCACTAAAGAAAAGTAAATACTGCCAAAGGCTATCTACAAATTTAATGTGATACTTATCAATATCCTAACCTCATTCTTCAATGAAATAGAAGAAGCAATCCAAAAATTCACATGGAAAAATAAAGACCCCAAATAGCAAAAGCAATCCTTAACAGAAAGAATAGTGCTAGAAGAATATCAAAATCAAAATTTCAAACTCTACTACAAAGCTATAGTAATCAAAACAGCTTGGTACTGGCACAGAACAGACCTGAGGGCCAATGGAATAGAACTGAAGACCAGTAAATGAACCCCTAGACTTATGGCTATCTAATCTTTGATAAGGGAGCTAAAGAAATAGAATTAGGGCTGGGAAGGTGGCTCAGTGGTAGAGCACTTGCCTTGCATGCCCAAGGCCCTGGGTTCGATTCCTCAGCACCACATAAGAAAAAAGAAAAAAGCTGGAAGTGGCGCGGTGGCTCAAGTGGTAGAGCGCTAGCTTTGAGCTGAAGAGCTGAGGGACAGTGCCCTCGCCCAGATTTCAGGCCCTACGACCGGACCCCCCCCCCAAAAAAAAGCAATAGAATTAAAGAAAGACAGCCTCTTCAGTAAATGATGCTGGCAAAATTGGTTAAACACCTGTAGAAAACTAAAGCTAGATCCTTATATATCACCCTGCACCAGAATCAACTATAAATTGATTAAAGACTTCAGAGTCAAAGCAGACAACCTGAAAACATTACAGGAAGGAATAGGAGAAAATCTAGGGCTCCTTGGCCAGGCAGAAATTTTCTTAATAAAGACACAGAAACATAACAAATCAAAGAAAGGTTGGACAAATGGGATTGCATGAAACTGCAGAGATTCTTCATGGCAAAGGACATAGCTAGTAAGATCAATAGAAAGCCCACAGATTGGGAGAAGATCTTCCTTCATTAGCCATACAACAGACAAAGGTCTCATATCTAAAATTCAAAAAATTAAATATCAAAAAATTAAGTCCCTCAACAACACAGCCTCAAAGAAACAACCATCCAATTAGGAAGTGGGCTAAAGACTTAAAGAGAAACTTCTCTGAAGAGGAAATAAGAATGGCCAAGAGACACATGAAGAAATGATCAACTTCTCTAGCCATAAAAGAAATGCAAATCAAAACAACATTGAGATACCAGCTTACCTCAGTTAGAACTCTAATAACAACAGATGCTGGAGGGGATGTGGACAGAAGGGATCCCTACTGTATTGATGGTGGGAATGTAAACTTGTTCAACCATTCTGGAAAGCAGTATGGAGGTTCCTCAAAAGACTACACATAGAGCTCCCCCACTTTGGGGCATTTACCCAAATTATCACAGACAAGACCATACTAAAGTTTCCAACACAATTATGTTTATCTCAGCATTATTTACCATAACTAAGATATGGAACCAACCCAGATGCCCCTCAGTAGATCAATGAATCAAGAAAATGTTTTATATATTTATATATTTATTTATTTATACACACAGACCAAAAAATCCTAGGTCCCATGGTTTCCCTTATTTGCAATAACTAGTATATGTCTAGGACAAGCAGAGAAGGTCAAAAGCTATGTACATATGCCCATATAAGATGATGCTAATCAAAATGAACCCCAAGATAGGGACACAAGAGATTTTAATCTTTGTCACTGTTGTTTTTAATATACTATGTGATTTTTTTTTGCTTCTTTTGTATGTTCTTCCCCCATGGTATAACCCCTTTTTTCACTGTATTTGATTCCAGTGCCCTGTATCTTGTATACACATTTTTCTAATTTGGAGAGGGCAAGGGAAATAAGAAAATGTTGAAACAAGGATACAGGTTGACCCATTGTAACAATGAGATGTACAAGACATTATGTTAAAAATAAACTTTACAACTTTGGGGTATGGGGGAGGGAGGAGTTGGGGAGGTGGGGAGGAAACGGATGGTAGGTTAAAACAAAGGAGGGGGTAACAATGCTCAATAGGAAATGTACTCATTACCTTACTCATGTAACTGTAACAGCTCTGTACAGTATCTTCACAATAAAAAATATAAAA
This sequence comes from Dipodomys ordii, assembly GCF_000151885.1. NCBI lineage: Eukaryota > Metazoa > Chordata > Mammalia > Rodentia > Heteromyidae > Dipodomys > Dipodomys ordii. The sequence goes on along the minus strand of NW_012267221.1, from coordinate 34,154,745 downwards.
GTTACATGTTGTATATTATTAAATTATATGTTGCAGCTGGGTGATGGTGGCTCATGCCTCTAATCCTATCTGCTTAGGAGGCTGAGATCTGAGGATCACAGTTCAAAGCTAGCCCAGGCAGAGTCCTTGAGACTCTTATCTCCAGTAAACTACCCAGAAAAAGCTGGAAGCGGCACTGTGGCTCAAGTGGTAAAATGCTAGCCTTGAGCACAGAGACTCAGGGTCAGTACCCAGGCCCTGAGTTCAAGCCCCAGGACTGGCAAAAACTAAATAAAATAAAATACATATGTTGTAAAACACATATAAAAGAAATTTAATAAAATTAAATAAAATCAAAATATTTTAACACATTCAATTAACCAAAAACTATGCTTATTCTCACCAAATGTATAAATGTACATGTAATACACCCACACATCATACATACCTAAAAACGCTCACACATGTTACATTTCTCCTCAAGTCCCAGTAAACACACAGCCCATGCCCCCTGCATATACTACACTCTTAGGAAAAGAGCGCTCTTATGTACATAAAACAAGCCTCAGTCTCCTTCTTCTAGCTGGGCATCACATTTCCACCTACTAGGATAAATTGGGTAACTAAGGATCGGGTTAGAAGACATAGGGTTGGAAGTTTGGGAGAGAAAATATTTTGTCTAGGCAGACAAAATGGAGTAAAAAATGGAATCTTTCGGAATAAAAAGTAAACAATAAATATTATGGATAACAGTATGATACTATTTTTAGTATTGAATGCTGAAATTGACTGTTAAAATTAGATGGCATTGGTGGAAGCAGTTTTGTAGTATTGTGGAGATATAATTGAAATAAAAATGTGAACTTTCATAGACAATATTTGTGAATCTTTATTCTGAATAACTTATGAATACTATAATTCAAATAAATAATTCTGACATTAGCCAAACATTTATTTTTAATACCTATTTTACCAGTTTTAATGGCAGCAAATATCAGCTAATTCACAGTTTATTCACCTTTATTGTCATTCAGTCTTCTCAGATTTATGTGAATATCATCTAATACTATTGTCCTAAGGGAACACCCCACAGGAAAATTAATTTCATCACAGATTATGATCTACCAATTTACCACAGTGGCATACTGTGCCCCTCACTTTCTATGAGTTAACACAGCAAGTTGGATTGTATTTTCCTAATCACATGTCTAAATATTGCCTCAGAGTAAAGTAACTTCAGTATGTACTCATCATTTTGAGGCCAAGCACCAATGCTCATGACTATAATTCTAGCTATTTGAGAGGTTGAGATCTGAGGTTTTCAAAGCCAGCCCAAGCAGAAAAGTCCATGAGATTCTTATCCCTGATCAAGCACCCAAAAAGCAAAAAGTGGAGTTTAAAAAGCTCAGGAACAATGTCCAAGCACTTTCAAGCTCCAGGATAGAAAGAAAGAGAGAGAGCGAGAAGAGAGCAGGAGAGAGTGAGAGAGAGAAAGAAAAGAAAGAAAAGAAAAAGAAAGAAAGAAAAAGGGAGGGAGGGAGGAAGAGAGGAAGGGAGGAAAGAAGAGAGAGACAGAGACAGAGAGAGACAGACAGAGAGAGACAGAGAATGGAAGAAAGAGCCAGGCGCCGTTGGTTCACGCCAATAATCCTAGCTACTCAGGAGACTGAGATCTGAGGATCATGGTTCAAAGCCAGCCCTGGCAGGAAAGTCCGTGAGATCCTTATCTCCAATAAACCACTAGAAAACCGGAAGTGGCGCTGTGGCTCAAGCAGTAGAGCGCTCACCTTGAGCTGAAGAGCGCAGGGATAGCACCCAAGCCCAGAGTTCAAGCCCCATGACCAACCCAAAGAAAATTAAAATTAGAAGAAGGAAGGAAAATGTTTTTTGTATCAGGATCTTATTTTATTGACATTCAAGTACAAATTTAAAAATTCTCATTATGTTGTGAAGTCAATCTTTGCCCTTTATGAAGTTTATCATTTTGAGAATTGATACACTTTTTAAATTTGATAATATATGAGACTATCTTTGGTTCAAAGAAGTTTTGTGTTCAGTGCATGATATATATAATAGAGCTGATGCTACCTCCACATCTGTAATCCCATATCAACAGTCACATTTCTGCTTGCTTCTGTTCAGCCAGGTTTACACACCTAAAGATGTTGTGAAGTCACTGCCTCTCCAGTTAGTTACAAAAAAAAGTAAACTGCTTGCACCGGGGTACCAATGTCGACTTTGTCTAAAATCATTTCTTCTTGGACAACAAACAAGGCTACTACCATGTACTCATAAGGTAAAAGTCACACCAGCTTCACTCAACTTGCACTGTCAAGCCAAGGTGTAGTGACTTTTTGTTTCTTCTTACATATTTTTGCCTGCACCTGTATAGAGAAGTTTAGAAAGCTGTCCCAGAGTATATTCAATATGGTCTGATTTATTAAGATTCATTTCTCATAGAAATGTTCAGAGCTACAAAAACAAACAAGTGTCAATATTGGATCATAGAATACATACAAATGGCTTCAAAATTGAGCTGCTAAATGCCAGATCAATAACATAAACATTAATGCTGTCAAATGTTACTGTGATTTTTTGAAACTATTTTGTAAAGATGTCACCTTGTTTCCATTCATAGCTTCTAAAATGTCCTAAACAGTTTTCAATTGAGTGGAACATACAGATTGAAAATTTATTTAATTTGAAATATTTCTGCCAGGCTAATGAATTAGAATAGTAAAGTCATGTTGCAAAATTATTCCTGCCTATGGAAAGGAATGGTATAGAATCAATAGGAAAATGTGTGACAAACTGTAAATTTTCTGAATGAGAGTTTGTCTTATAGAAGTAGTGTTTGATTATTAACATTCTTTGTGAATGCACAATATGCCAAGTAACCTTTCTTATCTACTCACTCATCCTATCTTACCAGGTTTATAAGAATAAAACAAAAGTAATTGCATAAAAGGGAAAATCTGCCCAATATATTTTATTCCCCAAAATTATACTATAAGTTAAACATGCTTCAAATTCAGGTAATGAAAGTCTGAGTGTCTGGCATTATGGATCTATGAGAAATTCAACAATGACAAAGATAAAATTGATTCAGTATCATAGTTACTACTAATCCCAATGGGATTTGCAGTGTGTAAAATGATAGAATGATCTCCTATTCCTGAATACAGACAGCAGTTAAAATTGGTTGATTTATTAAAATTTATAATTGAGTTACACATAATTAGATTTCAAAGTCTTGAAAGGTAGAAAACATTTCTTATTGGTTTCTAGTTAATGTGTTGTTAAATAGAGTTTAGACTTTTCTGCCATAGCCTCATTGAAAACATTATTTTGACAGTAGAGTATAAATTGTCTCATGTTAAAAATTGAAGTTATTAGCTACACTTTATTTTTATTGTCAAGTGTATGCACTAGGGAGTTATAGTTATATGAGTAAAGTAATAAGCACATTTCTTGTCAAACTTGTTACCTCTTCCTTCATTTTTCTCCCACTTTCCCTCTCCTCCCCCAACTCCCCTTTGAGTTGTACAGATTATTTCGAACATATTGTCTTGTGAATATCACTGTTGCATTGGTTCCTCCCTTGAGAGGAAGATAGAAAATGGGACATAAGAAGTATATTATTGTAATAAGAGAAATAAGAAGTATATTATTATAAAGAAGGGACAAGAAGTGCATTATTATATAGCTTCTGACCTTATGAAACAAAGCACCTTTAAGCAAAACTCTTTATAAAAGTACCAGCCTTATAATTCAGTCTTATAATTCAAATAAAATGCCTGCAGATGAAAACAAAAACTCATTTCTGTCATAGTACCTAAGGAAGATAAATGGCTGAGTTTGGCTATTCTATCTATTTTGCTGATATTTAGAAAAGAAAAATCCTGTGGAACACTAACATTTATCTAGTTATTCTTACAGCTCCTTAGATGCAACAGAAATGCCTAAATTGACAGTTAATTGTTTCATATGAACTTACTGGACTCAAAATATAGTATTTTTTGGTCAGGTACCAGTGGCTCATATGCTTATAATCCTAGTCAGGAGGATGAGATCTGAGGATCACAGTTTGAAGTCAGCTTGCATAGGAAAGTCCACGAAACTCTTAATCTCCAAAAAGCTGAAAATGAAGCTGTGGCTCAAGTATTAGAGAGCCAGTCTTGAGGGGAAAAAAGCTAAGGGACATTGCCCAGGCCCTGACCTAATATTACTATAAATACACACACACACACACACACACACACACACACACACACACACACAATTACTCGATAGCCAAGTATTTCTTGAAATAAAATTATTTTAGTAAACATTTGTAGACTCATCCTTAAGATGGCTGATAGTTCCTTTTATTACCAAAAGTGTGAATTATTTCACATTGTTATACCCAGGTCACAGGACCCCCACCAAGAAGACCACCGAGAGTCAGACTTTACAGCTGTTTTAAGGTTTTATTTAAATGGGCTGCAGCTAGGGCCTTGTCCTACACGCTGACACAGCGAAGCCTAGGAGAAGAGCCTTGAGCTAATGATTTGCAAGGTTTATAAAGGCACACAACCAACCAGGTGTTTGGATTACCACTACGTGTTGCTCTGCTAGAAACAAGCAACAAGTGGTCACTGCCTCAAAACTTTAACCCTTCATTCCCCCTCTTAACTTATGGTCCTGGGACAAAATCTTGTGGCTCTGGCCTAAAACTAAACTCCAACAGCTCTTGATCTTGAACGGGTATAGTCCCTCTCTGACCTTAGCCATATTGTTAAACAATAATAATCAGTTCATTTTTCTTTTCTTGAGGCATATGCGTAGTGGTTGGGTAGGATGCTTGGAGACTTCCCATGTTTCTCCACGGTCGTCCATGGCAAAGGAGTCAGCTGGTCTGGTGTGGGAGCAGTGAATCCAAGAAGCAATGCCATCCACCTTAAGGGCAGTGGGTGTAGCCAGTAGTACCATGTAAGGTCCCTTCCACCATGGTTCCAGAGATCCCAAGTTGTTCCTTCAAACACCCAGTCCCCTGGTTTAAACAAATGGGGGGGGGGTAGGAATAGAAGCAGAATCATATAATGCTCTAAGCTAGGGCCACATCCTCTTATGCACCAGATGTAAATAGTCAAGCTTACACAGAAATTCAGTATCATCCAAATCAGCAAGCAATTGAGTCTGAAGGATAGGGATAATGGGTGGAGGGTGTCCAAGCTGATAGGGTGAATTTCTTACTCCAAACAGGGCAAAAGGAAGGAGCGATACCCAGTCTGTGCCAGTCTCCAAGGCCAATTTAGTTAAGGTCTCTTTTAGAGTCCGATTCATTCTTTCTACCTGCCCTGAACTCTGGGGTCTATAAGCACAGTACAATTTCCAATCCGTCCCCAGTGCTGTGGCTATTCCCTGACTTACTTTTGAGATGAAGGCTGGTCCATTGTCCAACCCAGTGGTGGATGGGAAGCCATACCTGGGTAGGATTTCTTCCAGGATCTTCTTAGCCACGACGTTCGTGGACTCATGCTTTATTGGGTAGGCTTTGGCCCATCCTGAAAAGGTGTCTACAAAAACTAGCAAATATTTACATCCAAATTTTCCAGTTTTAATTTCTGTGAAGTCTACTTCCCGATACACACCTGGCCTATCTCCATGGAGGCGAGCTCCTTTTGTAACCGGTTGATTGGAGGCATTGGTGAGCTGACAGGCTTTACAATTTTTAACAATGTCCTCAATGAGTTGATTTCCTTGCCTAATTTTTACTTCTGAGTGTCGGAGCAAGTCCTGCATTCTTCGGGTTCCCATGTGAGAGACCCAATGGATTCTCTTAAGAATCCCCTTGCTCAATCTTTGTGGCAAGGTAAGTTTCCCCTCACCACAGTCTTTGTTTCCTTCTCTGTCCAGGGGTTTATAGGCCATGGGAATTTTCTTTATCCACTCCAAGTCTTCTTGGGAGTACTGAGGCTCAGGAAGCAAAGCTCGTGAGTCAGTACTAGAGTCAGTACTTCTGCTCTGGGCTGGAGGGCTGCCTCCTTAGGTGCCTCATTGGCCAAGTTATTTCCTTTGGTTATAGAATCAGTTCTATGGCCAGGGCAGTGCATAATGGCAATATTTACTGGTTCCCATATGGCCCGGATGAGGCTCAAAATTTCTTGTTTGTTTTTAATAGCCTTTCCCTCAGCTGTCAGCAGCCCCCTCTCTTGGTAAATGGCTCCATGGACATGCACAGTGGCAAAAGCATACTGACTGTCCGTGTAAATATTTAGTCTCTTCCCTTTTCCCATTTGTAGGGCGTTAGTGCCACTAGTCCTGCTCTTTGTGCAGACATTTCCTGGGGGAGTGCTTCTGCCCACACTATCTCAGTGTCCATGGTGACTGCTGCACCCACGTACCATTTTCCATCTTAAATGAAACTGCTGCTGTCTGTGAACCAGGTATGCTCGGCATGCGATAGTGAAGAGTCCAACAAGTCTGGCCTCTTTTCCTTGGCCCAGTCTCTCTTTTCACGCTCATTTTCACATTCTCCGTCCTTCCTTTCCTGTCTTTGCTCCTCTGTCTCTCTTATTTGTAAACCTTTTCCGCTGCGGCTACTAGATCCCTAATAGACTTTTCACCAAGTCTGTCTAGAGCCTGCAACTTTCACTTTATGTCTGGTGCAGCTTGATTTATATAGGCAAACATAATCATCTGAGCCGACTCCTGGGTCTCAAGATCATACGGGGTATATTGACTAAAAGCTTCCATGAGCCACTCAAGATATGCTGCCGGACTTTCACTTCCTCCCTGTCTAACATCATAAACCTTGGCCATATTAGTAGGTCAGCAAGCCGCCACCTTGAGATCTACCAACAGATCCTGGCGATAGACGAGGAGTCGCTCCCTACCTTCAACCATATTGTAGTCCCATTTTGGTCGGATCTCAGGAAAATAGGCAGCGATCAGGGCAGGATCTGTGATGGGCACTCCTGTAGGGCCAGGGATATGTTTCTGGGCCGCTTCTCAGATACGATCTCTCTCATTGGTGGTAAATAGGACCTGTAAAGCTGACTGCAATCATCCCAAATGGGCTGATGAGTAAAGAGAATAGTTTCAAGCAAACGAATTAAATCCTGGGGTTTCTCAGAAAAGGGGGCATTTTGGGTGCACCAATTGTATAGATCACTGGTAGAAAATGGCCAATATTAGAGTTGCTGTTGATCATCTGCATGCACAGGACCTACGGTGTGTAAGAGAAAAACAGCTGAATTAGAAAGTGGGTTGATCCCATGGCGTCCTCGAGTGACTGGCCCCTCAGAAACTTTAGGGACAGGTGCCGAGGGTTCGGCTGCTGGTTCTATAGCTCCCTCCTCCTCTTGATCATTCTCAGGCTCTGCAAAAGGAACCTGGGAAGGGGAATATGGGGGAGGAAACATTTCTTCTTCCAAGTTATCTCCCTGAAAAACCGGGAGGGTATCTTTTCTTTTCCTCTTTCTCAGTTTCTTTTTGTAAGTCTAGGGGGCTAGATGGAGTGGTGCCCATGGTTTCCAGTGCCATCAGTCATACAGTCCAAAAAACAATAAACAGTACAAACAAAACACATGCAGTCCTGACAGTTACAAAAAAAAAGCTTACGAAGTGGAGATCTCCCGAATTGGTCCGCTGACTCCTGTCAAGGAGGGGTTCCACACCCACGCCCCACAGCAGAAGGAGCAGACCCACAGTGGGCAAGTTGGGCCTCCATTAGGAGGCCTTCTTGGTCAGTTCCGGCCCAACACCAAACCGACCCCCACCCCACAATTCACACAGCGTGGTTCCAAGGACCCTGACTCACACGGTGGGGTTCCAAGGAACCCAGTTCCTCCAGGGTTGTTGTGCAAGCACGCCTGCTTCCACAACCCTTTACGAATCTGAGCAGCCATCCTCACAAAGGAAAACGAAAGTAAAACAAACGACAGGACAAGACAAATTAACAAAGACAGTGTTGGTTTACCTTTGGAGTCTGAGTTCTTGGGGGGGGCGCGCTTTGGGGGGATCCCGGACAAGCCCCCACTAATATGTTATACCCACCAAGAGTCAGACTTTACAGTTGTTTTAAGGTTTTATTTAAACGGGCTGCAGCTCAGGCCTTGTCCTACACTCTGACACAGCGGAGCCTAGGAGGAGAGCCCGGAGCTAAAGATTTGCAGGGTTTATAAAGGCACACAACCAACCAGGTGTTTGGATTACCACCATGTGTTGCTCTGCTAGAAACAAGAAACAAGTGGTCACTGCCTCAAAACTTTAACCCTTCAACATCAGACTAATTTTCCTTTCTAAGTTATTATGGGTTTCATTTTTCTTTTTTTTTCTTTTCTTTTTTTGTTATTGTTGTAGGTTGTGGGGCTTGAATTCGGGGCTTGTGCCTACACACTGTCCCTGTGCTTTTTGCCCAAAGCTAGTACTCTACCACACAGCTTATGTCCCCTTTATAGGTGGTTAATTGGAGATGAGAATCTCATGGACTGTAATGCCTGGATTGGCTTCAAACTGCAAACCTTAGCTCCAAGCCTCCTGAGTAACTAGGATACAGGGATGAGCCATAAGCACCAGCAATAATTTTCATTTCTTAGAAGCATGAAATTAATATTTTGAATAAATATTGCTTTAAACAAAATTTATAGTAATACAGATATCCATAAGAGGTTTTGCATTTCAATGTTGAAAATGGAGATGATTCCATATAACCATTATTTTTTCTTAAAACTTGGTTAAAATTGCATTTCAACTTTGTTATATACTTTTAACATACTTACAAAACTAGAAAAACTTAAATAATATCAATTATAAAGATAACAATTATAGCTCTACATAACTTATAACCTTGTGTTTCAAGTTTCATAGGAAATGCATCGACAAGTGGCTACTCTACAAGTGCAATTCATGCCCTATTGATGGACAAGTTATATATAACCCTTTAATCTGGAAAGGCAATGCTGTGATTGGTCAAGCACATCCATACTCTTCAAACTTAGATATCATTCATCTGCCAAAGCAAGAATCACTAAAGCTTTTTATTCCTGGCACTAGACTGGTCTTAAAACAAAGCAAATATGAAATTTTACCTAGCATACCTCAGTGTGATTCCCCAAAATTGAACACACCTCAGAATCCATCAGATATCTATCAGAACATAACAATTGATGATCTATGCTCTGTGAAATTAGATGACACAAATTCAAGAAAATTAATCCATGAACATAAAGTTAACCAACATTTCCCCAGCTACTTTCAAGATTTACCCACTGGGTCATTTGGGAAGACAGCATATCAAACATTTCTTCCATCCCTTACTCAAGAGAATGTCATATGTCTCAATGGAATAAAAATCCCAGCTAACAGCAAAACATGTATTACCAGTCAAAGTCAAAAGGTAGGCAAAGACTGTAAATGCATTAATCATAAGCCAAACAGGATTCATGGTATCAAAACAAGAGAAGAAAACAGGAGATCAAATATGTTACTTCCAGAGGATCTACATCTTACTCTCAATGGGACTACAACTAAACTTAACTTGCCTAAAAGACATAGTAATGACATGGAAAAACTTAGACAAAAATGTATTCCTCCACCAAGATGACCTGTGACTCCCTCCTTACAAACAAATAGTACTGTAGCATCTTTAATAATGGAAGGAGTTCAATTGTGGGGAAAAACATATTTTATAACCATCAGAAATTTTTGATTATATATAAAAATACTTTATAAAACATAAAATATATATACAGTTTTGACAAATGTATATGAAATCTTGGGTTGTCATTTTGCCTACTTGTCTATGAAGAACTTCTTTTCTTGAAAGAAAATTAAGACAAAGTGTTACATGTCAATAATGAATCTGCTCAGGATGTTATGGATTCTAGATCAAAGCTTTTATATTTTACAGTGAATAAAACTTTTAAAGTTACAGATAACAGCATGTTGGGCTTATTTCCAAGTACTTGCACAGATTCTGTATTTTTTTTGCCTTAATCATTATACACCTACAGGAAATTAAAATGGTAGCTTTCTTTTAAATTTATTTCCTCAAAGTGTTCATATATTAAATGAAAATAAAATGTAATTATACAAACAATGCCACATTTTTAATAGTTTTACCAGTTTCACTTTCAAAAAAATTGTATTTTGTAAATAGTGCCAAACTTCTTGTTACAAGCACTGTGAAAGGACCTTGTTATTGTTGTTTTAACCTTTTGCTCTATTTTTTTTAAAGAAAATCTTTACTTCAAAATGTTCATCTTGAAAATAACATGATTGGGTTCTCACTGTGGTTTTTAAAAATATTTTTATCATCTTTAAGTAGTTATTCAAAGGAGTTGTCATTCAACATAGTAGTTTACCAATATAGTGCATCTTGCAACTTTAAAACACAACTCTGTATTCAAAGAAGTCCCTCAATTCTGCAAACGAGGAAGGTTACCTATTAGTTACCAAGTAAAGGACTCCTGGGAAAGTTATTATGTGCATTTGCTATGGGTTGAAATTTTTCTCATTAAATTTACCTCAGGTTTAACTTTAAATCAGGCACTGCATTGATTTGAGCAGGTCCTCAGTCTTCTAGTCTTCCCTACTTTCCTCTAGTAACACTTTTCGTGGTTAACTATCTCCACTTTTGTGAGTCAGCCCCTTTGTCTGTTACTCAGGTTGTCATTTCTTACAAAATTGTATCTACCTGCATTTTGGTGGTTCCATAACAGGTGGCCTTTGTTGATGCATCATCCCATTATCCCCAGTGCTATGAGTAAGCTCAGGACTAAGAGCCTCTCCTGCTGTCAATCCTGAATGACAGAAGAAAGCTTCCACTGCACATATGAGCAATGCTGGGGCTGCAAACCGGCACTGATCATGGCCTTGGTAAATGTATTTTACTCATAATTGTCTGGCCTCACAGAATATCTTCACTTTTAGCATGCCCTCTTTTTCATGCCCGTTATGAGTCAACCTATAGTGGCAATGCACCATCACCTGAAGTCCTTACCCAGTCATTAAATCCTCCATCAAAACAACATCCTCAAAGAAATGAACAATGTTCTTTAGCCTCAGAATCAGAACTCATGTGTTCTTTTCCAGGACACAATACACAATGGTAGAATATGCAGCTACTTTAAAGTATAATATCCAGTGACTCTGTGGAAATTTTACATCCTTAGTTGGGCTATGCTATGACTTAGTCCTTATTAAACACTAGTAACAAGAGGTAAAGACAAATCTTGAAGAAGACATTATATTCAAGCAAGGGAAAGAGCCTGCTGCTGCATTTTCCTGCTACAGGCCTGCCTGGGGCTCAATTTTTTCAGAGACATCACTCAAATGTTCTCTTTCCAAGTGTTGTTTCCAACTAGGCCCTGATCCTGGCATTACCTGACTGCACTTGGTAAGAATTTTATCTTACCTGAAGTTCTACCAGGCCTTGAAGGTCTGGGTCTCATCTTGTTCATGCAGGTAAGATGTCTGTAGCTTCCAGGAAAGTCTGTGGGCTTTCACATAGTAGGTGTTCAATAGCCTGAGGCTTTTCATTCTTTAGTTTTCTAGAGTAGCAATTAGCTTAAGAGGAGCCATTCATTCCATTTTTCTTATAGTTTTTATCTCCCCTATCACTTAAAGCTCAGCTACACCACACCCAATAGTAGTTACCCTTCTCCCACAGTGACTCATCCACAGAGCATCAATCACTGGATATCCACATTATGCCCAGAGGTGTGTGTTTCACTTACCAGAGGCACAGTCTTTGCTGCAGCTTCGCTGAAAATGATCCACTTCCTCACTTCAGACCTCTCCCTTTCCTGGCTTTCATAGATTGATTCTTCCTAAAGCAGGTGTGTAAGTAGAACTCATGTGCTGGCTCTGCATTGACAATTAACACGTGCTCAAAAGCAAGGGTCTGCCGGGCCCTGATGGCTCACACCTGTATTCCTAGCTGCTTATGAGGCTAAGATCTGAGGATCTTGATTCAAAGCCAGCCCAGGCAGGAAAATCCCTGAGATTCTTCTCTCCAATTAACCACCAGAAAACTGGAAGTGGAACTTTCGCTGAAATTGGTAGAGCACCAGCCTTGAAATGCTCAGGGACAACACCCAGGCCCTGAGTTCAAGATCCACAAGCAACCAAAGAAAATAACTAGCATATGTCTGGAGTAAGCAGAAAAGATCAAAAGCTATGTACATATGACCAGATAAGATGATGTTAAGCAAAATGAACCCAAAGATAGGGACACAAGTGGTTTTTTTTCTTTCCGGTTATTGTTTCTAACGTATTTATATCGTGTGATTTTTTTTTGTTTCTTTGTACATTCCTCCCCCATGTATAACCCCTGTTTTCACTGTATTTGATGCCGGTGCCTTGCAACTTGTATATATACACTTCTCTAATTTGGAGAGGGGAAGAAAAAAAACAAAATGCTTAAATAGGGATACAGGTTGACCCATAATAACAGTGAGATGCACAAGACACTATGTTGAAAAACGAACTTTACAATTTAGGCCAGGGGTGGAGGGTGTGGAAGATGGGGGGAGTGTAGTTTTGGAGGTGGGGTGGGAAGGGATGGTAGGGGAAAAACAAAGGAGGAGGTAACAATGCTTGATAGGATATGTACTCATTACCTTGCTCATATAGCTGTAACCCCTCTGTACAGTATTTTTACAATAAAAAGTATTAAAAAAGACAAAACAAGGGTCTGATTCTATTAAAATATATTTTACCACTCTTCATCTTCATCCTTTCCCTGGGGAAAGAAAATATTTGGCAGAAGAAAGCTGAGCATGGTGGCACACGCCTGTAATCAGACCTTTTCAGGAGGGAGCAGCAGAAAGATGCCGTTTGAGGTTAGTGGAAGTGGCGCTGTGGCTCAAACAACAGAGTGCTAGCCTTGAGCTGAAGAGCTGAAGGACAGTGCCCAGGCTCAGAGTTCAAGCCCCATGACGAAAAAAAAAGTTTGAGGCTAGCCCAAACAAAGTTAGTGAGACCCAATCTCAACGGTTCAAGTGTACAATGTTTATTTAGCAAGTATAAAGACCTGCAGTGAGTCCTCAGTACCACCAAAAAGAAAAGGAATTTGGCAGGGAGGGAAGTAGAACTGTGCGGCTTTGGCTGTACTTCTGCCTCAACAAATTATGGGGTACTGTGCATTGCAGAAAGGGTGTGAGCTTGGGTTATGCAAGAGCCCGGTAACTGAGACAACCTGAAGGAGCCGAGCACAGTACACCATCCACTGTAACATGCTCAAGAGCCAAGGCAGCTGACATGTGAAGACTGATGAGGGCTGCAAATTCCCCCTCTAGTGTAAGTAGAGCTGGAGAATACATTTACCAAAGGCTTAGGACAAGGAGGTAAATAAAGTCCAAAACAATTCATTTTGTAGTAGCTATTATTACTGCTCATCAGCATCCTTCCCTTGCATTTAGAGAAGTATATTTTCTAAGTCTTTTAGAGTTATGGAGAGCATTATAATGAGCTCTGACCAATGATATACAGGAGAAAGAGAAGGTTATTACTTTCAGCCAGAGATAGAGAAAAGCTCCTGCACATTCCAGTTTCTTTTCCTCAGCCAGTAACTGGAGAGCCATAGATTACAGAGAGTATAGCAGCAAAGTAACAGAGCTTCCATCAGCCCACACACTGAAGTAAACATAACTTTAAAGTTCATAATGGAGCTTTGGGTGCGATATAAGTTTAGAGGTTGCCAAGCACCAGTGGTTCATACCTGTTCATCTAAGCTACTCAAGAGAGTGAGATCTGATGATTACAGTTCTAAGCTAGCCCAGGCAGGAAAGTCCGTAAGATTTTCATTTATCACCAGTGGAGAAGTGGAGCTGTGGCTCAAGTAGTAGAGTGTTACCCTTGAGCAAAAGAAGAAAAAGCCAGAAATGCCACTATGGCTCCAAGTGGTAGAGCACTAGCCTTGAACACACAAGCTCAAGGGCATTGCCCAGACCCTGGGTTCAAGCCCTAGGACTGGCACAAAAAAATTAGGGGTCATAGGCATTGCACTGCAGATTCTCTGATCCAGGCAAAGTAAAGCATTATTCGGGCAGGAAAAAGAAGATGTGAGATAATATGGGAATGGGGTCATGGTTTATTCCAGGCTCACTTTGTCTTCTGGCACCCTGTACAGCAATGGTACACAGTTATAATCTCTGTAGACTAAAGTAGCATCTGACCAACTTTGGCCTCAAGGTTACATGGTCTCAGGGCTACATGAATATGTTTAAGTTCTCTGGGTTCGCATCACTAGGATCTCCAGAAGTACTGCTAAAGGAGTTCAACTATTGTCTCTGCAAGCCACCTATTTACAGCATCTCACTGCACAATCTACATGTCATCTGTCTTCTGGCGAGGAAGGTTGACTCCTGAACCTGTATACCACCACAGCAGTATATACCATAGCAGCATATTACCAAGGGGCAGGCCCTTCTTTTTTTTTTTTAGTTAAGTTTTTTATTGTGAAAATACTGAACAGAGAGGTTACAATTACATGAGCAAGGTCATGAGTACATTTCTTACCAAGCATTGTTGACTCCTCCTTTGTTTTTCCCCTACCATCCCTTCCCTCCTACCTCCTCAGCTACACTCCGATACCTACCTAAATTGTAAAGTTTGTTTTTTGACCTAGCATCTTTTACATCTCATTGTTGCAATGGTTAATTTGTACCCCTATTTAAACAATCTATTTTTTCCCTTTCCTTCCCCAAATTATACCAACATCAAATACAGTGTAAATAGGGGTTATACTGTGGGGGAGGGACATACAAAGCAACAAGAAAATCACATGGTACCTTACAAATATGTTAGAAACAATAGCAAGGAAGACAAAAACCACTTGTGTTCCCTATCTTGGGGTTCATTTCACTTAACATCATCTTATCTGACCTTTTCTGCTTGTTCCAGACATCTACTAGTTTATAGACTGTAACTAACACCAGGAGGATCCCAAATTTGCCAAATTTGTGGAAGGGATTCTTAGCAAGCTGTTAGATCAGGACAGTACTAACATAACAGTGATTGTCAAGAATATAAACACCACACTCAGTGTTCAGTAAAGCAGATACACCTCTCTGGGCTGCACTAAGTAAGTCTAGGACCATGAAGTTCTGTAAGTATACTTTCCACATTTGGTACTCTTTTTCATTCAGTGAAAATAGGGTGTGGTGGGTACAATTTAATGCTCTGTTGGTATAGAAAGCTAATGTGGTTACTTGGGTTTTAACATAGACATCTGTGCACTGAGGTGAGAGCAGGGTAACTGAATAATACCACCATGGAATGGGATTCATTCTGTCAAGCCCAGGCTGCATCCCAGTTTGGGGGGGCCTCTGCTACATCTTGTATTCCACCAAGTCCAGGAGATACAGCCTGTTCCAGGTATACTTACCCAACCAACTCTGGGACAGATATGGCTATCCACATGCCCCAAACACCCAGAATTTACACTACCTGCTTCTCCAACCTCTGTCTATCTGAAATAACCTGACCACACAAGGATGGATATCAAAGGTTTTTCTGATATTAATTTATGGCATAGTGGTAAGAAAAGAGACATGGTATGATTTCAAGTTTTTAAATTTGTTCAGATGTGTCTTACGATGTCCACATATTGGCATGGTTTCCTTTGGCCCCCTGAAAGTGCTGCTACCAAGTCACTAGATAGGTTCCTGAGTGCGGAGATCAAAGAAGTAGGAACCATGCCTGACAGGTTTGACTCTGGATCCACAAGACCAAAGTCATCAGGCTTGTCCCTGGGGACTTCCTAAGTGTGCCCTTCCCCACAATGGTTCTTATTAGAGGAATATTTGCTTCACTCTACCATTCTACAGCTGACAGGGGATGAAGCCAAGTCTGAAGACCATTTCAGGTCCATAGCCTGGACATAAGTGGGCATCACTCCTCCTATATCCTGTGGCTGAATTCAGAAAAATACCTGAAAATAGCCTGAAGAAATAGCTAAGATATGGAACCAATCCAGATGTCCCTCAGTGGATGAATGGATCAAGAAAATGTGGTAATATATAAATATATATAAATTCTATGCTAGTATCAGAAAGAATGATACTGGCCCATGTGTTAGGAGATGGAAAGACTTGGAAAAAATCATATTGAGTAAGCCAGACCTAAAGAAACATAGGTCCCATGTTTTCCCTTATTTGCAGTAATTAGTATATGTCCAGGATAATTTTATCATATGAGCAGAATAGCTCAATAGGTATGTACATATGACCATATAAGATGATGCTAAGCAAAATGAACTCCAAGACATGGACACAAGAGGTTTTCCTTTGTTGTTGTGTTTAATGTACTATGTGATTTCTTGTTTCTTTTGTATGTTCTTCCCCCTACGGTGAATCCCTTGTTGTCACTGTATTTGATTTTGGTACCCTGGTATTGTATATACATTTATTTGAATTAGGGAAGGGAAGGGGAACAACAGAATAGTGAAACAAAGGACAAGGGGGAAGCCCTGCAACAGTGATGTACACAGACAATGTTTTGGAAACAAACTGTACAACTTGGAAGGGGAAGGAAAGTAGGAGAGAACTGAGGGAAGGGGTAACAAGTTTGACAAGAAATGTACTTATTACCTTACTTATGTAACTGTAAACCCTCTACACATCACCTACACAAAAAAAGGAAAAATACCCATATTCACAGTGTACTAGGAGGGATTTCTGAGTCTGGAGTAGGCAATGACATCTACCAGCCTACCACCTGCCAGTCATTCCTCCAATTCCAATCCCCCTACGCCTAGACTGAATCTCAAAGCAAAGAATATTTCTAGATTGCTGACAAGTTGTTGTTGGGGTACAAAATGGGGAGCTCTTTTCCCACCATC
Organism: Dipodomys ordii; assembly: GCF_000151885.1. Taxonomy (NCBI): domain Eukaryota; kingdom Metazoa; phylum Chordata; class Mammalia; order Rodentia; family Heteromyidae; genus Dipodomys; species Dipodomys ordii. The sequence goes on along the minus strand of NW_012267221.1, from coordinate 34,137,935 downwards.
TGTTGGCATTAGTCTCCCTAATTTTTTTTTAAAAAAATCTTTAGATTCTTTTCCATTGAACAAAATCCATTATCATCTATTTAGTTAGTTTGTAACTCCATTCATATTTATTGAGTAATCCTTATATAACAAAGATATTGTTGATAATTAGGGGATTATAAAGTACAGTTTCTATCCGTAAAGCTCTGAGGTTCTCAGATAAACATAAACAAGATGCAAATATTAATTCAATATAAGAATTTAGGCAAGACATCATTGTCTCACATCTGTAATCCTAGCTACTGAGGAAACTGAGATTTGGGAGTTGTGATTTAAAAATCAGCCCAGGCAGACAAATCTGAGACTTGTTATGTCCAACTAACCAACAAAAATCTGGAAGTGAAAATATAGCTCAAGTTATGCAGCCCTAGCCTTGAATTAAAAAAAAAAAGCCAAGAAAATGCAGAGGCCCCAAGTTCAACCCCAAATTCTCCTTCCCACCTCCCTTTCCTTCTCTTTCTCTCTCTCTCTCTCTCTCTTATTCTTTCCATCTCTCTCTCTCTCTCTCTCTCTCTCTCTCTCTCTCTCTCTCTCACACACACACACAAAGAATCTAGCAGTGCATTCATAATTAACATACTGGATTTACTTTCTTTAGTAGTAAATTGAAGAATCTATTTTGGGCAAATGAGACTTTAGAACTGCTCTGACTCAGATTGGAATTGTTTTACTAAGGCTAATCTTCATAAGTACTATTTCAAAATAGTACTTAATACCAAATGCTAGATAGCAAAGCTCAAAAGAAATATTTTTAACAAGTATTTGTTATATAGAAGAAAAGTTTAATTTCTGAACTGAAATGTGAAAATGTAGAAAATAAAATTTGTTCTGTGATATTTATTCCACATTGCCTAATAACTACAATTATGCTTTTCACTAGGAAGGGTTTTTAATGAAGTCATTCAAGTATAATAATACCAGAAGCCCCTGGGAGTGTAATTATCTGGCTTGTTTTGAATCAGGCTGTCTGCAGTTTGTCTAGTGTCCTAATAAGCTCTATAGGGATTACAGACAGTTAATATATGAATTGTAAAACCCTGCTCAGCCTAAGGAAAAAAGACAAACTCAGGTGGTTTTTCACAAAACTGTCAAATATTATTCACCATCAAAGCTAGTGTAGGCTCAAGATATACAGTTCAATGATGTCAGGTTTTTGTCAGCACAAACTTCACATGTGAACTTTCTTAACAGATTTTTTTTGGGGGGGTCCGGTCGTGGGGCCTGAACTCTGGGCCTGGGTGCTGTCCCTCAGCTCTTCAGCTCAAGGCTAGCACTCTACCACTTGAGCCACAGCGCCACTTCCGGCTTTTTTCTTTTTGCTTATGTGGGGCTGAGGAATCGAACCCAGGGCCTCGAGCATGCAAGGCGAGCGCTCTACCACTGAGCCACCTTCCCAGCCCCTCCTAACAGATTTTTGAGAAGGTAATTCATCTTCCATACCTAAGAAAATGCAGAAAAACATTACTAGATTTTGACAAACATCCTAGGTAGTAAAATCTGTAACCTTTAAGTTATTTCAGAAAGAAGTTTTCAATTTTCCTTACAAACTTTTCCATGTATATTAAAAGTTAACCCCTCATTTGTAATTGAGTCTATCCACTCTTCAGTATTTAACATGAATTCTGATGTCTAGACTAGCTTTCTGGGGATAAACTCTGAAGATGTTTCCATTTTAAAGCTCTAAATTCAGTAAGCAAAAATATATAGTTCTCAAATGGATGGAATGTCAAAATAAAGCATATATAAATATAAAAATTAAGTTTTCCATTATTTTATATATTACTTATTTTATATGTATTTATAATATATTACACATGTTATATATTTATCTAATCTATAATGTGATATATGATACAAATATAATCATATGTAATAGTACATATAATATAGCTATTATCTATGCTGTTTTATAATATAATCAATATATTATGGATATATATTTAATTTTTAAATTTTATATATGATATATCACATCTGTAAAATGAAAAACCTCAATCTCTATTTTGATGTAGAAAGCAAATACAAATCTAAGACAATAAGGTAATCAGTTTCCTCAGGAGGAAAAATAGTTTTCTATTTGATGTAGGAAGGCAATGTGGTAGAGGGGATGAATTTCTTCACATTGCATTGTGAGCATTCATGAGAACATCACAATAAAACTTCGTTACAAATGTATTCAAATTCAAAAATGATAAAAAGTGAGAAAAGTTTACTAGTGGACCTAAACTGTATTTACTCTTATAATGAAACCTACCTATATAAAGGTGGCCAAAAGTGTTTTTTATGGAGTCAAGTAAATTTTTTATGAAGTCCAGATAAAGCAACCATGTGGCACAAATGGACCTTTTTCCAACATGTATTCCCAGGACAAATGATTCTTCGTCATCTGCCACAATTAAGTACTAACACTCATGCTTTTCATAAACATCAACATAACCTATCTCCATCCAAATTCTTTTCCTATCATTCTTCCCATATTAGTTTCTCTTCTGAGATGAACAGCTCATGACTACCATCCATTCGTTACTGTGATTTAGGAAAGGCTGTCACAAACAGTTCCATGTGAGCTTGGGTCATCTGTGACCCTTCCAAGGAGCCACATTCTGCCTGAGATCTCAGGACTTTCTTTGATAGACACCAAGCACTGGCGCAAAGCTGCCATAGCCTGGATGGCACTTCCAGGGTTCCATGTTAAAGTCTTTATCACAATGTCAGTGGAGAGAGTCACCATGGCAACAGCGCTGTATTTCCAAGCTGACTGAGAACCTAATCCCATTCAAACCTCTGAAGGTATATCTAGTGACAGAATAATTCTAAAAACAATTCTAAAGCAGAGAATTTTGAAGACCTAATGCTGCTTTTGAGGTATCATGTAGTCTCTAAAGTCCAAAGAACAGTTTTAAAGGGAGAATGGGAGACTTTATGTCCCTTTCTCACTTGGAAAGTAAGTAATTCTCAAAACACCTATCATATTACACAGTACACCTTATTGGATAGAAAACAATTTGTCTACATTCAGCTTTAAACTGAAAATATGAACTCGGGAGATACAAACTACATAGAGAAAATAAGTGCATTAAATAAGCACAGATTTATTTTACTAAAGGGAATAAAAATGAATAAAAAGTAATGGCTGGATATTTACTAGATTAAATGTCCATTGAGGAAGCTTTTACATTCTACCCCAAATTAAACAATGTATCCATTATATGTTTAGATTTATTTTATTATCTTTAAGGAAGTATTCTTAACATTTTACAAATCTCCAGACTCAGAACAGTTTTCAGCAGTGATATAGTAATAACAGCAATAAATACACAGAAACATGAGACTTCTTTGATGAGAGAGTATGGGAAAGAAAGAATTGGAAATAAGAGGGCAAAATATCAACTCTAGATCTGAAGGGGAAATTAATACAATTTCTTTGACAATGTCATTCCATGGAGAAATGAGTAACCCATATCTTATAAATGGAACTGTGACTTTGAGCTTCACCTCTTTGGGGGAATTTAAGGGACATTATTTAACCTACAGATGCCTAAAACCCTACACTATGTATGGATGCCAGAATATTTTTCAGAGTGACCTGAAAGTGATTGCCAAAGCACACACATGCTTTTCTTCCTCAACATTTGTGGTCTTAGTGTCATATTAAACAGATTATAAAAGGGTACAATCCCTATATAACTGCATAAAGTCATAAAAATTGATTCTAAAAAGGCTATGATCATATGTATTCAAAAATACACATAGATGTGCTTTAGTAAATTGACAATTGACATTTTTGCCTTTAAGATATCCAAAGTACATACAAAGGATCCACAAATGTTAACCACTTGTAATCAAAATTATCTAGGTTTACATTTGCAAAAACTTGTGTTGGCTTTCAATTTAAAAATTTAAGAAAGTTGTATAGTTGTTGATGGATTCTCACTTGGAGTGGGGCTAAGAAAAGTAAATGGCTTCATCTTTTAACCAGGAAACTTGTGAGCCACTCACAAATGAGAAGTCACATTCTTTTGATCACTAGAAAAGATAAGTTGCCTAAAATTCCCAATTTAAAAAACAGCATGTGCAGTGTTTAAAAAAAAAGTTTTCTTCTAAAATCAAACAAGAAGTTCTAGGAAAGCCCTTGGGAAATGTATTCTCCTTTTCTCCACACACAAATGACTAAAATAACTTGTATACCTGGGTTGTACACCTACATAGGATTGTGTATTTCATTTACCAAGTTGAGGAATGGAACAGTTTTAAAGGTGGAAAAATATACATACTTGAAATATTGAAGAGGAGGAGGAACATTTTTGCTATACAGTTTCTAAAGTCATTCCAACACAAACAATGTATCGATGTATGCTGAATTCAAAAACAGGATTAAAACACAGAAAAAGAAATGCAACATGCAAAATTCATTGTTCCAACATGAAACACTAGGTCTATTATTTTTAATAAAAACTGCACATCTGTTTACTTGGCTAACAGAGATAATGTACACTGAAGAAAAATGTTATTATATCCTTCTAATAATGCAATCTGTATCAAAGGCACTTCCACAGAGCACTAACTCCTCATTGTTTCCCAAATCATTTTCATTCATGTTACTTTAATCTATATTTTTGTGTGTCATACCAATAAAAAAAACTTCTAATTGTGAGCCTTATCACTACTACTAAAAAAACCAAAAAGTCTATGTATTATCCATTTATGTTTTTCATGGTTTGAGTAATCTAAATCAAACATGTGCCCTAAGTCTTTAAGTTCTTTGGGTTAACAAAGGAGATTTCAGAAATAATTATAGGAAAATATTGACTGAAGTCTACCATTTCAATTTTATCTACAATTTTACTAAAGCAAATGTGGCTATTTGGTTCTAAACTTTCACCTTATTTGTGTGGCTTGAGTCAATATTGCTCCTATGTTGAATAGTAAGAAAATGAGAGATAAAACAATTTTATATCATCTTTTTTATCAAGGGAAAGGGAAAGATGCTTCAGATATGTGTCTTCATAAAAAATTTAGGAGAAATGGGAAGGGTTGATTTTAATTAAAAGCTTTTAGGACATATGAATAATAACTTCAGAACTGAAGACACATACAAATAGCTAATGAATGTGCTCTCACTGAATTCTTCACTATGTTGAAAAGCATATTGATACACTTTTAAAACTAGCTCAAGAAGCTGAAAATTGAGGATGGTAGTTTGAAGCCAGCCTAAGCAGGAAAGTCTGTGAGACTCTTTAACCACCAAAAAACCAGACATGGAGCTGTGGCCCAAGTGGTAGAGCATTAACCTTGAGCATTAAAAGCTCAATGACAGTGTCCAGTCCCCGATTTCAAGTCCCAGGACCAGCACACACAAAAATAAATAAATAAAATTAAAAAATAAAGAACAAAAATTACAATGCCAAGTGAACATAGGAAGAATTCATACTTCTCCTGAATTGAAAGCAATTTTCTCAAACATCTTACAAATGTTCCAACTTCTACCTATATAACTAATTTCCTGAAATATTTTTGAGCCTCAGGAAAACAGCATCTTTTTCTATTCATAGATGAAACTTTTTTATTTCTTTTATCTCCCCATAATTTGGTATTCATTGGAATTTGTTATCCTTATCATTTTATATCAAGTTTACTAGCCTTTAAGTGACTGAGTTATAGTTTTTTGACTAGAAGAAATACATTAAATTTGATTCTTGCCTACATGTACCAGTGAGCCTTAATATCCCAGTTTTGTTATTCCAGATTGGTAAATTTTCTTTCTTGACAACTTGGGTTGCTTCATTTTGAGGTGGTGGGGGAGAAAAAGAAAAAGAAAAATCCTGCATCTCAACAATCATTTCTCAGTATTTTTTAATTTCTCAAATTGCTATTTTTGTGAAGTTCATATATTTAAAGGAGTTGGTAACTCTCTCTCTAATGACCAAGAAACATCTTGCTCATTTTATATAGGTGTACGATTTACCTTGGGGATGATATTGCTATTTATCTCACAAAAGAAAATGTCTGGTGTTTGAAGTCTAACATAATATCAGTCCCCACATTTATCAAGTTGCTATCAAGTACAGGCAGAGGGGGATGTAATTGAAAAAGAGCTTCCACTTAACATGGTAGTCATCAGGCAGACACAACATTTTTTTAGAGTAACTTTAGGAATACACATCTCATTATTTCATTCTCAAGAGAATACCAATTTGTCTGACTGAGCAAACATTTTGTTAAATAATTAACATTTTGACACTATTTCACATTTTGAAAAGCTGATGCTTCAAATTCTTCACTCAAAACTAAACAAAAAGAATAAGCCAGAAAAAGCATTCTTCAGTGCCTTCCTCTCTGATTGCTAAATTACCAATTCACTATTTACTCTCCTTGAGACATGACCCAGGACCATGAGTTCACTCAGTCTCAACTTCTTCAGTTCATACTAAAATTTACATCAAGAAGCACAGACACAGCCACCTTCGGAGTTAATTTATGGGAAGCAGTGGGCGTTCCTCCCGCTTCTTCCAGATGTTAGTCTTGCTGTCTCTTTTGGTTAGTGGTGGTGGTCGGCCCCTTTTTCTGGTGGGAGATGTACTGGCTTCAAAATCGTCAACGGTGGTTTTTCTTGCTGGAGACTCCTCCCCAGGGTGCTCCAGGATAACTGCACTCCCTCCTCCATCCAAGATGTGCCTTAATGCCGGGTCCTCCGGGGAACAGACAGTGGTTCCACTCTCGCTGCTGCTCAGGTCTAAATCTTCCAAGTAAAGAATCTTGGGCTGATGCATGCTTTTGATGAATGTTTTCTCCCTCTCCAGCTTTCTACTCAATTGATGCTCATTCATGTCTACCCCAGAGTCAAGACTTGTGTCATTGCTCTGGGCTCTCTTTCCCTTTTTCAGGTCTATGAAGGAGTGCCTCACTTGAGCAACTGGTTTTCCATCAAGGGACACAAACCATGCTCTGGGATGTGGGGAGGGCTTTCCTTTGGACAGCTCCAAGAGGGTCTGCTCTGAAATTCCTTGAAGTTCTGATGAAAATGGAGTCATTACAACAGCTTCATTTAGTGTTCCAGGGACAGAGACAGATTCTAATAAGCTATTGGAGTATCGGCTCCAGTCGGAAGTCTGAGATGGCAAACTCTGCTGACCTTCAAGAACGATATCTTCTTTCCTAGCATCTTGGGGCTGTGCATGAGAATGCATTGGCATTTTGGGCAAAGTCTGTGTGAAGTTCTCTCTGTTTACCTGTTCCACCAATTGGCCATAGACTAACTGTCCCTTTCTTGGCAGAGTAGCTGACTTAGCAGTATGTAACTGTTCTGGAGTGGGGAAGAGGTCTGATGTTTGAAGGATGGCAATGGGCTGGCTGTATATATGCATTAGCTGCTCAGGAATGTGGGAACGTCCATACATCTCCTCCTCGTTACCTGTAAGATGATACCTCTTCTCCTCTTGAGCATCACCTAATGATGACAGATTGTTGTTAATATGTTTAGGTTGTTTGGTCCCTCCAATTGGCTCCAAAGACTGTGCTGGGTTTCTTGAGTAGTTATTTTGATTGACTGATAAATATGAAACCTCTTCATTGTAGATTTTAAAATTGTCCCGAGTTTTTACCATGGAAATTCTTTCTTCTCCTTCTGCTTTTGATGGTTCCTTTTTTTGAGGGCTGTATGAGGCATTCTTGGCATTAAATATCTGTGACTTGTCCTCAGCTTTCAATGCAATTTTGACTGAACTGATGTGATTGATGTGTGTTGTTGATGTTGTCTGGTCTCTCTTGAGGACCTCAAGCTTAGTGATATTTCTATCTCTTTTTTGTGTAGTACCACACTTATCCCTAGAAGAGAAATCATGAGGTTATTTAAAGGTTACAATCTAGAAGACTCATTGTTTTAAATCCCACATATGCATGTTATGACATATATGAAGTGTTGCTGTTAGGATATATATTTTGATTTTCAACATCTATATCTTAAAGACTATACAATTTACTTTTAGAGATAAACTTTGTAATGCACAGAATATACTAAAATGATACTATAATTTGATAAAGAATATAAGGCAGTGATATTTTAATAGGGGTATGCGTGTGTGTATTTGTGTGTGTGTGTGCACGTGTGTGCATGTTTACACACTTAACTAATATTGATCTTACCTGCAATAACAAAGTAGTACAGCAAAAAAACCAATGACAATGACTATCGTCCCTCCCAGTATGGCTGTAAGAAACACTGTGTGGTAGGCAGTTATGTCCTTGGGATCTTCACTTATACCTGAATCTACATGGTCCAACATAAAGACAGAAAACATACAGAAAATATTATTTCAGGAAAACTATTTGACTATGTCATGTCCTAGATAAGACAGACTGAATATAGATACACACTTCTATTGCTTCTTTCCCTCCCATAGCACACATTCCTGTCAGTGAAATACAACGCCCGTACCCTTTGTAAATTCATCAACTGCTTTGCTTTTACCAATGAAATGTGGACACCTTAAATGAGGGTGTATGGCATAAGTATGCTAAGTCATTCAAAAATGTGAACATTATATCCCACAGAGCCTCCAACCGGAGTTCTGAAATGTGGAAATATGCTAGATTAAACCAAGCTAAACCCAGCAGAGTTTTGTTCAATCCAAAACACTCACACAATGCAATCAATGCCTGCTATAGCTAGCCACTGAGATAGAAAGAGTGTTTGCCACTGCATTAATGACTAGACTAGGCCAGAAATGGATGCTGGATGCTGAGATGCTACTATATTAAAAGACCTAAAAAATGTGACAGTAGCCAAGCAACCATCAGGAAGGATACTGCTTTTAGAAGTCAAAGTGGTAACCTGTGCTATTGAAATAACCTGGGAGTGTTATCTCTAACTAATGTGAGCTATGTTTAAAGAGGTTCTGGGATTGAAACAATTCAGTCTGTGGTATTTTGTTATAATAAACTGAGTAGTCTAATACAATATCCAACTTTCTCAGTTTAAAAATAAGAAAACTAATACTAAGATTAACAAGTACCTACTTCAAATTCATCTGGTTAATTATAAGCAAAGCCAGACCAACTATCAAGTCATCTTTGCTTCTAGGATAAAGTATTGCTTTAGTTGTGATCTGCTTGAAGAATACATTTTTGAAAAGCATCACTAGAAGGTATTGACTCACACTAAGTGTAAATTTCATGATTCTATTTTACTGCTCCGCTTCACACAAAAGCTTTTCCAACAGGTATGCTACAACAGAATTTCAATCTGTTGTAGAAAATGACTTTGGCTTTTGTAATTCATAAAACCAATCTTATGTAAATTGTTTCTTTGAGGCATATTTTTAGTGAAAGTACACATCTCTATAAAACCCACAAGTTCCTTGGGTGATTTTTATTAAAAATGAAATAACTTAAACATTTTTCTTTTTCATGAATATTTCATTATAGGTGCCAAAACAGAATGGGATAAGGAGAGACAGCTGGCAAAACTGCATGATACTTTGCATCATTTAGAACAAAGGTGACCACTATCTGGTTTCCAAATAAATAATCTCACATGAAAAAAAAAATCTCACATGTACAAATCCAACAGAAAAAAAGATTATCTTTCTCCATTCTGTATAGCTAATGGCTCATATTTCTCCAACTGAAATACTAAATATTGGTTTTATTGAAAAAACCTAACCCTAACCTTAACCTATGTTACTTCTCATGGCTTAAAAGTCAAATGTTAGTACAAAATGAAAATAAAACTGTCATTAAAAAACTATTTCCAGCCAGGCACTGGTGGCTCATGCCTGTCATCCTAGCAACTCAGGAGGCTGAGATCTGAGGATCATCGTAGTTCAAATGCCAGCCCAGCCTGGAAAGTTCGTGAGACTCTTATCTTCAATTGGCCACCAGAAAACTGGAAGTGGCACTGTGCTTCAAAGTGGTAGAGCGCTACTCTTAGGGAAAAAAGCTCAGGGACAGCACCCAGACCCTGAATTCAAGCCTCATAACTGATCCCCACCCCCACCCCCTACACACACACAAAAATGTTTTCCAGAAAAAAAATCAAAAATAATACTTAGAATAAAGTTATATGATGCAATACGGCACAAAAACCAAACAAATAAAATGTACACTCCTGGTCTGGGAATATAGCTTAGTGGTGGAGTGCTTGCCCTAGCGTGCATGAAGCCCTGGGTTCGATTCCTCAGTACCACAGAAAAAGCCAGAAGTGGCACTGTGGCTAAAGTGGTAGAACTCTAGTCTTCAGCAAAAAAAGAAGCTCAGGGACAGTGCTCAGGCCCTGAGTTGAAGCTCCAGGACTGGCAAAAAAAAAAAAAAAAAGTATACTCCTAAATTATACTGGGAATTTATCTTTTTGAATTTTTTAAAATTTTCTTTAAGTAGCTCTACAAAATAACTGCCATTAAACAAAACATCCTGATCTTTTTGTATGTTTGTTTGCATTTGGTTGTTTTCACACAAGTTTACACTATGTAGCCCAGACTGGCATTAAAGTTGTGATCCTCCTTCTTCAGTTTCCTGAGTATGGGGAACAAAGGTGTGCAGCAGCATGCTGGGTGAGACTATTTTTGACCAGCATGAATTAGGCAGGTAAGAGCTGCCTCTTACCTGGCAGCTAAAGCACTGAAACAAGAAAAAGAATCATCTCTGACATGATGAGGATGGAGGATGGATATGAACACTCAACTTCCACTCCCAAACCTTGACTAAAACTAAAAGTTTTGCTTTGCTTTTATTTTGTACATACACAAACAATGAGAACAATGAGACAGAAAGTTGAAAACCAAGAAACACTTCAATTTATGCCAGCAAACACCAGAAGACCAAGAAACTAGTAGCAGAATAACAAACCGACCAGTCTAGTTTAGAGGAGATTTCTTTATTCATTAAGATTTAATGAAGAAACACATCATGTTTAGTTTTTTTAAAGAAATTTACTGACTAAGATCAATGTAGGTTTCTCTGTGTTTGCATTAGCTAAACAATTTGAAAACATTAACTATGAAAACAAAAATACTCATTTCTTTAGGAATATGTATAGGTCTCTTGTATTGGACATCACCTCCCACTCACCATCTGTTGAAAACATCATTTCCATTTTTATTTGGCATATCACCTATCTTATTGTCCAGATATACTATTATCCAAGAGTTTTTCCTTCTTCAGACTACTCAAGACCCAAGTATGGGCCAACCAATCTTCATCTGTAGAATGTTCTATCACTGTGTGAGAAAAATACTTGAAAGGGCTGGAGTCGGCCATAACATAGCAGCCACATGGCAAAGACAGTCAAGTCTTACCTACCTACCCAGACCCTCTGGAGCTGCAGAGATTCCTGCTCCTGCTTCTTAGCCCTTCCTTCATATATCCCTATATCTCTTTTACCTTTATAGAAATTATCCAAAATGTTTCTGTTGCTTGCAACCAAGCGCTATAAAGGATCTGGATAGAATTTACTCATGAAAAAGTATGCCAAAAAATATTCGTGTTGAACAAAATTCATGCTTCACACATTTATCAGACATTATAGCTACCTTATATCGTAGAGTTCATGGACCTTAATCTTTTCTTGTACACATGAACTCAGAAAAGAAAAATTGGAGATAAAGGGATGAGATGTTCTTTCCAGAGTCATACAGCTAGTAAGTATATGCTATTTTTTTTCTTTTAGGAGACTTGAATTTATTACACCAGCAGGCCCTGAGGAGTTCCTCCTCCAAACTCTGAGAACGCCCTTGACGAATAACAAGGTTAGATAGTGGGGTAGGGCTACCAGGGCGATGCTGGTTGCCAATAGGTAAGTTTAAACTAGGGGAGGAGGTTGCATAGGCAGGAACAAGTTAGGGTGGTACCGGAAGTTCAGAAGCTGGAGGCAGAAGGCCTGTTTATAGGAGGCGATCCCAGGATGTGGTGGTATATAAGAATTTTACAGCCCTTACATTGATTACAGTTTGTTTACAAAGGGCAGGTGGTGATTAATCTCTACCTGGGGCAGTTAGTGCTATGAGATCAATTGTCCAATAGGGGTATTCCAGAATAGTCACACCCTGGAATTGACCATGCAGGGAATGCTTTCTCAATTCAGGTTTCTGTGCCTAGTGTCAGCCAACGTCCTTGACATTCCCCCCTTTTGATACCTTTTGTAGCAAGAATGAGCATGAATCTTCTGTGAGATTCATCATATTAAGTCTGGAGCATCTGCACTTTTAAGGCCTTAGCATACATTTAAAATAAGATAAAATAGAAACCAATTGATAATTCTAGAATGGTATCTGAATTGTTTTTAATTACTGAGTTTCATTTTCACAGTACCTCTGGATCCTGGAAGTGGAGCTGCTATCCAGTATCCCAGATGCGGTGCATCGTAAGTCCAAACTAAGTGATTGTTATGTTCTTTGACCACTCCCCAGCCATGATTTACCCAAGAACCTTAAAAGGAAGGTAAGTAATAAACAAATAAAAATGTTAGTTATGTATCTTTAACACTAATAGGAGTTGCTGATAACCCATTGAATAATACTTAGTAGTAAAAAAAAAAAAAAGATACTAGATCTAACTGGCACCATCTTGGATAAGGAATTGAGTTTAACTGCCACCATCTTGTCTTCATGGCTGAGGACTTAACTGAATTCCTAGAGTCAGAGGCAGGGACTTGGACAATAGGTTACTGGACCTATCAGTCCTGTACCTTGAACTCTGGAGACTCTCCTGCTCTCTGTGACCCTGCTCCCTGACCATGACCCTATTTAGGCCCGGACCAGTTCAGACACCAGGGTGTGCCATACCTTGTGTCTCCTTACTCTCCTCAGGTCACTATAGCATCCCACTTCAGCTCTCCATTGGAGTTGATATAGTTTGTTAGGATTGTTTTTCTGCTCTTGCTTTGCTTTACTACTCTCATGACTCAGTTTTCTAACAGTGTTGAGTGTATTCAAGGCTGCAAGTTTTCAGGGGACATGTGTCCACCTGCAGTCAATGGCTTTTTAATAAAGATTCCTGAGTCAACTTCTCAAAATGTGGCTTCTAAGTATGTGAGTAGTGAAGTCCTACTTCAAGTCCTGTGTTTAATTTCCAGAGCCACCAAAACCAAATATATACATAAAGACATACACATAGATATACATATACTGATTCATTAACAAATGGTTATCTGTCTTTTGTGCTGGGATTGTGATCAAATACTTCCAATATATGTCTTGTGACCTTATTGGGTTATTAAACACTATAATAATATAAGTATGGTATTTCAGGACTAATTTTTTTTTGTCAGTCGTGGGGCCTGAACTCTGGGCCTCAGCACTGTCCCTCTACCGCTTGAGCCACAGCACCACTTCTGGCTTTTTCTGCTTATGTGGTGCTGAGGAATCGAACCAGGGCCTCATGCATGCAAGGCAAGCACTCTACCACTGGGCCACCTTCCCAGCCCAGGACTAAAATTTTTAAACTTAAAAGAATGCTATCTGTTCCAATAAAAATTTACCATCTGTAGAAGATTATTTTTTAAAGCGCTTATACGTATAAACACTATAACAAAGCTATTGATAAGTTTTGTGTATGTATTTTTTGTTGTATCAAATTATTTATTTCAAGTACAAAAGTAGTATTTTACTTGTGTTTATAATTGATACATGTATTTGTAAAGAAGAGTATGATAATTTGATAGTTGAATGGAATATCTAATATGAAAATCAGGGCAATTGGCATTTATATTTTTCCTAACATGTATGATTTTATGTGTTAAGAAGCTTTTTTTTTAACTCAAGGCTAATGCTCTACCACTTGAGCCATAGTTCCATTTCTGGCTATTAGGTGGTTAACTGGAGATAAGTGTCTCATGGACTTTCCTGTCTGGATTGTCTTCAAACAATTATCTTCAGATCGCTTCTTCCAGAGTAATTAGGATTACAGGTATGAGCCACTATACCAGTACTGGTTTTTTTTTTTCAGGGTTTTTTTTTTCCTCTCTTACTTAGTCTCCTCAGCAAACCTACTAGGTAGGTATTGTTATGCTATTACAGATGAGAAGCTTGACATGTAATACTAGCCCATTTGCTTTGTGAAGGCTCACAGAACAGGGCCTAGGAACAGGCCAGGAACAGGGCCTAGACATTTAAGAGCACATGTTCTTCCTTCCTACTTCTGTGTTTACAAGTTAGTGCTTTATGTTGTGTGTGAAATATAACCCAGAAGCTCAGGTGTTATAAACTTGGTCCCTAGCATGGTATTACTGGGAAGTGGTGAGGCCTTTAAAAGCTATGGCTACAGGAAGGTCTTTAGTCATTTGAGGCATGCCTTCCAAGGGAATTTCAGGACCCCAATACCATGTTCTTCTTCCTCTTTGCTTCCTAGCCATGCAGTGGGTGTTTTGCTCCTCCACAAAGCTCTCATCATGATGTGCTGTATCACCACAAGGCTAAAACAAAAGGGCCAACAAAATTGTGGATTGAAACTTCTAAAATTGTGAGCCCAAGCAACTTTTTTTTTTCCCCAAAGTTGAGGAAAGAAAGACCGTATGTTTGGGACTATGCTGCTGCTGCTGCTGCTGCTGCTTTCTTTCCTCCACCTTCCCCTCCCCCTCCCCCTCCTCCTCCGCCTCCTCCCCCTCCTCTACTTCCTCCTCTTCTTCTTCCTCCTCATCTTCCTCTTCATCCGTGTCTTCTTCTTTCTTCTTCCCTCCTCCTTCTCCTTCTCCTCCTCTTCCTTCTACTTCTATTTGTAATAGGGCTATTTCCTAATGTAAGTTTGACAGCCTTTATAACATTTGTGATAATTCTTTATATTTAAAGGTATGTCATTTTGTGCAAATGTCTATATCTGTATTCTTTTATATAAAATCAGGGATTAATATCTTTTATTTACACAATAAATGTGAGAATCTTTTAACCTGTCTAGTTCTTTTGATTTTTATCAAAAACCATAGACAACAGTTTCCTTACTATGCTATAGAACTCTAGAACTAATTCCTCCTGTCTATTGTTGATATCTCTATTCCCATATTGATCTCAGCATTATTCACAATAGCTAAGATACTGAATTAGCCAGAGTGTCCACTGACGGATGAATGGGTAAAGAAAATATACACGATTATTATTCAACCATAAAGGGATGAAATCTTGTCATGTGCAGAGAAATTGTCCAAATAGTTGTTTGTTTAATAAGATAGAGAAAGTTGGAATGATGAAAATGACTCAACTGTCTGCCTTCAAATAGACACCAACTGCATATATATCAATTCAAATAGTTTGCTACTGGAAGTTCTTTAAAAACAGGCAACAACCATTTAAGACTCATATTCTTCAGTGAATCCAAGGGCTATTTCTGTGGCTACCAGAAAAAAGGACTCTTTTTGTCTCTAGCCTTCAACCTAGGTAAATATGCAGTAATAAAGGAAGATGCTTACGTAGAGGGAAAAGATTATGTGAAATCATCAAGGCTCTGTAGCAGACTTGCCCAAGGCAGCTCTACACAGGGACTGTTCAGCTATGGACTCATTAACCCCACACACACACCCTCCACGCACATGTCTTTTTTTCTTCTGGTAACTTAGACTCCCACCTTGTTTACATGAGAACACACACAAGGGAATCTGAGTGGGGAAGTGCTGGTATACTTGCTTAGAGAAACTAGAACACAGGAAAAAATATTGGTGCCTCAAGTTGTTTGGGGAAAAGAATAACTCTTCTTGTTTTTAATAAAACACTGTTATTTACTTTCATGAAATTGACACTTCTCAACAAGCTTTTAGGTAAGCTCATATGACCTACTAAAAACTCCTGAGCATAAATAAAAACTTTTGTATGTCAGTACTGGGGTTTAAACTCAAAGCTTTGCACTCTCACTTGGCTTTTTCTCTCAAGGCTGCTGCTCTACCATTTGAGCCCACACCTCCACTTCTGGCTCTTTGCTGGTTAATTAAAGATAAATGGAAAGACTTGGAAAAAGTGATATTAAGTGAAGGAAGCCAGGCCCAAAGAAATATAGGTCCCAGGGTTTCCCTTATTTGCAATAACTAGTATATGTCTGAGACAAGCAGAAAAGGTCAGATAAGTTGATGTTAGGTAAAGTGAACCCCAAAATAAGTATTTAAATGTTTTTCTTTCTTGTGATTGTTTCTAACATATTTATAAGATTATTTCTTTGTTGCTTTTTATGTCCCCCCCCACAGTACAACCCCTGCTTTCACTGTATTTGATGTCAGTATAATTTGTGGAGGGGAAGGGGAAAAAACAAATTGTTTAAATAGGGATACAGGTGGACCGATTGCAACAATGCGATGTGCAAGACGTTATGTTGAAAAACAAACTTTACAACTTTGGCAGGGGATAGGGGAGGGAGGCGATGGAAAGGGCTGGGAAGGGGAAACAAAGGAGGAGGCAACAATGCTTGATAAGAAATGTACTCATTACCAATTGTAACCCCTCTGTACGGTATTTTCACAATAAACAAAAAAGAATCTCACAGACTTTTCTCCCCAAACTGGTATCAAATCAGGATCCTTGGATCTCAGCCTCCTGAGTAACTAAGATTATAGGCTTGAACCATCAGTCTCTGGCTTTCGTTAATTTTTTTCCTCTTTATTTTTTATTGTCAAGATGATGTATACAGGGGTTACAATTACATAAGTAAGATACTAAGTACATTTTTTGTCAAACTTGTTACCCCTTCCCTCATTTTTCTCCTACTTTCCCTCCTCCCCAACCCCCCCCAAGTTGTACAGATCATTTCCAACATATTGTCTTGTGAATATTGCTGTTACATTGGTTCCCCCCTTGACCGTTGTCTCACCATTTTGTTGTTCCCCTTCCCTTCCCTAATTCAGATAGACGTATATACAATGCCAGGGTATCAAAATCAAATACAGTGACAACCGGGGATAACCATAGGGGGCAGAACATAGAAAAGAAACAAAAAAAATCACATAGTACATTAAAAACAATAACCAAAAAGAAACCTCTTGTGTCCATGTCTTGGAGTTCTCTTATAAGGTCATATGTACGTAGCTTTTGAGCTATTCTGCTCATCTGCTAAGAATATCCGAGACATATACTAATTATTGCAAATAATTCTTTTTAATCTTTCCAAATCACTGCCTCTAAACACTGGAGGAAGGAGTGAAGCACTCTGGTGTTTCTAGAACATACATTGCCATCATTTCCCCCCCTGTAATGCTAATTTACATAAAGCTAAGTTCGGTCACTAACAAAGGGCATCATATTTGTAAGGTTACTGACAAAGCACTCAAACATTCCAAAGAAAACACTCATGTTATTTTTATCTCACGAACATACCTGTGTTCATATCGAATGTCCAAGCAGGTATGCGGTCACCCCTGTGGACGTCATCCGCATGTAGGAGAGGGAGTGAGACTTGAATGGAGCCATCCACCTTTAACTCCTTCCCTCCAGAATATATTTTCACACATATTGCAGCAAGAGGAGTCAATTCAATGCTTTCAAAACCTAAAAATGGGGACACAATCGTGTATAAATGGAGATTGTATTTTAGGTAAGAAATTATGAGTCTAAAATATCTAGTTCTTCTATTTCCACAGTATTATCCATTCTCATTTCAAATAGCTGAGAGAGCCATATCTAGGAATTGTTTTTTTTTTCTTTCACACTTTTTTTAAATTGTGAAAATACTGTACAGAGGGGTTACAATTACATGAGCAAGGTAATGAGTACATTTCTTTACAAGCATTGTTGCCTCCTCCTTTGTTTCCCCTTCCCATCTCTTACCATCTCCCCCCCCACCCCACCACTCCCCTGGGCCAAAGTTGTAAAGATCATTTTTCGACCTAACGTCTTGTACATCTCATTGTTGCAATGGGTCCACCTGTATCCCTATTTAAACAATTGTTTTTTCCTTTCCCCTCCACAAATTATACCAACATCAAATACAATGAAAACAGGGGTTATACCGTGGGGGAGGGACATAAAAAACAACAAAAATCATCTTATAAATATGTTAGAAATAATAGCAAGAAAGAAAAAAACATTTGAGTCCTTATCTTGGGGTTCATTTTGCCTAACATCAACTTATCTAACCATTTCTGCTTGTTTCAGACATATACCAGTTATTGCAAATAAGGGAAACCATGGGATGTATGTTTCTTTGGGCTTGGATTACTTCACTTAATATAATTTTTTCCAAGGCTTTTCATTTCCTAACAACTGGGGCAATGTCATTCGTTCTGATGGAGGCATAGAATTCCATTGTGTATATATACTACATTTTCTTGATCCAGTCATCTACTGAGGGGTATCTGGGTTGGTTCCATATCTTAGCTATGGTAAATAATACTGTAATAAGCATAGTTGTGCTGGTAGCTTTAGTATGGTCTTGTTTGTGATCATTTGGGTAAATGCCCAAAGTGGGATTGCTGGGTCATAGGGGAGCTCTAAACCTCTTATGCTCCTGGATTGGAAGGATAAACATCGTGAAAATGGCAATACTTCCCAAGGCTATCTACAAATTTAAGGCTATACCTATCAATATTCCAACCTCATTCTTCAAGGAAAAAGAAGAGGCAATCCAAAATTTCATATGGAACAATAAAAGACCCTGAATAGCAAAAATGATCCTTAACAGAAAGAATAGTGCTGGAGAAATATCAATACCAAATTTCAAACTCTACTATAAAGCCACAGTAATCAAAACAGCTTGGTAATGGCACAAGAACAGACCTCCGGACCAATGGAATAGAATTGAAACCCCAGAAATGAACCTACAGACCTATAGCCATCTAATCTTCGATAAGGGAGCTAAAAAAATAGAATGGAAGAAAGACAGCCTCTTCAGTAAATGGTGCTGGCAAAATTGGTTAACTACTTGTAGAAAACTAAAGCTAGTTCCTTATATATAATGGATCAAAGACCTCGGAGTCAAAGCAGACACTCTGAAAACATTACAGGATGGAATAGGAGAAACCCTAGGTCTCCTTGGCACAGGCCCAAATTTTCTTAATAGAGACCCAGAAACACAACAAATCAAAGAAAGGTTGGACAAATGAGATTGCATGAAATTGCAGAGCTTCTGCATGGCAAAGGACATAGCTAGCAACATCAATAGAAAGCCCATGGATTGGGAGAAGATCTTCACTAACCATACAATGGACAAGGGTCTCATATCTAAAATATACTTGGAACTCAAAAAATTAAATCCCCCAACAACAAATCCTCAAAGAAACAACTGCCCAATAAATAAGTGGGCTAAAGACTTAAAGAGAAACTTCTCTGAAGGGGAAAGAAGGATGGCTAATAGACACATGAAGAAATGCTCAACTTCTCTAGCCATAAAAGAAATGCAAATCAAAACAACATTGAGATTCCACCTCACCCTAGTTAGAATGGCTATAATCAAGAACTCTAATAACAACAGATGCTGGAGGGGATGTGGCCAGAAGGGAGCCCTACTGCATTGTTGGTGGGAGTGTAAACTTGTTCAACCACTTTGGAAAGTAGTATGGAGGTTCCTCAAAAGTCTCCACATAGGAATTGTTTTTTAAACGTAACTTCAAAGTAGGTCATAGATACAAGTTAAACAAGACAGCTTTAACCAATCAGTGTGTGTGCGAGTTACTTCATTATCTCCATCATCTCACTTAAGAACACTGGTACCCAACTCAGTATTTTTGAAAAAAATATCATCAAGAAAGCACATCCATTATATCATAGCCAAAGGCTGCACTGCACTTCACCATCAATGCAGGTGCAACATCTGGCCTTTTATCTTCCCAGCAGTTCTAGAACCAATAGACCCACATGTGCTCCACATGTAGAAAGCACTCTTGTTCCAAATACAATGTTTAATGGGTAAAAATGGCAATTCCATAAAAAACAACCGCTTAAAAGTATTCCAATTTGTGCTTTAAAAGTGGCATGTAGTCTCCAAAACTTACGTGTAAATTAAATTTCTAATAAGTAACTAAATATCTAAACAAATTATATCTGAGGAAAGATTTATGTACTGATGTTTCTTATAATCATTATTACACATCAGAACACCCTTAGGAAGGAGGGGATAATAATGACTCCCAAAGATCAGGAATTATTCCCCGTTCTGTTCTCTACAATATGTGGAGCCCTGCTTTTCAAGTCTTAATCAAATTTGTGGGAAAAGAATGTGCTGAATGAATTGAAAGAATGAATTTATAACATCTAAATTTTCTCTCTAGTCAGAGAAATCCAGGAAAAGCACTGAGACAGTATGTGTAAACACCACTACTAAACAAACCCTGCACAGAGTGTTTTTTTATTTAAAGAAAGTATTCCATAAAAAGTATTTTTTATGTAAAGAAAATCAGCAGTATCTGTAAACAATTCAGATTAAATTTGTTTGGGTTCTGTAAAAAAAAATATTACACTATATAATAACTACAACACACCTGGTTTGTTGAGAGTAATTCCAGTCGTATACAGAAAATTGTCCACTTTTAAAAACTGTTGTAGGACTGTGAGATAGCCAGTAACGTTGCTAATGTGATGGTTGTCAGGAAGTTTAATTAAGGCTTTTGAAAACTGAACACTCGGTTGAGATTTGGCATCTGGAAAAAGGAAATCTCATTAATGAATAGCTGAAACAAAGGCATGTGAAGCATTACATCATTGGTCAGGACATTTTACTTTAAAGTAGTTACAGTTATTTCTAAAAGTTGTCTAATGTGTTTCTAACATTTCTAAATCTTCTCACATGATTATGACTTTAAATTCAGAAATGAATAAGAAACTTTCCTCATTTTAGACTGAACAATGCATCTTTGCAGAAAGGTCTGCCTGAATTTGTTGCCCAGAATATCTTCATCCTTCCTTGGATTTCACTCTAAGGGACCACACACTGACCATTTTTAGCCCCACTTGGAATTTCATTTCTGTAACAGCAGTGGAGTTGACAGCATTGGCCAAAATAGGCTGAAATCCATCCAAGCATCTTACTATTCTCTTAGTCAAAGTGATTTGTTCAATAATGGGCCTTGTCCCAGTTAATAAGATGTACTGTGAGTTTTCTTTGGACTTAGCAGGCACTTTCTTGTTTACTCCAATGGATTTTATCTAAGCAAGTATACAGCTAAGAGTTTCAATAACCATCTGTGACTAAAAATGAGAGCTTGTTAGAAAATGGAGGAAATGCTCAAAGCATGAAGCGGGCACAGTGGCTTGTGTTCTTGTAATCTTAGCTACTAGGCAGGTAAAGATAAGAAGGATGACAGTTCAAGGGTACCCCAGCCAAAACAGTTTACAATACCCATCATACACAGCCAATGAAAAGCTGGGAACATGAAGGAATACTTCAAGAGGTAAAGTGCCAGCTAAGTAAGTAAGCTGAGAAAGCGTGTGATACTGGCAAAACAAAGAAAGAAAATTTAAAAATCAAAAGCATCCAGGCACTGGTGGATCACATTTGTAATCCTAGCTATTCATAAGGCTGAAATCTGAAGATTGTGATTCAAAGCCAACCCAGGCAGGAAAGTCCATGAGACTCTTACCTCCAACTAACCACCAAAAAACTGAAAGTGAAGCTATGACTCAAAGTGGTAGAGTGTTAGCCTTCAGTAAAAGAGCTCAGTTACGGTTCCCTGGCCCTGAGTTCAAGCCCCATTAATAACTACAACAAAACAACAACAACAAAAAGGGGTCAAATATAGTCTAGTTTAAAATGGGAATGTCAGCTTAATGATTGTAAATAACAGCATATTTAAAAAGAAAATAAATCAGCGGGGTGCTGGTGGCTCATGCCTATAATCCTAGCTACTCCAGAGACTGAGATCTGAGGATCACATTTCAAAGCCAGTCAGGGCAGAAAAGTAATGTGAGACTCTTATCTCCAACTAACCACTCAAAAACAGGAAGTAGAGCTGTGGCTCAAACTGGTAGAGCACTAGCTTTGAGCCAAAATTGCTCAGGGATAGTGTCCAGGCCCTGAGTTCAAACCCTAGAACTGAAAAAAATAAATGAAGGAAAGAAAAACAAATAAAAGATACAAAACTTTCCTACAAGTGAAAACATGTGCTCTTTGCAAAACATATAGTTGTGCTTCTGAAGATTTTGTACATTCCTAGAGTCATGATTTTTCCTCTTCTTTTTACTATAAACATATTAATACATTGCTCACACTTCTATTGTACAAAATGAGCACCTTTCTGATCAAATACTTTGTGAAAGTTAAAAAGCGAAAAAGTATATGTATCATTACTGCAAGCATCCATCCTTTCTTACTTGCTGCTACGAATAGGTGGCCTCTTGCGAGATATGGCAACAAAGGAAGTGACTGAGGAACTCAGAGGTCTCAGGATGTTTTCCTGGGCACCTGCCAACCTGCAACCAGTACTGTCCAGACTAATAAACACACCTCACTGCTTGGCATTGGTGGCAAAGGTGTGGCATAGACACACTCACACACATTAATCCACTTCATGCCAGCAGAAATTGTGATTTCTAACAGGGTTTGAAGAAGCCAATGAAGTGTTAAGACTATGTCAAAATAAGACAGAATCAAATAAAGAAAATACTAATATAGAACTATGGAGAGGCAGAATTCATAAAGTCTTAGCAGCCGGAAATATGCCCCTGTGTGGGCCTGTGGTTCTTATTTACTATGCATCCCTTCACACACAGCTGTGCATCCTCCATTCACCAGCTAAATCAGTGGTTCAAAATTCTGCCAAAAGTCCAGACATCTCAAGAGTATCTACAGCCCCACTCAATAGATTACTCCAAAATTAATCAAGTGCTACTTCAACTTTTTCCCAAACAGTTGGAAAAACGTATTTGCAAGAGTAAAGTACTCTTAATAGGTTAGAAACAAAATGGCTTCAAAGTGAAGAGCACTTCTTCAGAAACAATTGTTTGTCAGTTGTAAAGCTATTATTGGTTAGATGGTAAACAAGTGAGATTGCCAGAGGTTTCTTCTAAGCACCATTAAGAGGCCTGGGGAGATAAAAGAATGTTTGTTCATTCCTTTGTCACCTTGGTGGCTGGTGAGGAGGAAATGGAATCAGTCCTCAAAATAAGGCTTTGTGCACTCTTTCCCTTGGGGTGTACAAACAAGGCAAATCATGGCTTCCCAACAACCACATAGCTACCCAGGGTTAGGCTTCTCCTACCAGCAGCAAGACTAACCCAGGAAGAATGGCTCACAACTATAGCATTCCATAGGTCAGAGTGACATGAGTTCTGTCCCTTTTCACCACCTACGAATGTTCCTTGTGAGAGATGTGATTAGACAGAAGGACAGACAGAAGTAATTCGTGTAATTCCCGTCATCTAAAGTCAAATGTTTCCATGGCAGAGGATAAGTGACCTAGTAAAAATAAAAACTATTTCCAGTACACAAAAAAACACATAGTCTTATAGCAGGATAAGGACCAGGTTAGATCAGCTTACAGTCAATACTAATCATCACTGATCAATTCTGATTTTTCCCAAGTTATAAATGAGATTGATTCATCTCCATAATAACCCCTATATTTCCTAATTAAAAAGAAGAAATGCACTTACCAGCTAATTTTCCAGTAATAAGAACAGTGTCTTCAAATAGCCATATATTTGCTTGGCTTTGTGGGAACAGGGAAAGTGTAACTGATGAATAAACTGTGAAATGTAACACAATTAAAATAGTTAATGTGGGGACAACACTGGGGCAAATACAGTTCTGCTACAGAAGTTCTAAGTAATGGGGTAGAGGAACAAAATGATAAAAGCAATGTAAAACAAAGAAAGAATAAATATAAAATATGATGGGGGAAAAACACAATAAAAGTTACAATTTTACTGATCTTTTCCATTTTAAATAGTAGTTGATACACCAATGTAATGAATGATGGGTTATAATGGGCCTACATATAAATAATCCTGCTGTTAGCTGCCTGAATAACTTGTTATTTTTTTCTATATAGTTATTTCCTATTTAGTTCTTAAGACTTGTTTTGGGCTGCTACTGAAGCTTGAACTTGGGATCTGAGCACTGTCCCTTAGCATTATTGTTTAAGGATGGTGTTCTACCTCAAGAGCCACAGCTTAACTTCCTGCTTTATTGTGGTTAACTGGAGATAAGAGTTTCACAGACATTCCTGGCTGGGCTGGCTCTGAACTGCAATCCTCAGCTCTCAGTCTCCTGAGGATGACAGCCACCAGTGTCTGGAATGAATTTTTTTTCTTTTCTTCATTGACTCAAAGATTCTCGGGGAAGACTACATCCACTCTTCATTTTTAACTTCCCACACAGAGCACAAGACTCTTCCACAGTGTACAATTTGCCAAATGGACTTGCAGTTGGCAGAGGCAGAAACTAAAACTGTTATCCAGTCATGTTGAGTAGTAATATAGGATGGACTAAGCCTGCCAAGGAGAGTAGGTGCCTGGAAAAACGTGTGAGACAAGGAAGTACAGATCTCCTGAAATAAGACTAAATTATTTCAAGACCACGGCCTAGAGTTGTAACAAAAGACCATTATAACCAAGAACAAATGAAATGAACAACCCTATCAAAAACAAGTCACCAAAAGCATGTTTCCATGTGGTATTCCTCCTCTGTATATATGTAAGGGTTTAGTAAATGAATAGCAATAGCACAGTATTCACAAATCTCTTAGAGGATAAAAACTTGCACAGAAGTACATTTAGTATTTAGTATTAAAATGAGTTTTAAGGAAAAAATACTGTGTATCTGATGATGGGTGATAGTAAAATGAAATACACCTTTATTCTTTATTTCTGTAGAAAAAAATGAGTTACCAAATAAAACTTGGATTTCAGAATCCAATAACATTTAGACTCATGGATTTATTTTAATTGGAGAGGAGGTGGTAGAGTCACAGCTTGGACTTCAAGGTGATATATTCAATATTTTCTAAGTCACAGGTAGCTAAAAAGGAACCATCCTGACAACTTTTAAGGCTTCAAAGCCTGAAGAGAATCTCTATGAACCTCACTAAAACTTATATTCAGCTTTCTTTTCACTTATTTTTTTTCTTCCTACAAAATGGCTGTTAAATCCACTATGAAAATGTTGAGATACACAAAA
Source organism: Dipodomys ordii (assembly GCF_000151885.1). Lineage (NCBI taxonomy): Eukaryota > Metazoa > Chordata > Mammalia > Rodentia > Heteromyidae > Dipodomys > Dipodomys ordii. The sequence goes on along the minus strand of NW_012267221.1, from coordinate 34,112,885 downwards.
CAGGTTTTAAAAAACATCATAACCATTGCAAACCACCACCAAGACAACCATTAATAATATCTTGTATAATTCTTTACTGACATTTTTTCTTTTTTGGCGGGGGGGGGGGTCCGGTAGTGGGGCCTGAACTCTGGGCCTGGGCGCTGTCCCTCAGCTCTTCAGCTCAAGGTTAGCACTCTACCACTTGAGCCATGGCGCCACTTCCGGCTTTTTTCTTTCTGCTTATGTGGTACTGAGGAATCGAACCCAGGGCCTCTGGCATGCAAGGCAAGCGCTCTACCACTGAGCCACCTTCCCAGCCCCTGACATTTTTTCTTATAACTTGTTTTTCGCCAGTACTGGGACCTGTATTTATGAATGTGCAACAACGCACTCCTTCCTTTTGTCATTTTTTCCATTGGTTTCTTCTTCTTTTTCTTTGAGTGAATGGTTTTGCATAATTTGTCTTTTTTTAAAAGTAAAGCATTTAAACCATCAATTTATGTCAAGTACATCCCTATTCTGATTTTATTCACTTTCCATCTTATTTCTTATCAAAATTTAAATAATGGCTCAATAATTCAAATGTTCCAATATGAAGCCAAATATTTGTTTCACCAAATAAGAATCCTCATAAGAAAAAAGAAAACTGGTTACCTAATATATCAACCTTCAACCAATACTTTGATATTTTGCACAGCACATCCTTACCAAAGTCCAATCAGTCCCTCTACATACTACCAATGCTGCCTTCACTACATCCTTTGTATTCACCTGTACTTCCATTTTCTGTCTTACTTCAGGTGTTGTTATTGTACACAGAATCCTAATCAACTCCCTGGCCAAGCTCTCCAGATCCAATTTAGCCCTCTGATGACCAGCAGCACAGCAATACACATTTAAAAAAAAACTAGTTTCTAAACAACTTAGTCCCCCTGTGCTAAGAATCAACGGAAACTACCTGATTTTGAATATAAATCCAAACGATTGCTTCCTTTTTGGGGGGTGGGGTGTTTGTGGTGGGGCTTGAACTGAGTGCCTGGGTGCTGTCACTAACTCTTTTTGCTCAAGGCTAATGCTCTACCACTTGGCCACATTGCTACTTCAGGTTTTCTGGTGGATAATTGGAGGTAAGAGTCTCAGACTTTCTTTCCCAGGCTGGCTTTGAACACCAATCCTCAGGTCTCATCTCCTGAATAGCTGGAATTACAGGCATGAGCCACCAGTGCCCTGTATTTGCCTTTTACATCTATCTATCCAAGCCTAATTTCTCAGTAACCCTTTGGACACACCAGGGTCCAACTCCCAGCGCTATGTGCAGAGAAGTTCATGCTCAGGATCCCTTCAATCCTCTGCAGAAGGAAAAGGCCTTCATAATTCCTATAGCTTAAAGGTTTATGTCTCCCTAAATTTATAGGTTGGACTTCTAGCCTCCATAATAGCATTATGTGGGGCCTCCTAAATAGCAATTAGATCAAGAGAACAGCGCCTTCATGAATATGGTTTGTCCCCCAAAATAAACAAATCGGTTAAACATGGCACCTTGAATCCTACCTGCAATCTCATCATTTGAAGCTAAAGCAGGAAGATTGCGATTTTGAGGGCATGCTGGTCTACTTAAGACAACCCTGTAACATTTTTCAAAAAATAAAAAGGGAAGGGCAAGGGACAGGAGGGAAAATTGAAAACAAACTCAATTCCAAGGAACTCATTTGCCAATTATACCAGTAAGGACACAGTAGGAAGGTACCAGCTACAAAGCACAAAGCAAGCCTTCATCAGACACCGAATCTTCTACTAGAAACATGATTTTGGACACTCTAACTTCCAGAACTGTAAGAAATGAATTAATGTTTATAAACCACCCAGTTTTAGGTGGTTTTTCTTTATAGTAGCCAAATGGACTAACTGTGCTCTTCAAACTGGATCTCCCTTCTAACCTCATCATAAGGACTTCCTTTACAAGCTAATTAATATTCCCAGTCTCAGTGCTCTCTTATAGAAATAGTTATCCCCAAAACAAGGGGGATCATTTACCCTTAGTAAGCCAAAACACTGTTTAATTGCTTACTTGGCATTCTTCCGGTCTTCCAAGGCAGAGGTGTCAACACATAGCCATCTTTATAAGCAATAATGGTTAAGCTGAGGCCTAATTTATAGGGCACTTTTATCAACACTGCTCCATTGTTTTTAGTTACTGTGGAGTTGGTCTTCGTGTAGTTTACAAATACTTCGACAACTGCTTGACTCAGGTACTGACGGCTGATGATGTCATTCACCTGGACTTTCAGCATAAACACAGACACTGAAAGAGAAAAAGTTAGGAATTGGAATATATCACTTGAAAGTACACCACTATCCTTGAAGAGTCATTAAACACATGTGAGTAACAGGGCACACTGTTTGTAAATTTAGAAAAAATATATATAGCTATGGATGGATGAAAAAAAGCTAAGAATGTTCTCATAAATTCATTATCCTTCCTAAAACTACATACACTTATTTATTATATAATAATCACTTTACTGTTAATTTTTTCCTACCAATTTAAGAGAAGAAAGTAGACTAGTGAAAAACAAAAGGGAGTTTTCCTCTTCAAGAAAACATATTTCCACTCTGTCTTGTTTATTCTAGTGCTATCAAGTTATCCAGATTTAATACTAATTTCAAACATAGTCTAAGACTTTAAAATAGTCATCTAAATAAACCTGTGAATGCATAGCTAGTACATTTATTTTCTTCTATTGTCTGGAAAGCAGTTCCAAGTATACAAAATAATCAAACATGTTTTTCTCTATAATATTAGAAAGCCTTACACATCAACTATATGAGAAAACATACGTTGGAGGAAAAAAAAGTTAAGGCTGATTTTTGCTTAACTCTTTGGTCTTACTCCTCAAGCACAAACTTGGCAATGGATTCGGTAAATTTACCAATAATTACATCAGGTGAAATAAAAGAATTTATACTATCAAGAACTTATGCAATCAAGCACAGTAACATCTTTGCAAAGATGTCTTCTCCCCTGTAAGTGAGATGTGGCCTAAGTCAAGAGCAAGCTAAGAGTTGGGCGCCAGTAGCTCACACCTGTAATCCTAGCTACTCAAGAGGCTGAGAAGCCTTTGTCTGTTCTAAATTTGTTAAACTGAATCTTAAAATTTTTTGCATCATAATGAAGACATTTTAAATACAAATAAAATCAATTAATAAACTTTTGGTACCAGCAAAGGTAAAATTAACACACACACATACACACAAAACTGATCCTTTCAAGAGTTCAAAAATGAGCTTTAATATGCAACTAAAATTAACTAGAATGCCTTACTGTGAATGTGGTTGAGAAGTTTATTCTTACATGACATCAGTTAAAAAGAAAAGTATCCCCTGGCCATGGCCCCCCCACACACAAACACACATGCACACATGCAGGCCAATCATGGCCTCAAACTCTTTGGCAAACAAAGCCCAGAAGGCTGTAATATGCATGACATGAAGGGCCCCTAAGGTAAATGTAGTTAATGGGTCCGTATTACATAAAAACCATGATTACAAAGGACTATAGTACCTGCTGTTCAAAGAATTACTCCCACCAATACAACCCCTTGTCCTCAAACCAATAAAATGTATATAAAATACATGTGGTAGTCAATCAGAGTCAATCAGGGGGCTCAACACTCAAGAACTTATGCAAAGATATACACAGAGAAAATAGTTGTTGGAATTAAACTACAGAAGAAAGACTATGAGCTCCTACTCATTGTGACACCAGCCCTATACCAGTCCCTCTCTAGCCACTGTGATACCAGCACTGCCCTGCCCCCTCTTCTCCCATGTGATATCAGTGCTGCCCTAGTCCTTTCTACCCACTTTGCCAGCAGAGCTGCCCAGGATCCTCTCTTCCCACTGTGACCTCAGCACTGTACCAGTCCCTCTCTACCAAGTGTGACCTCTCTACCAAGCGCTGTCCTAGTCTTTCTGCTCTCACTGTGACTCCGACACTGCTCTAGTCTCTCTCTCAGCACTGTTCTAACCCATCTCCTCCCACGGTGACATGAGCTCTGCACTAGACCCTCTCCTCCCATTGTGACATGAGCACGGTACTCCACCCAGAGACTAGTTTGTGCATCCTCCCTGACTGATCTGGGAGGTCTGTTATAACTCTTCTTGTGAAGTGGCTTGAATATATCCAGCTTCAGTTCTTTCACTATTATCTTAAGCAAGTGCATTCAATGATACAGAGAACAACTGTAAGTGTGGGGTGGGGGGAATTTTTTCAATAGGCTAGTCTATATTCTTTTTTTGTTTGTTTTGTCAGTTGTGGGGCTTAAACTCAGGGCCTGGGCCCTGTCCCTGAGCTCTTTCACTCAAGGCTAATGCTCTACCACTTGAGCCACAGCGCCACTTCCAGTTTTCTGGTGGCTAGTGGCAGATAACAGTCCTGCCTGGACTGACACTGACCACAGTCCTCAGATCTCAGCCTCCTAAGTAGCTAGGATTACAGGTGTGAACCACTGGCACCCAGGCTACATTCTTAAAAGAAAATAAAGGAAGTTGTATGGCTCCAGTGGCTGGCTGTTTGCTTTGCTTGTGCCTTGTTCAATCCCCTGTACAGCACAAAAGGACAAAGAGTATTAAATACAAAGAAATGTGATAATCCATAGGAGAGGGAGATTGCATATGACTCAAAGGAATTTAATATTAAAATTTACTAAAATTTTGCTAATAGATTCATTCAATCTAATGCCCCTAAAATAGTTGCCTCAATTGCATGGTTTTCCTCATGTTTGGTAGTTAAATGTGCTGATAAATCTATACTTAAACACATTGGGTGGTAAGCAAGCAATTACAAATAAATTGACTGAAGTACAATACACTGTATGGAGAGCTCAAATAAAAAATAATTCTTTACAAAGACTAAACCAAAGCTGAACAAAATAAGCTGCAGCAAAGAGGTACTTGCAAGAGAGGGAGTGGGGCCAAGGGGTGAGAGGCAGATGAATGAAGAAGGAAAGGGGGGAAAACGCAGTCAACAATTCATTGTATATACCACAAAGTAAGAAATAAAGGAAGGAGCCGGGCGCTGGTGGCTCACGCCTGCAATCCTAGCTACTCAGGAGGCTGAGATCTGAGGATCGTGGTTCAAAGCCAGCCCAGGCAGGAGAGACCCTAAGACTCCTATCTCCAATAAAACCACCAGAAAACTGGAAGTGGCGCTGTAGCTCAAGTGGTAGAGCGCTCGCCTTGAGCTGAAGAGCTGAGGGACCAAAAAAAAAAAAAAGAAAGAAAGGAGTGTATCAGAGGGAGGGGCTAAAATGTTGAAGGGACAACAAATTAAGATTTATTACTGTGTGGAAAATAACCTATGTAACCTGTGGGCAGGGAAGAAAAGGAGAAAATGGGAAGGTGACAAAAGGCATGACATTGTCTCAAAAAATGAAATGTTCTCATTACCTGACTTATGAAATGATAACAGTGAAATTATATTTTAAAACATTAAACTCTGGAAATCAGAAATAGAGAACATTTAATGTATAATAGTAACTAGCATAAATAAATTACTTTAGAAATGCCTTCAAAAAAAGATTTGTTGTATACATAAACTGCTTTGTTAAATGGCAAAAAATAATACAAATCTTAAAAATTAAGAAAAATGAGAGAAGGGGTGGATTGGAAGGGGTGGGGAGAATTGAAAGAGATGACATTGATCAAGATGTATGGTATTGATAAACTACATTGAATGGCAACTCCTTTGAACACTTACTTAAAGATAATAAAATATTTTTGAAGTGTATTAAGAAACATGTCTTATTTCAGTTAATACACATACATACATGAGATCTCAAATAATGTAATTCTTTAGAAGGGCAAAAGCAAAGTTTGGCAAAATACAACACCAAGAAGGTACTCAAAAGGGGTGGAGTAGGGGTCAAGGGGAAAAGATAGACAAAAGAAGAGGAGAGGAAGGGGAGAAAGCAATTAAAATCCATTGTATATCCTACAAAATTAACAATAATGAGGGAAGGGGCAGATAAGGGAGGGATGGGTAAGAATGTTGAAAGGGGTGACATTGATCAAGATATAGTGTATTCATAAACTGTTAAATGAAATCTGTATATAATAATCAAAAGGAAAACAATGAGTCTTAATGGGGATACTTTTTTTAATTCATTTGCTTCAAACATCAATTTCAGAAATTCTCACAGGCTTTAGATTTGCAGACATCCCAATGTGTGATTAAGTGCTTCAGTATAATTCACGAAACAACTGAAAGTTTCATCTGTCTCATCCTTGACAAGAATAGCTGCTAAAAGAAGACATACTCTAACTTTCTGACAATCTAAAGTTTGATACAGAAAATGTTTTCAAATGTCTCCTAATTCAGAATAGATGGTTTTATGTTTTTCACATTCAATAACCATGTTACACATTCAATGAGCAAAATATCTGCAGGGGTGTCTCAACCATCAAAATGAGTCTTCCTCTCTGCTAAGGTATGCCTTCATTTACTTGGGACTCTGTACAGTGACTGCCCACCCAGAAGGGCTCTCTCTATTTTACTTGGGAAAACACCAGCCTACTTTGGTCTTGCAATTATTTCTTTCCCAGTCCTACTTGATGGAAAATGACATAAAACACAAATTATATATATATATATATATATATATATATACATTTATAAACACACACACATATGCTTTCTGTAATACACCAAGGCTAGTGCTATAACTGTATGTTTTCCAATTTCATCCTAATAAGTCTAGAAGCTAAAATTAAACATACAGTGAGTTTCTTCAAATCCACATTCTTCTTGAAAGTGGAGAGAATGTTATCATATTTACTAGTGTATTTTCTTTCCATCAAAGCTAAAAGGCTGAGTTTTTGCCTATACCTATATGATGGGTCTCTCACCTTGGCACAGACCAGAGCAAAGCAACATTTAAAAAGTTATTTTTTTATCCAGCCTGAAAGCTTAAACAAAATATTTAAATAGACAAGAATGATTCCTTTTCTTCACATGAGAAAGTTATAAACAAACCAAGCATCAGTGGTTCACTTCTGTAATCCTTGCAACTCAAGAAGTTGAGATCTGAGGTCTGTGGTTCAAAGCCAGCCCAGGCAGAAAAGTTCATGAGACTCTTATCTCCAATTAAGCATCAAAAAGCTGGAAATGGAGGTATGGCTTAAGTGGTAGAGTACAAGCCTTGAAAGAAAAAGCTCATGTACTAGCACAAAATAATTCTTTAAGTTATAAAGAACTTCCTGCTGCATGTGTAAACAGGATATTCTGACTCTTAACAGTCTGTTCAGGCCAAGAGCACAGGCAAGAAAAGAAGCACTTGGTAACCAGAGTAATTTAGCTACAACTCCTTTGGAGTTCTGTCCTCCAACACAAATACTTTGGCATTTACACAAGGCAGATCCCATGATTAATTATGTGAATTTCCAACCAGAGGTGCAATTGTCTCCATCATCTACCTTCTCTTCTCCGTTGTATTTTTCAACTTTCTATGAACATATTATTTTCTCTGTCACTTAATTATAATCATTATGTCCTGCCTACATAATCTTCTTTTCAATGTCACCATTGGTTTAAAAATGGTTCACTATCAAATGATTTCAAGTGTTTCCTTAGAAAACATATAATTTAAACATTCAAAGAAACATGTAAAAATAAAATACATATCAATGAGCTAGGTCCTGAGGTTGCTGATTACGATTTTTTCACATGGTTTGAAGAAGCATTATTAAGTCTGAGAATCACTGAAATTCTAAGGAAGAAAACAATTATCTTCAAAATGTTTGCGATCCAACACTATATTATGGGTTCACCACTGAATACTAGTAGGGTACTCAGTCTCAAAGGGATTTTTCTAATATACTGTTATCTATATCAAGTATCATCTACATCTTAATGTGATACTAGCTGATAAAATTACAGTTCACTTTATAAGCGTCAGATATGATCTTATTACATTGTTAGAATTTTGTAACAACCTATGTGGATTACAACCACACATATGGAGAAACTACCTCATTTGCAGATTTCTCTGGTACAAAAATTGCCCGACAATCTTGTATTTAAAGAATCCCACAGACTCCACTCTCAAATTACTCAAGCTGATTCAAAACTTTGGCAAAGTAGCAAGATATAAAATTAACCCTCAAAAATCAATGGCGTTTCTGTATGCCAACATGAGAAAAGTATGGCTGAAATTAGGAAAGCAACTCCATTTGTAATAGCCCCACAAAAAATAAAATACCTAGGAATTAACTTAACTAAAGAAGTGAAGGACCTCTATGATGA
>NW_012267221.1:33948867-34102791 GCF_000151885.1 Dipodomys ordii | reverse complement strand
GGAAACAAAGGAGGAAGCTACAATGCTTGATAAGAAATGTACTCATTATCTTGCCCATGTAATTGTAACCCCTCTGTACAGTATTTTCACAATAAAAATTAAACTTATAATTAAAATATTTTTTTAAAAATTGCCCAACATTTTTTCACAGTACATTGTAAGCACCTACAATAATTTCATTTAAAATACTACAACTACTTTATTCAACAGCAATAGAATACTAAAATGGAATATTTTATAAACTGAATATAGGTCAAGTTTTTAAAATTAAGTATTTGAAATGGGACACCCATGGTCAATACCGATAATCCCAGTTACTCAGGAAGAATAAGAGAGATCTGAGAGTCTTAGTTCAAAGCCAGCCTAGGCAAGGAAGTCTGTGAGACTGTTAGGTCCAAAAAGCTGAAGTAGAGTTATGACTCATGTAGTAGAGTGCCAGCCTTGAGAAAAAAAAAAAATCTAAGGGTTACCAGCACATACACACACACACACACACACACACACACACACACACACACACATGAAAATAATCAAGTAACTGATGAGACTAATCCATCAAATAATTCATGTTCTTCAAAAACTTCAGCAATTCAACTCCTTTTCAAATAGACCCACAAAAAATAAAATACCGAGGAGTTAACTAAAGAAAAGAAGGACATCTATGATGAAAACTTTAAAAACCTGAAAAAGGAAATTAAAGCAGAACTAAAGCAATAATTCATATTGAAATGTATGCATTATGATAGGAACTGGGAAAACAATGAAGAGCACCCAAATACAGTAGAGTAAAATAGTTCATTCCAAATGATTAAAGTGTTCACATACAGTAAACTCCAACAAACACTGAATGCCTACCTAGGGTCACATCTGTACTGGATACACAGTGGGGATGCAAATATTCATAGAACACAGACTGCCTTCATGAAGTTCATTTTGAAAGAAAATAATAGGTTCATGAAAAAGACTACAGAATTTCTGATAATAATGGAGCATTACTACAATACTATACCATACCATGTTATAGCACAAAATGATACAACAATAAAGCAGTGATAAAAACAGACAAAAGACCCCAAAATGGGTTCAATATCTATTTTAAAATCAGTTCACACTGATTTTTTAAATACTTTTTTATTGTAAAAATAGTGTACAGAGGGATTCCAGTTACATGAGTAAGGTAATGAGTACATTTCCTATCCAGCATTGTTCCTCCTCCTTATTTTTCCCCTACCATCCCTTCCCTCCCCACCTTTCCAACTCCTCCCTTCCTCCCCCCTGATTTTTTTTTGAGAAAGGGAAATCTAGAATTTGAGTTCAGATATTCTAAGGACTCACCCAGGGCATTCTCTCCTGCTTTCTCTCAGGCTTTCTGGTCCATTCCTATGGAGATTTACAATAAGAACCCAAAATATTCCAAAGTTCTGATTATGACCCAAATTAGCCTTTACTGGAGGCATTCAGAGGCTTCATTTGCAATCTTACATTGTTTTCATACAAAATACTCAGTCATAGAAAAATCTTGGTTTCAAGCTTGGTATACAAATATCTTAAGTTATAAACAGAAAACAGCTATTTCTCAATTCAAATGTCTAAGTATGTCCTAATTTTAGAAAAGCTGTAACAGTGATGATTCTTTAAAGAGTATCATTCAATTCCTCTTTTGCCACATTCAAAATCTTCTGAACACATGACTTCCACCTTCCTTTTCAGGCTCATTTCCAATGAATCCAACTCTCCAATAAGATTGTAGCAAACTACAACCTGCAATCCAACTCTGTATCAATGTTTGATTTTGTAAATACAAGCTTTATTGAAACATACCCAAGTTCACTTCATTTGTGTGCCTCCTATGTCCATTTCTGCTAGCAAGTACTTATTCTACATTGTCACTTAAACTGGTCACTAGTCACTAATAAACCCAATCAACTTCCTTGCTATAGTACACTGATTTCTTTTTTCTACCTTTTAAAATTTTTTATTATCTTAAAGTAGTTGTACAGGGGAGGCATCAGTTAACAAAGCAGTATATGAATACAATGCATCTTGATCTATGTCACCCCCTTCAACCATTTCATCCACCTTCAACCCACTCCTTCCTTTACATTTCTTAATTCTGTGGTATACACATTGAATTCTTGACTACATTCTCCCCCTCCACACTTCATTGTCTACTCCTCAAGTACCCGTTTTTTGGTGCTTATTTTGTTGGGCTTTGACTTACTCTTTCTAAAAAATTGTAATATTTGAGTTCTTTATAGCATCTACTATAATTCAGTTAATTCATTCATTCGAAACTGTTTGCACACCACCCAGAATGTGTACTTATAGATTTACAGGCACATTCTATCTACCACTAATACAACCATTTCCTTCCTCCATCTTAAAATGCCCTTTTAAACTCTGACTGGCAAAATCTTAATCCAATCTTCCATTTTAGTAAAATGGTTCTCTTTCAAATACATGTACCCTCATCCCACCTAGATTGGATCTTCTCTTCTACACTGACTGGACTAATGGCCCATGATACTTTCTGGTATTCTGTGTTTGTCTTCTTATTTCACAAGAGTGGCTTCTTGATGGTCAATAATGTTTCAAACACAACCTTGTTTTTTATCAGGGCTTTGTAGGCAGGCATGCATGTAATCAGTGAATGGAAAATGGATAGGGAAAAAGAGAAAGAAGTAGGATAAAGAATTATTAAAAGGCAAAAGGTTAAAAAAGGGAAGATTGGAGGTGGCTAAGTCCCTGGGGAACAGAATATTTGTAGGAATTCCACAAGGACCACCTGAAATTACAGTAGCTTTTGAACCTCAGTATTATATACAAACTAGCTTAGTCCCAGAGTTACTATTAGAAGATAGTTACAATAACAACAATAAAAATAAATGTTAAAAATCCCTTTGCTTTTAGAAATTAATACAATTTTTCATTCTTTATTGTAAGAATATTTAGCCTGGAAACTCTGACCAGAGAATACAAAACAGCAAAACAGCAAAGATTAAACATTTTCTTCTTACTATCACAAAACAACACTAACAAAGCAAATTTACAAGTCTTGCTCTCAGGGCAGGAATGCTATTTCCCTATTTAATTGGAAGGAGAGCTGAGAGTTGACAAGGGAGCTAGAGAACAGCAAAGGAGCTCCTAAGGAGAAAAGACCATTTAATTATGCATTCTGTGAAGCACAGTGGAGGGGACTTACACAGCTTGATCGTTATAGCATTTCAAATATGAGACACACAAGCCTCCTTCTTTTAAAAAACAAATGGTACAGAATTCTTAAAAAGGAAAGAAAAACCCTCAATACAATAGAATAGCTTCTTTTCACTCCTGAAGCCTCCAAATTGGATCCAAAAATGCTATTGGCCATGGAGTTTAAAAGAGAAAAAAATATGTTAAAAGCAAATAAACATTCATAAACTAATATTGCAGTAAACCAAAGTTCATTACAGTGAAAGTGCTAAAGCTAAGAATTACTCAGCATAAAGACATAATCTCCAACATTGGAAAATGTTTTGGATCAAACAAAATACACATCTTTTCTCATTCAAACTGAAAGTGTGAATAGGCCTGATTCACCAAAGCTAAGGAAATGAATAACATAAAAAGAGTCTTTATGATTTAAGAACAATTGCAACAATAGGGGATTCAACAGAGAACAAATGAAAGCACTGACCCATTTGTACATGGACTGAGATCCTTCTTGTCTGTTCAGAGGGCTCTTTTCCTCAATGGAAATAAATGCATTGTCCAAGCTCATGTCACAGGCATTTATTTTCCTTTCTTCCCAATCTTTGACATCTTCCCTGAGAATCACTTACCAAATCAACCAATCATGAATGCCCTCAAGCTATTTATTAAGCATAGTTTATGTGAAAACCAAGTTGTAGAGCAATAATGTAACCTTTAGCCTCATGGGGGAAAGGTCATTTGGGTTATCCAAATGCTTGAAAATGCACTGGTCATGGGGGCCACGAAAGCAGTCAAAATGCAACTGAGCTTTTTTGGGGGTTGGGGATTTTTTGGTTTTGTTTTTTGGGAGTTTTTTGTTGTTGTTTGGTCGGTTGTGGGGCCTGAACTCTGGGCCTGGGCGCTGTTCCTCAGCTCTTTAGCTCAAGGCTAGCACTCTACCACTTGGGCCACTTTCTCAGCCCCGCAACTGAGTTTTGATACGAACTTTGAACTCAAGGCTTGAGGCATGTCCAAAACCTTTCTTGTTCAAGGCTGGCTATCTACCACTTCAGCCACAGCTCTACTCGTGGCTTTTGGTGGTTGGAGATAAGAGTCTTATGGCCTTTCCTGCCTGGCTTTGCTTTGAGCCATGATTCTCAGATCTCAGTCACCTGAGTAGCTAGGATTAAAAATGTGAACCACTGGTTCCCAGCTGCAGTTGAGTTTTGAAGGAGTAATAGACAGTAGTGAAGAGTTTAGCTCTGAAATCTAGGACGTGAATCACCAATACTTGGCCATAGTACTAGCACTGAACGTGACATTTTTACAGATGGGAGCAATTGCTGAGGTTTTCCCTCTTCCTTTCCGCTGATAGTACTGCTGGGCACTGGTGGCTCCCACCTGTAATCCCAGCTACTCAGGAAAGTCCCTGAGACTCTTTCCTCCAATTAACCACCAGAAAAGCCGAACTGGCACTGTGGCTCAAGTGGTAGAGCGCTAGCCTTTAGCTGAAGTATACAGGGACAATAACCAAACCCAGAGTTCAAGCCCCACACTGACATAAACAAACAAACAAACTGATAGTACATTCAACTAAGAACAAGTTTGTGTTTGGTACTACAGAACACATTAAGGGAAACTTTTTTCTGAAGTTCATCAGTAAAAAATGTTTAAAGACTGAGGAATGAACTGTGCGTTCTAAAGAAAATATGAGGAAACTTCAACACATAGAGATAAGAAGTGGGTATTTCTCATTTAAAAAAAAAAAAGATGAGAGCAAGTGTGTGCTGACATTCTCCTCTACCCTCGAGAATGTGCTGGGTGCTGCTGTGCCCACTGCAACTCTGGGCTCATTGCTACTTGGTCCTTACTCATCCGGACCTTCTGCAGTCTCCTGCCACTTCCTTCAACATGTCAGGAACTCCCACATCTGGGTCTTCATATAGACTGCTCCTTCTTCCCAGAATTCTCTCCTCTCAGATTTCAAATGTTTTATGCTTTCATCTTCCTGAAGGCTGTCAAGATGACACTTGAATAGAAGTAACTCCTGTTTTCCCATTCCTATGTTTCAGAGGCCCTAAGTATACCTGAAAAGTACTGATTTACCAAAACATGCACATGACTCAACAGCAGGTTAGACCTAAACTAACGTTTGTTACAACCAAGGATAAAGAAATGAAACAACAGGAGAATTATACACACACACACACACACACACACACACACACACACACACACACACCACACACACACACACATATGCATGGCAAAGTCCATAGAGGTCAGCACAGGATTTGAAGTGGTTCCTCTCTGAGGATTTACTGACCATCTGTTTTTCTCTAGCTGCGAACTTAGGACACATGCAAAATGCCTCGGTGGAGGAAAACCAGTTAAGCCTTAAAGTCTAAGACTTAAGACTCTAATCATGTGCACACATTTCTATTACATAGTGAATCGTAGTAGTAAAAATATGGAATCCCAGCATAAATACTAGCCACAGACCACCAACTTGCTAAGCAATCCTGAGAAGTCTTGAAAAGATAGAACAATATGGCTTATTGCTCCAGACAGATTCAATGTCCTCATCAGTCTGTAAAATCAGAACATAGCAAGGGCTACATTCCAGAACCTAGTGTGTGAGACACAATCACCTGCCCAAACCCAAAGAGTAGACCGAGAGACATGGGTTATTGGAGGTCTTGCATGATGAGTGTCTGGTGGTCAGAGATAACAGAGAGTTAATGTGAAAGTCCCTCCCCTTGAGTCCCCACTGGCTGAATACTAGGGTATACAATCTTCTCAAATGTCACTTAAATTAATTACATTATTTTCTACTGGGTAATTTTACCACATGTACCACTTTGGGACTAAGAGCATTTTAGAAGCAGGCTTTGGTTGTCTCTATCTCCCTTTGTCCTCTTCAGTAGGAAGGCTTTTGGTGCATATACTTTCTCACATGGACACAGTTTTTACTTATTTTTTCATTCTCCTCTGCTAGTCAATCCCTTTTTAATATCCCATTTGCCTAGGGATCTTGCAGGTTATGAACTTTAGAGTTATCATTAAGAACTCAGGATCATATCAGATACCTAGCATGGAAAATGGACCACCAATAATTACTTCTAACAATAGCAAGGGTAATTGTGGCTTCAGGATGTATATCATTCAAAAATTAAGCAACTACACCTACTACAGTAATAGTTTATTTCTTCCATAATCTTTCCCATAATATCCTCTTAACACATTAGTAATTCACTAGTGTTCATTTTCTGCCTCTCCAAATGTAGTGTTAGCTTTATGAGATTATGGACTTTTTGTTTCATTTACTGCTATACCTCAAACAGTGATTCATGTGTTGAATGAACAAATAATTGAATTGAAAAATGAATTCCTTCTTCTGGTACCACAAGGTAGGACCATCAATTTAGAACCACTTAATTGCAAGGAAAGATGCAAATTTGTAAATACAGATGCATAAGCTTAAATGGAGGGTGAAGCAAAAAGAAGATCTGTAAGCAGCCATTTCTTTTTTTTTTTTTTTTTTTTTGGGTCCGGTCGTGGGGCCTGAACTCTGGGCCTGGGCACTGTCCCTCAGCTCTTCAGCTCAAGGCTAGCACTCTACCACTTGAGCCACAGCTCCACTTCTGGCTTTTTTTCTTTTTGCTTATGTAGTGCTGAGGAATCGAACCCAGGGCCTCATGCATGCAAGGCAAGCGCTCTACCACTGAGCCACTTTCCCAGCCCAAGCAGCCATTTCTGTCTACAGAACACTTGTAAGTTGTGAACTTTAAGCCAAAGATGAATTCTATGATTCTTCAGCATTTCTTCTTTCAATAACTCCTTCCACAAAGAGGCTGATCCTTACCATGTTGAGGAAAGACTACAAAAAACTAGATTAGGACAATAACCACTGCTGCTTTTCCTTAGAAAAATATACATGTAAAGATTAAGTCTCATTAATTACCTACTATACAACTTTAAACAATTAATTGGAAACAAACTGAAACCAAAGTTGAAACTAGCAGGAAATGTGAGAAAGTATGAAAAAGAAGAGCTGTGAGAAAGAGAGATTTCCATTTGAGAAGAAAAAAATAAATGATCACAGCCATTAGAAAAACTATTTCACACAGACTTGGATTTTATTTTAAATTGCTTCATAAAAGGAGTTATCCAACAAGAAGGTAGCCATAATGCACTGATGTCCTTAGATGTTTCAAATATATCTATGACCACATATGTGTAGAAGACAAAAACTTCTTGGGGAATCAATAGTTACCGCATAGTTCTCCTCATTAATATAACAAATGAACCCCAAGATAAGGATCAAATGCTTTTTCTTTCTTGCTATTGTTTCTAACATATTTATAAGATATTTCTTTGTGGGGCTGGGAAGG
This sequence comes from Dipodomys ordii, assembly GCF_000151885.1. Lineage (NCBI taxonomy): Eukaryota > Metazoa > Chordata > Mammalia > Rodentia > Heteromyidae > Dipodomys > Dipodomys ordii. The sequence goes on along the minus strand of NW_012267221.1, from coordinate 34,095,226 downwards.
TGGCTCAGTGGTAGAGCGCTTGCCTTGCATGCTCGAGGCCCTGGGTTCGATTCCTCAGCACCACATAAGCAAAAAGAAAAAAGCCGGAAGTGGTGCTGTGGCTCAAGTTGTACAGCGCTAGCCTTGAGCTGAAGAGCTGAGGGACAGCGCCCAGGCCCAGAGTTCAGGCCCCACGACCAGACCAAAAAAAAAAAAAGATATTTCTTTGTTGCTTTGTATGTCCCTCCCCCATGGTATAACCCCTGTTTTCACTGTATTTGATGTTGGTATAATTTGTGGAGGGGAAGAGAAATAAACAATTGTTTAAATAGGGATACAGGTGGACCCATTGCAACAATGAGATGTACAAGATGTTATGTCGAAAAATGAATTTTACAACTTTGTCACAGGGCGGGGGATCGGGAGATGGGGGCATGGGAAGGGATGGGAAGGGGAAACAAAAGAGGAGGCAACAATGCTTAATAAGAAATGTACTCATTACCTTGCCTGTGTAATTGTAACCCCTCTGTATGGTATTTTCACAATTTTATATATATATATATATATATATATATATATATATATATATGGAAATGAGATTAGGGTAGATTCTTAGGTAAAATTCCCTCTTGGGAGTAAATTAAGTGTGAATAACTTCAATAAGATAGAACTCTAGTCCCTACTGCAACTGAACGATATTCTTAATCTAGTGCATCAATGAGTAAAGATCAGACAGAACTATAACATCTGCAGGCAAAAGGAAGAAGGAAGTGATTGCTAATTTATATAATTAATAACCCAGAAAGAGAAAGTGGTGCTGTGGCTCAAGCAGTAGAATGCTAGCCTTGATCTGAAGAGCTGAGGGACAGCGCCCAAGCCCAGAGTTCAAGCCCCACAACCGACAAAAAAAAAAAAAAAAGAAAGAAAAGTTTTGGGCTGGGAAGGTGGCTCGGTGGTAGAGCACTTGCCTTGCAATAACCCAGAAAGGTCTACTTACATTTAAAATTTGAAAATACTTCCTCAAAATTATTCTTTCTAAAAAGAATTGCAATATCCTTTACATACCAAGCAGCTGTGAGGAATAATTACTAGTTTGCAATTATACACCACTAAGCTAAGAGGCCTACGGTAAGATAGAACTGATTACTGAGTACAGGCTGACACACACCAACAGAATGGCTTTAACATGGAGCTGATTCATCTGGGAAGGCCAAGGGCCTTCACCTCCTGCCAGGATAACAGTCTAGCCCTGCCCAAGGTCTTCATCTCTATTCCTCACAAGTTTTCTTTACCAATGATGAAAAGTGTTCCATATTTCAAATATGTTTAGATTTCAAATACGTTAAAATGTAAAAAAAAAAAAAAGTTGATCTCACATTTGAAGAACATCATATTAGCACAGTGCATTGAATCCCTTAAATGCTTCTTTCCTAAAATACCTATTTTTAATGATTCCATATCTTAATGCTGAAAAGAAATAGTGTGAACAGTCTTCTCTCTTGGGCTATATGCAAAAGCCTGGCAATTGAATACTTAAAAGTTGACCAGCTTAGTGGCAGAGTGCTTGCCTAGCATGCATGAAGCCGTGAGTTCAATTCCTCAGTACCACATACACAGAAAAAGCCAGAATTGGTGCTGTGGCTCAAGTGGTAGAGTGCTAGCCTTGAGCAACAAAAGAAGCTCTGGGACAGTGCTTAGGCCCTGAGTTCAAATCCTAGGATTGGCAAAAAAAGAAAAAAAAAGTTGATCACATAAATCTTGAATAGTAGCTAAAACAAAAATATCAGCAAAAGCCTGAGATTTGAGGCCACAGTTTCCAAAATATTGCTCAATATGAAACAACATGAGATGTCAGAAGACAATTTAACTTTTTCATAAAAGCCCAATGATACCACCATTTGGATATCACACAATCTCAGAAGAGTTTATAATCCAACTTCAAATCACAAGAGACTCAGTTGGTGACACTGCATTTCCGTGAAGTTGTATTTCCAATGACAGCTCTGATAGAAAGCTAACACTGCATTACAAAGAGTTGTGAGCAGGAAATGAAGGTGGAAGAGTTCAATCTTACCCAGTAACAAATCTTATTATCTTATGTTTCTTTGTGCGTGTGCACGCACATGTTCTGGTACTAAAACTTGAGCCCTGGGCCTCGTGCCCTTGCTTGGCATTTTCTCTCGAGGCTTAAGCTCTATCACTGAAGCCACACATCCAGTTCCAACTTTTTGCTGGTTAAGTAAAAAGAAGAGTCTTGAATTTATCTGCCTTGCTGGCTTAAAACTGGAATCATATCATATCTCAGCCTGGTGAATAGCTGGGATTATAGCCATAAGCACCACTGCCCAGTTTGTCTTGTGTTTCAGACTATAGTAAATTTGAGTACATGCTATTAAATATCCTTTCAAAATTAATTTATTATTTAATAAAACTTTATGAGTTTATATGTTTTTCTATGGTAGTATGTTCACTCATTTCTAAATACATACATGCAAACACATTAACAATACGTGGATTTTCTATTATTTCCAGATTAAAATGATCAAAATTTCAGGAGGAGAAAAATTAGGTCAAAGATCAGAACTCTTCAAAGCATCTTGATATGTATTCCTCTTTCCAGAATAAGAAAACAATTTATTCTTCAAAAAAAGGAGTATTCCTATTTTACTTTGCTACAGTCAATATATCAGTGTGATTGTAGCTTATGCTCCATGAGCTTTCATGCCCTACACTGTGAGCTGTCTTTTTTACAACCCCCTCTTGATAAGCTGAGAAAGCATTTAGGAAGAAAATTAAATACACAAACAAAAAGCAACAAGAGTCCACAGCTATTCTTTTGTAATTCCATTGCTGAATTCACTTACTTCCCTCACAGTAAAAGTAGAAAGGACTCAATAAAACATCCATTTTTCCCTTTATAGAAGGCTTTCTCTCCTTGTTCTAAAAACATACAAAGTATATTTAAATCAACAAAGAGAATATGGAATGTATTTAGAATCTGCCAGATCTGTGTTTCAGTAATATCTTTCTGAAAAGTCTGACATTACTGTCAGTATTTCCTTGAACCAGATGAAACCCCTTTGCTGGGACAGTGGTAAGATTCAGAAAAAATCCTGGCATTTCTGTAATGTTTCTTCAATGTAGCATCATCTGTTGTATATTTGTAGATATTACCAGCTCTGCATGTTTTAAGCAAAAAGAAAGAAACAACAAAAAAAAAAACCCACTCATTTTTTTTTTGCTAGTTCTGGGGCTTGACTGAACTCAGGGCCTAGGTGCTGTCCCTGAGCCTCTTTGTGCTCAAGGCTTAGCACTCTACCACTTGAGCCACAGAGCCACTTCCAGCTTTTTCTGAGTAGTTTATTGGAGATAAGAGTCTCACAAACTTTTCTAACTAGGCTGGCTGCAAAACTCGATCCTCAGATCTTAGCCTCCTGAGAAGCTAGCATTACAGCTGTAAGCCACAGTACCCAGCCAATTGAGTAATTTTTTAATAAAATGGATCATTAAAAGATCTCAAAAGAGAATATCTGGCAAAATGCATAAGCAGTAAACATTTTACATGAAAAGAAAGCAGCACAGTTTACATGAAAATAAAATAAGAAATCAAGTAAATTCACAAGCATAAACATTCATTGACTGCTGCCTGAGTATTTAGTTTTTTTTTTTTTTGGGGGGGGGAGGTCCGTTCGTGGGGTCTGAACTCTAGGCCTGGGCACTGTCCTTCAGCTCTTCAGCTCAAGGCTAGCGCTCTACCACTTGAGCCACAGCGCCACTTCCGGCTTTTTTTCTTTATTGCTTATGTGGTGCTGAGGAATCGAACCCAGGGCCTCATGCATGCAAGGCAAGCGCTCTACCACTGAGCCACCTTCCCAGCCCTGCCTGAGTATTTAGAAAATGCCATGTCCAGGGGGAAGAGATATCATACAGATCTAATTATTCAATACCTTCTCCATCAAAAACTAAATTAATGTGCATGTATGCTATTATAGTTAATATTATCCAATCTCACAACTGTAGTAGAGCAGTCTCTAATAAGAAGGGCATATAAAAATGATATAGACAAAATAGTACGGGCATACATAATACATAAATGGGCAGTAGGAATACTAAGTGGTACAAAGTGGAGGATTTTCAAGCAGGAATTAGTTGAGGCTTACCGTGTAACAGTACATAAATATGAAAATAGAGAGTTGAGTTAAGGACACATAAGGAAGAAGGAGTCACCTGAGGAAGGTCATCGAGGGTTTTTTTTTAAAGGAAACAAGTACATTTTTGAGAGTCAGTAGTGCCAAAACAGAGTCTGAGAACAGCAGGAGATGACTGAATTTCATGCCACTGCCAGAGTAATGAAGGCCAAACAGCACCCAACAAGGCCTTTTTGATATCAAAAGACCTTTCTGGGAGTAATTTGTAAAGTAGGCTGAATGGTAAGAAACTGGAGAAAACAATTGGAATAGTTTAGGATCAAGCAGAGAAGTCAAAATTACACAAAAGTACTCACAAAGAAGGATCAGAGGGCAAAAGGAACTAATAACTCATCCAATGCTATATTTTACTACATACTATACATATAAATAATATATACTATATATAAACTATATATATACATATGTTGAGCTTTTATGCTTTAACAAGTAAGAAAACAAAAGTACTTAACAATTATTTACTGAGCAACTAACAATTGTCATCAAGGTAACAAGTTGGCACTGATGGTCAGCCAAACAGTGCAAAAGAACCTTAGCCCATCTTCCATGAACCAGGAAGTGCGGTGGTAATCACCAGATAAATCAATAGGTCATTTTCTCTGAGTGCAGAGCACTTTCAGTGAAACCAATGCAATGAAAAGACAGAGCAGGGACAAAAAAAAAACAGACTTGACAAAAGAGAAAGCTGACATTAGTCTGTCCTAAACTTAACCAGAGCTATCTAGGCAGGAGAGAATTAGAGGCACAGAGAACAGACATATTGAAATCTAAATCAATATTAAGGAAATGCAGAGAGCAAAGCCTGACTAGGGTATGGAATGGAGAAGAATCTAAGTGATAAGAGCAACACCTGACCAGAAGCCCTGTCATGTTCAGAAACATGAAAGAGTGCTCTGTAACTCTGTAATTCTGTAACTCCATATAAAAGATATGTTTTCTTCATTCCAAAATAGGAAAGCTTTCATCTTTATTTCCTTAGAGAATCTAATTAATCAGTAGCTCTCTCCTTACCCTTACCCTGTAAATAAGTAAATAACTAAAAGCATGTTTTCACAAATACAGAAAATGTCTGCATACAATTCACTGGGTCCAGATATTCCCATGAACTAAGGTTCTAAATATCACTAAAGACATGATCTTATGTTGTGGTTCACCATTTTTTAGACAACAGTGATTGTTTTAAGTGGCAGTGCTAATTTCAAAAATATATTTTGAGGGCTGGGATTGTGGCTTAGTGGTAGAGTGTCTGCCTAGCATGCATGAAGCCCTGGGTTCAATTCCTCAGTAGCACATAAACAGAAAAAGCCAGAAATGGTACTGTGACTCAAATGGTAGAGTGCTAGCATTAAGCAAAAGAAGCCCAAGGACAGTGCCCAGACCCTGAATTCAAGCCCCAGGTCTGGCAACACACACACACACACACACACACACACACACACACACAATGTTTTGATCCAGGTACCAGTGGCTCATGCCTGTAATCCAAGCTACTCAAAAGGCTGAGATCTGAAGACTGTAACTCAAAGCCAGCCTCAGTAATAAAATCCATGAGACTCTTATTAACCAGCAGAATAAAAGAAGTAGAGCTGTGGCTCAAGTATACAGAACTAGTCTTGAGCTAACATGCTAAGGGACAGTGTCCAGGCCTTAAGTTCAAGCCCCAGTACTGGCACAAAAATATAAGACAGTTTTCCATTTCATGGGTAAGGTTGGGTTGTTTACCCAGAATGGCTGATGACTACTTGAAAAGCTAAACAACTAAGACCTTTTCTCAGTACTCAGGTCATTGTGCTGAGCTAAACACATCTCACAGAATTCTGTCTGATGGGGAAATGACAGGACCTGACTGACATTTATGCCTCATAGGAATATCAGAGGGTTACATAAAATGAGGTAATCAATGTGCTTAGAAGAGCACTAAGCCTCACAGTGAGTATTACTGGCACTTGGTATGGTTATTCTATACAGGTAAATATTTCTTTAATTTCAAACAAAAATCTCTTGGATTTTTTTTGTTCAAGAAGAAATTCACTAGGTAGCCCAAGGTGGCCTCAAATTTGCATTTTTCCTGGTTCAAACTCTCCAGTGCTGGGATTACAGGCATATCTCCCCACACTCAGAAACCTCCTAAATATTTTTAAAGGGATTTTCTTACTTCACTAGGCTTCCCTCTAAAAAATTAGCACATAATTTAATGTGTACAATTTGGCCCATCTGGAAATGTTTTCTTCAGTTTAAGTAAGATTATAAGAATGTTGTTTATTTCTATGAAACTAAGCAACCCACCCAAAATACTTTTGCATAAAAGTAAAATTACATGATACCTTGGAACTAGAATATTGATGATTACTATAAAGCCTTACAAAAGCAAATTTTGAAGAAGTTCCACATTTGCAAATTACCAAAGCAATTGATTTGCTTTTATTGCTTGTGTTAGACAAATATTAATCATGCATTTAAATGTTCAATGAACCAATCTGAAAAGAAATCAAAAAGAAAGCTAATTAAGGACATTGTATGTATTCAGTAAGCATTACTGAACAAAATCATTAGCACTAGGATGGATAACATCAGTCTTCTCTAACAAGTCACATCATTCTTGGTAACTTGTACAGGAAAACATTTCAAGTCTCAACAACACTTCTTGTATTTTTATTCCAAAGGGAAAAATAACAGTATGAGGAAAAATAACATGTTCAACATCTCATTGCTGGAGAGTGTGTTGATCAATTAAAAGCCTCAGTCTTAGAAAATGCCTTCGAAAAACTAAGGTATCAAATGACATGGTATCAGCTTTTAGAAAGATTCTAAATCATCAGATGTTCTAGAATCTATCCACAAATCTGAATACAAGTTGCCCTGAAGAAGATCCATAAAGCTACCACTTAATAAATGTATTTTTGTTATGTTTTGTTTTAGGAGTATTAAATGGATCTTTCAGAATCTGACACACAATCAAATTACTTGGGGCCTTAGCAGACAGTGCATTCAGCTTTTCCTATGTTAAGAAACAATTTGGCTAATATGCTTCTAAGGCTGATACTACATCCTTCATACTAGTACTATGTATGACATGAAATCGTTTGCTTTCCAGACCATATTCACCTTGAATGATTCTAATGCAACAGAATTTAATAAATAATTTAAAGAATGCAATGCATATTTAAAGAAAAATGATGGTGTACAAAATACAAGTAACAAAGTATTGACAAACTAAAAGGATGTATCCATCCTGGGTTGCCAGGGGCCAGGGGCTCAAGCCTGTAATCCTAGCTACTCAAGAGTTTGAGATCTGAGGACTGTAGTTCAAAGCCAGCCTGACAGTAAAGTCCATACCATTCTTAAATCCATTTTACCACCAAAAAGCCAGAAGTGGGGCTATAGCTCAAATAGTAGAGCATAGCCTTGAGCAAAACAGCTCAGAGACAGTGTCCAGGCCCTGAGTTCAAGCCCCAGGTCCAGCACCAAAAACGGACATGAACTTCTTAAATTTCTTGAAACTCCTTGAGCCCCAGCAAAACAATGTATGTAACATATAAAAGTTTTGAAGAAGAATTTCAAGGTTTTAAAGCATTTCTTCTTGCTCCTGACATAACTTACCCAAAAATAAGTTCTAGGCTAAAGAGGTAAATGTGAACAGGGAATGTTTTAGAAGGAAGTATGAATAGGAAATTTTTTTAGAAATAAGCAAAAAATTAAAATGTATGGGTTAAAGATACATCAGACTATGTAAGGAATTAACACAAATAAGTATGATGTTTAGTGATTATACTGAAAGTAGAGTGTTTATAAATGAAACATTGTAAGGGGCCCTCACTGGCTCAAGGGGTAGAGTGCCTACCAGACAAGCATCAGGAACTGAGTTCAAATCCCAGTAGTATCAAAAAAAAAAAAAACTTTGCCAAAAAGACTTTAAAAATGCTTAAAAAACTGATGACACTTGAAAGCACTATACAAAGTATTCAAACTACAAAAGATTATTATTTAAAAGAACTATGAAAAGAATAAAAAGAAAAAAAAACACCAAAAAGGAAAAAAATAGGCATAAAATGAGTCCAAAAGGACAATCCATGAAAAAGAAAAACAGAAGAGGAAAAATGTGAGAGAAAAATAATTACTAGGCATTTACCCTAAGATCAGGATTTGCATTTTGCAGATTGTACAACTTCCAAGACCAATTCAGACCAACTAGAAATACCAACAAGGACCAAGCATAGAGCCTTATGACTGTAATCCTCAACTACTCTAGCTCTAGGCCAGATAGGAAATAAAGTTAGAAAAAGTCTTTCTCAACCAACAATTTGGGCATGGTTGTTCCTGCCATCTAAGTAGGAAGCACAGACTGAAGGATCACCCTCCTAAAACCACCCTGCTCATCACTGGCACTCCACCACTTGAACCATGCCTCCAGTGCATTTTTTCCTAGTTAGCTGGAAATAGAGGCATGCAGACTTTTATGTCTGGGCTGGCTTCAAATTTTGAACCTCAGATCTCAGCCTCCTGAGTAATTTTGATTACAGACTATATCACTGGCATCCCAAAGGATTTTGTTGTTGTTTGTCTGTTTGTTTTGTTTTTTGCTGGTCCTGGGGCTTGAACTCAGGGTCTGGGTACTATCTCTGAGCCTTTTTGTACTCAAGGCAATGCTCTACCACTTGAGCCACAGTACCAATTCTGCTTTATCTGAGTAGTTTATTGGAGGTAAGGGTCTCATAGATTTTCTTGCACAGTCTGCTTTAAACCGTGATCCTCAGATTTCACCCTCATGAGTAGCTAGGATTACAGGTGTGAGCCACAGGCTTGGAGCCCATAAGGTATTTTTTAAGTAGAAATGAGGGAATTCATTACTATGGTGAGTTATGAATATTTATTCAGCCATAAAGAACAAAACATTTATATCATTTAAAGAAAATGTATGGAACTGGAAATCATCATATTACTCAAAATAATACAAAATCAGGGGCTGGGAAGGTGGCTCAGTGGTAGAGTGCTTGCCTTGCATGCATGAGGCCCTGGGTTCGATTCCTTAGTACCACATAAACAGACAAAGCTGGAAGTGGTGCTGTGGCTCAAGTGGTAGGGCGCTGGCCTTGAGCTGAAGAGCTGAGGGACAGTGCCCAGGCTCAGAGTTCAGGTCCCATGACCAGCAAAAAAAGAAAAAATACAAAATCAGAAAAACAAGTCTCATGTTTTCTGTCATAAGAGGAACCTTAGTCTTTTAAAGAAAAGGACATTCATATAAAAGGAGACCATGTGGGAAGAAAGCCATGTGAGGAAGAGGAAGAAAGACTGGGAGGTAGAGTGTGAATACAATCAAAGCAAAGTGTAGGCTAATATGAAAATGCATTCATGAACCCCGTCTTTTTTAAAATAGTAATCAAAAGAAAAAGAAAATAAAAAACAGAGGACTGATAGAGCACAGCTGGGGGGGGGGCTTCATGGTAAAAGGCCCTGTCTCATAAAAGAAAAAAAAAGTTAAATAAAGAGGGGTGGGGATAGTGGAAGAGAAGGAGTAAACATAATTAAAGTGTATTATGCATATGTATGAATATATCAAAACAAAAGGCTTTATTTTAAACAATTAATATATACTAATTTTAAAAAGATAAATAAAAGCTTAGTTTCCATTTTCCATTGTAGATTCTACTAGCAAGCCTTCAATTTAGAGACAAACATGGAAAAAAATAGAAGTCCTCACCACCATTTATTTGTTTTTGCACTTTGGTGCTCACAAAGCAGGGCAATTATGCAGTAAACAGTTTGGAATAATTGAAGTTTTGTCTTTCCCATGTTCCTACTATACCAAATGCTGACAGAGTATTTTACAACTTCCCTTATGCATGCTTATGACCTCTCCATCTGAATATTAAGTATCTTCAGAGAAAACAATCTGGTCAAACTGCCTTCAAATGCTCAAGATTCTGTACATAGTAAAAGCTCTCCTGTGTTTGCAGTGTGCAATCTGAGTATTGCCAGACTCCAGTGGCTCACACCTATAATCCTAGCTATTCAGGGGGCTGAAATCTGAGGATTGTGGTTCAAAGCCTGCCTGGACAGGAAAGTCTGTGAGAGTATTATTTCCAAGTAAGTACCAGAAAACTGGAAATGGCACTGTGTCTCAAGTGATAGAGTGCTTGCCTTGAGCTGAAGAGCTAAAGGACAGTGCACAGGCCCAGAGTTCAAGCCCCAGGACCAACAACAACAATAACAACAAAATTGTACTAGGCACCCACTTCTCAGGCTACTTGGATAATCTTCCATCTTATTAGTTCAATATATCATGTCTGATTTTTATTTATTGAACATTGCAAACTTGAAGAAATTATACTTCTAAAGTAAGTTTTATGGCAATGGCTGAAAGAATAACACAAAACTGAGTTACAGTTCAAATATTTTATTAACAGACCATCAGATTAGAAACAGCTGCCTTTTTAGCTTTCACCATCTGGCTAATCAATTCTTCCTAACTAGTCATGAAACAAATGTTTATCCCTCGTTCTAATAATTCACAACAGTGTTACTGTAGCAGGTACCACAGTGGTTCACACCTGTTAATTCTAGCGCCTCAGGAGAGTAAGACCTAGAGATCACAATTTAAGGCCAAAAGTCCTTTTTTTCTTTTTTTGTCGGTTATGGGGCTTGAACTCTGGGCTTGGGCGCTGTCCCTGAGCTCTTCAGCTCAAGGTGAGCACTCTACCACTTGAGCCACAGCACCACTTCCAGTTTTCTGGTGGTTTCTTGGAGACAAGAGTTTCATGGACTTTCCTACCTGGGCTGGCTTTGAACAGCAGTCTTCAGATCTCAGCCTCCTGAGTAGCTAGGACTACAGGCGTGAGCCACTAGTGCCTGGCCACAAAAGTCTTTAAGACTAAAACTAAACAGCCAGCAAAAATCTAGACTCATGGCATAATTCCAGTTGTAGAGTTCCATGCAAGCAAGAAAGACAAAAGAACGCAAGACCCTGATTTCAAACCACCAAAAAAGAAAGGTGTTGCTAGGAATCTAACTTTTATCCAGGTTAGATTTTATGCTGATTTCGGGTTCTAGAAATACAGAACAAAGATAATAAGTTTAATACAGGTAAATTATTTCATTTTAGTTCTATTCAAAATAGACTAAAAATATTGCCTAAATAATATTCTCATTTATTTCTATCCCCCTACACACATTTCTAAACCTTCATCTCACTTATTACCTTGATGTGGATGCACCCTGCATCAAAGCCTTCATAATTCATGACTCTTGCTTCACAATGGTGGATAGAGAACGAACCAGCAAATGAGTTCTGAATATTTTTTCTCTTAATGTGTAGCTTCTAATTTTAGTGAAAATTCCTTAAAATGTTGTTTCACTCGTGAATAATGTTAATGTTTGAAATTTTGTGATGATTTGTGTGCATCTGCCATGCCAACCTGAGAATTCCATCAGCCTAGAGCTCAAGTGGTAGTCACGAGTTTCTAAAGCTAATCAATACATTAATCAATCAGCTGCCTCCATTAGGATGTTAATGTCCTTCCCTGTTGTGGAGCAGCAGCAACTATAATACTAGAGAGAAACATGATTTATTACCCCTTCAAGGTAAATATGCAAAAAATTATTCCGTCTATTTTGCAGCAGAATTCCTTTCCCAGTAAAGTGTTCCAAAACACAGCTTCTTAGTGAACACATGGCACTGCCAAACACAAGGCCAAGGCTAGCAAACAGAAAGGAGGGGAGCTGTCAAACATTTGTCTTTTTTCCATAAAGAAAAATCATTACCTTTTCAATAAAAAGATCTCTAGAGGGCCAAAGCCAGCATTTATTGGTTTATTTGTATGCTACAAACATTCCAGCTTAAGTTAAGATTTTCTGCACAGACAAAAAAAAAGAGTAATAAAAACCTGTCTGGATGAAGACTTTAATAGCCAATTTATCTGGTCAGCAAAACAAAAGGAATCCACATACATAACAGCGAAAAAACTGAAGCCCACAGATGAATCTTACTAGTATTTGGCTGTCCCAATATATTTTCTTTGTTAGCTTATAGCCAATATTCTACATTGTTTTGAAAGAATAACAGAAATTTTGTTCTACAATATTTTTAACAATTCTTATTAAAGAAACGCACATGTATTTTTAGAAAAAATTTTCAGGAAGTGCAATACACATCACAAAACCAAAGTCAGTCTCATTTATTAATTAGTTCTAGGACAGGTAGGTTTCCTTTATATTCTACTAATTTAATCTTACTAACATGATGTCATTGAATACAAATCAATAAAGAAAAAGGTCATACTTATGAAATATTTACATTATAGAAAAACATCCTTAATAAGAGTAGTAACATTTTAATAAGCATCTACTGAGGTCTACATGTTCTTCATACATTATCTCTAGTGTGACAATTCTGTATTGAATATGTCATCTCCAACTCAATGAAGCTGACATTGTTTGCTCAAAGGTACACCTAAGAAGGGTCAGAACAGATTTTGAACAACAGATGTCTTAACACCAATGCACATTCTGGCCACCAAACCACATCACCCTAGCTCAAGCCCTCAGCTAGTTTATGAGCCACAGAAGACCATAGGAGCACAAAACCTGACTCTGCCCAGGGTTTTGTTTCAAAACGCTGCCTCCCTTCAGAACCCCAGCCGCCCTCTCTTACCACACTCTCCCCACGGCAGCCTGGCTGGCTTTTTAAAAGACTCAAATTCACCTGCTTCTTTCTTGCCCAACCTCACAACCTATTTAGCTAGCCAACCAGATTTGTAAACTTGCAGAGAAAATGTTTTAATCGTTTTTCTCACTTGTTCACATACTTTAAGACAAAAAGAACCTTTAATCATTATTGAGGACTAATTAGTTAAATGAGCATATTTGCAATGTAGATTTTAAAATGTGTTTTTAGAATTCACAGGTTTGTGGGCAGTACTCTGAGGGGAAATTAAAGAGAAAAAAACAACACCATTCCTGTTTGGCAGACAGAATCCTAAGGCCATCTAAATGAGACTGTGAAGTCAAGGAAAGCTGAAGATGAGAAAGAGAGCTGAGTGAGAGGGCATGAGGTTCTCATCCCAGGCCCAAAGTGACAAAGTGCTAATAAGCAACAACACACAAAGGTAGAAATGGAAAGAAACAAAAATATAGAACAGGGAAGGAAAATGACCCCAAGTCTGGGACTCTAAATTGGAGAAGTAGCCTTGGGTGAATTTATATCATGATGGATTAACAGTACTCATTCTAGAAGCATCTCTCAGGACTATTCAGTTCAACCTCTTTCAATTCATTGTAACACCATCATCTGAGACAAAAATCTATTAATTCAAAAAATTGGAGTACTTATTATACTTCTATACTATGAAATACATGACGATAGAAGAGAAAATCAAAGATACATCATCCACTGGCCAGCTAGGGGCAGAAAAGTCCCTGAGACTCCATCTCAGTGGAAGAACCTGGGTGTGATGGGAAGCCTGAAGTAGGCAGATTGAGGTCCTAGGCAGGAAGCAAGACCTATTTCAAAAATAACCAGTGAGAAATAGGTCTGTAGTATTGGTTCAGCAGTACAACTCCTGCCTAGCAAGTACAAGGTACTGAATTCAAACCCCAGTACCACCAAAAGTGATAAAGAGAAGAAATTATACTTTTAGGAGAAGAAAGTTGTGTTTCAGGAAACTGCATACAGCCTAATGATGACTGGAATTAGAGGGAAGAAAACATGGAGAGCCCTAATAGTCTTCCAAACAGACTGAATGGAAACATAGGAAACTCATTGTTAAACCAGCAGAAAAGGAAATAAAAAGCACTGACTGGGTGCTTAGAAGACTGGAAGATGATAGAGTAGAAACAGAAATTTCATAGATGAATTGATCTGTAGGAAAAAGGCAATTTCACCAGGCACCACTGGCTCACACCTGTAGCTACTCTGGAGGCTGAGATTGGAGGATTGTGGCAGGAAAACCTGTGAGACTTTTATCTCCAATTAACTACGAGAAATATCAGAAGTGAAACTGTGGTTCCAGTGGTAGAGTGCTAGCTTTTAGCAAACAAATTCAACGACACTGTCCACATCCTGAGTTCAAGCCCCAGGACTGATGAAAATAAAATAAGACGGTCTCTCCCTAAATAGATATATAAAGTACCTGATCCATATAGGTTTCTCTCTCTATGATGGTTATGTGTATAATCTTCCCCTTAGTCTTGCATTAAAAAACAACATGTTACACATGTTCCCTGGGAAAACTGGGCTGGAGCCTAAGGGACAACAGCCACAATCCACCCATATGTTACCATGTTAAAACATCTTTTTCATGTCTCAGTTGCTCCAGGCTGGGAGCCTTGAAAAAATGAAAAAAAAATCAAAAACAAAAAAAAGATATTTAAGTATAGAAACTGCATATATGGTGCTTTAAATGGTAAAAGCAAACTTTGATTGTATCCACAAAAATGCGTATAAACAGCTTAAAGTAAATGTGATGGTCTTCCCATGGCACTGGAAATTTCCAGTTCAGTGGGCTCTTGCTATAAGTAAACCTGTAGGATAATGTGGAAAATAAAATAAAAACCACGAATACATGAAATTTCTGATATGTATTCGTTCTGAGGAACTTCATCAGTTAGCAAAAACCCAGGTGGTTTTAATGAAGGGAAAAGCAGACTGTTCATAGGGAATGGTCTGGGGTGTGGTCACAGCACAGATGAGAAAATGAGGGAAGTTTTAGGAGAAACTGATACAGAGAATCTATGCTGTGCTCAAGAGTGGTCTGACACATTAGAGAATAACAGAATGTGATGCTTTAGGCCAACGCTTCTGACTGTATATTATTGTAAAGGCAAAAAGTGCCAACTACTGACTCACAACAGATGTCAAGCCATTTCTACAAATGAGAATTATGATTGAATTTTTAATTCAACCCCTTTATGTAAGAACTGAAAATGCATTATCAGTCTAGTTTCTTCAAGAAATGTGGGAAAAGCCACACTATTTTTTAAAAAAATAAACTAATAAACCATAAAAGGAATAAAAATTCCAGAGGATGCAAAAGAAAGATGAAAGCTAATGGAATTATATTTTTATCAGAAAAAAGTAGAAAAATAATTCTAAATCAGAATGTACAATAAACAATAGATTGAGAGATGATAGATAAGATAGATGACAAACAGGCAGATAGATAGGCAGGAAGATAGATTTCTATTGCAATCTTGGGCTGAGACGGAGGTTATTAGTACAGTGATTACAGTGGTTGTCTAATGTGTACAGTACCCTGTGTTTTAACCTCAGCATTGCAAAAAAATAGAAAAAAATAAAGAAATTACTTGCTCTTCCTATCCACATAATTTTGGTGAGTTTTTTATATGTGATTTTTGCAATATTGAGGATTGAACTCAAGGGCTCATATATGGTACCAAATGCTCTATGACTGAGCTACATTCTAGTCTCTCTACACAATTTTGAAACTCATTTTAAGTGCAATTTTTTTCCAGGAAACTCAGGTCAAATTACTGATCCCCAAATTTATGTTTCCACAGTATTGCATTACATCCTTTTTGTCACTTTAGTGATATCCCCACAGAGTATTCTGTGCAATTAGTGGCACATATGTTAGTATCCTACAAACTATATGGTACATAGCAGAGAATGTTTTTGAATTTGGTTTAATATGAAAAAAATTAGGGCTGGGGATGTAGCTCAGAGGCAGAATGCTTTTGTGGCATGAATAAGTCTTTGGGCTTGACCTCAGCATCACAAAAATAAAATTAATTTTCTAAAAATTTAAATAACTGAGTGAAGTAGTTCACCATTAACAAGCTTGTATGTTGTAACCACTCTATGAATAAACCAGCACATGATGTAAAAAAGTTGACTAACCAGCTCCTCTTCCGGTAAAGGTGTCCCTCTTGATCTAAAACTTATATGCTTTAGGTATTTCACCTTGAAGTCTTACATTGTTCCTATATAATTTTCATACATACATTTTTATGAGAATCCAATTAAATTTTGAAGAAGATATTTGGTTACTCAAATGTGTATCTATAGATACAGGAGTGTGTGTCATGGCCACATTAGGGTTTGGATTTGTCATGAGCAACTATATCATTTTTACCTTCATCTCTGTGCCATATTCTGTTCTCCAATAGTACAGATTTCATACTCTCTACACATTTCTCTTTGAAATGTTGCAAAGTGCTGAAATACAAACTTCCCCGCTTGGATTTTCACATGGAAGGAAATTTCTGCAAGATAGACACAGTCCTCAAAACAAAGTCCTTCATTCTGTTCTTTATTCTTCATAGCACCTAGCTCTTCCAACATACCTAGTTATTTCAGAAACCATGAGGAGTGTGAATTGAAAAAGGAAGAAAACTATGGGCTTCACATAATTTAATGATGACATTAATTCCAAAGCCTGGAACAGTGTTGGTAATGAAAATGGAAAGTTAAATTACAGACTTAAATTACTCTAGGGCAAAATTACTATTTTGACACATAAGTTGTTTAAAGGCCAAAGTTTAATACTCATTTCAGTGAGTGGGAAAAGGCTTGGACTTTATGAATGCCTTCTTTGGGAACTAATGACCAGGTTATGCCCTCACCTGCTAAAAGTTCTTAATGTTTATAATCAGTCCTGGCAGAATAATATGCCTGGAAACGTCATCAGAGGCCATATTAAAAATTATTAGCCCAATCTCAGTGACCCTGTCCATCAGTGGGATAGCCCAAAGTCAAAATAGAGACTTTCTGGGCTATCAAAGAATGTTTAACAAAGTGTCTTTTTCAGGGACCAACTTATTATATGATGAAACACAGATATGAAACAATTCTATCACATGATTTACCAAAAGATATTATAGAGTAGAAGTCACTGTACAAACAGAATGGAAAAATCCAAAGTCTGAAAAAACTAAACAAGACCACACATCCTAATAAATCACTGTATCTCAGCTTCAGGCTGGATAGGTTAATTTCCTGATTTTACCTATCACTTCTGTACCTCCCCAAAAAAGCTCATGGATTAATGAAACACAAAATACTGTGTCTAAATGCCATTTGAATGTGAATGGTACCTTCATTCTCTTCTTATTACGTCTTCTTAGAAAGGTTCGCTTAACCATAGCAGGTTTTCTTGACATTTGGAAATTGGAGATACCTTTGAAAACCTCATAGACACTGACCACTAGATAGGTGCAGGTTCCATCAAGTTCAGGGCTCTCCTGAAACTCCCCACCACAACACACACACACACACACACACACACACACACACACACACACACACAGACAACCCTTTCATTGGCTTGCTAGCATGTGCTTCTACATTATAAGTCATATGAGACACCTCAGGAGGGAAAAAGAAGATTTGCTGCTTGTGAGTACTTCCCTTGTCCAGGGTCTGTAGACTTACCACACTCCCTCTCATAGTCACAATGAGCTACACTCCTTTTTTCTTCTCTAGGACCTTCAATAGCTTCTCTCTTACACCTTTACTTCCTATGTTTGACAACCTTTATTGAGTCACTTCTTCCCTATTTGAAATACTATAGTACAGTAGAGTACAGTACAGTATAGTATAGTACAGTATATGCAGTATAGTATAGTACAGTAAAATACACACTCTTGATTCTTTCTGGAGACTATTATACTTGAATCAAATTATAATTAACATTATAGATTATGAAAATGTTCACTCTGCAATATTGGCTAAGAAAGAAATCATCAAAATAGCCTTAAAAGTTCTATCAGACTTCATAACTGCCAGGTGATACCAAAATTTCTTTAACGGACATGTTACATCTTATGTCATGCCATTTGCAAATATTGCCAAAGCAAAGCACTTAATTATTTCTACCTCTTTCTAGTTCCAAGAATCTGTGATTCCAAAATGGGTTATTAGAAAGCATAGAATTTACTATAATCTGAGCACTATCAAATATTAGTCTATATTTTATAATTAGGACATAGCTTTATCTTAAATAGTATTAGAACATAAATTCAAACGTAGCTACAAAAATATTTCCTCAGATATAATTTCAATGAGAGTTAAATCTTGGTTGATATGAACAAATGCTGGGCCAGTCAGCGTTACACATATCTATCCAGGCTTCTCCAGCTACTTAAGCGGCTAAGGCAGAAAGACTACCAGAAGGACCCCAGCCTTGGCAACTTAGCAAAATTCTGTTTCCAAATTTTTTTTAAAGTAGAAAAGTGGCTGGGGGTATGGTTCAGCAGTAGAGCACTCGTGCATCATTGACAAAGTTCTGAGTTCAATTTCCAGGAAAGAAAAAAAAGACAAAGACGAGAGGAGAGGGGAGGAGAGGGGAGGGGAAGGGAGAGGGAGGGAGATGGAGGAAAGAATGGAGAGAAAAAGAAAGAAAAAAAGAGAAGGAAGGAAGAAAGGAAAAAAGAAAGGGAGGGAGGGAACAAGGAAGGCAGGGAAAGAAAGAGAAAGAAAGTCATCATTCATTAAAAACAACAATAACAAACAGATGTTACCTTGACTAAATTTTAGGTGCTTAATGATACCATGTTAAATGTAACAAATTTGGTATACTTAAGGAAATTTATTGCATCCAAGTCTATATGACAATGGGAAAGACATTTTAAATAAGACATTGAAAATAAGATAAAACATGAAATAATATTTTTATTATGAAATAGAGATGGAAGAAGAAAGAAAGAAAGAGGGAGGAAGAAAGAAAAATGAGAGGAAGGGAGGAAGCAAGGAAGGAAGGAATGAAGGAAAGAAGGAGGGAAAAGGGGGGAGGGAGGAATACAGAAATGGAGGAAGAAAGAAAGAAAAAGTGAGAAAGAAAAAGAATAACAGAAAAAAGTCATAACTTTTCTGTTAAATTTAAGTACTTATTTTAGGAAAAAGAAAGTGTCTTCTATCATCTATGTGTGTGTGTCAGGGGAAGGGGGCAGTCCCGGGGCTTTGAATTCAGGGCCTGGGCAATCTGAGCTTTTTTGCTCAAAGCTAGTCCTCTACCTCTTGACCTATGGCTTCACTTCTAGCTTTTATTTTTGTTTGGGGGCGGGGGTGGTTAATTGGAGAATCTCACAGCCTTTCCTGCCCAAGCTAGTTTCAAACCTCAATCCTTTAAATCTCAGCCTACTTACAGACATAAACAATGGTGCCCCTCTTGGTATTTGTTTTTTTGGGGGAGTTATTATTATTATTGTAAAGGTGATGTACAGAGGGCTTAGAGTTAGATAAGTAAGGACATGAGTACAATAATTTTCAAGCAGTCTTACCCCCTCTTTCATTTCCTCTCCCCACCCCCAACTTCCCTCCCCCGCAAGGTATAAAGTTCATTTCTAACATAGTATCTAGTGAGTATCTCTGTTGCATTGGTTCACCCTTTGTTGGTATTTGCCTTTTGATGTAAAGATTTGAAAACACTAGTTCATTTTAATATAAACATTTAGACAGATTTTGTTGATTTCAGGTATAAATTAGCTGATCATAATCATGTTTCACAACACACTCATCACTGATCCATACTGGCTTCACTTTACTTGAATAGTTAAGTGAATTCTACAATGAATTTTGTTCTTGGTTACATTTCCTCCTTACATGAAAACTGTGGTCTTCCTCTAAGTCTACAATCTTGAAGTCAGTCAAATGGCCACCAAAGTCCAGCTAGTATTTAGGACCACATGTATGAATTATAATTGGCTTAACCAGGTAAAAGGCTCTAAATTTCAGTAAAGCTAACAAGTGAGCTAAAAACATAACAGTCATAAGTAATACTTATTTACCAGACATATATAAAGTTGAACTAAGAGCAATGACTGATGATACTGATGAATATTTTCTTAAATTTTACCTTGTTCCCTAAAGGGCTGTGATATAGAAACATGCTTGAGAAAAATAGCACATTTAATTAGAAATTGGAATCTTACTTATAAGTGAAATTAATTCTTTTTTAATTTAATTTTTATTTTATTGTAAGGGTAATGTCAGAGGGGTAAGAGTTACATAAGTAAGGTAATGAGTACATTTCTTGTTGAATATTGTTACCCCTCCCTTGTTTTTTCCCAGTTTTCCTCCCCCATGATTCCCCTCCCCCTCAAGTTGTAAAGTTCATTTCAATTAGCATCAATAGCTGAGGATCACAATAGCTCAAAAGCTAATTCTAAATCTATGCAAGACACAAAACCTCAATATGGTGAACTAAGCATTACCAATACAGGTGTTAAGAATCACCAGACACTACTGCAGTGTTTTACAGTCTTGGTTCACAAGGTCAGTCACTGTGCCCTGTTGGACACCTTAGCAATGATGGAAGGTGATTACCATGTGCTTGACCTTCATTGCCCTACATTATATGGCACCCACAATCACTCACACATTTGGCCAAGCCCAAGAGAACTGGTTTTCTTTTTAAAGACATCATTAATATGCAGTTAGAAATAAAACCTAGTGCCCAGTGCTGATGGCTTATACCTATGATCCTAGCTACACAGGAGCCTGAGGGAGATCTGAGGGTTTGAAGCTAGCCCAGGCAGGCAAGTCCATGAGACTTTTATCTCCAATTCATCACAGAAAAAGCTAGAAGTGGCACTGTGGCTCAAGTGGTAGAGTGCTAACCTTGAGCCAAAGGAGCTCAGGGATAGCAACCAAGCCCAGAATTCAAGCCCCTGGAATGGTAAAAATAAATAAATAAAACCTAATAATTATAATACAATATGGGCAATTGTAAGAGAAAAAGAATTTGAAAGGCTCAGAAATCTGACCCACATTGGATATGGGGAGTTTGCTTATATAAAAGGCCAATCTAAAAGGCATCTCCAAAAACAACCTTAAAAGCAAACAAAAAATGGTTTCTCAAACTTACATTTCACTACATCACAAAACACATAGCTTTCAGAGTTTAAGAATCTTCCAGGTAAGCTTTTCAATGCATGTGTTTTATCAATTATAGTGGGAAAAGTATCAGACAAATAAAAATTGAGAAATATTACACTAAGACAATAAATGACTGCACTGAAGCTAACCTAGTCAGACAGAACTTTGAAAAGGAATCAAGTTCAATATTTATATATTTGGGGCGAAGAGTTTGATTTCAGAAAAATATTTAATGAAATCTCTGTTCAGTCAAATTGAGAACACTGTATAACCACCACAAAAACAAACTGGACTGAAATTCAACACAATGGCATGTGTTTTTCAACCTGCAATCAACACCAAGAAATAGCTCCTTTTGGTTATTAAAATCCTGGAAAGAATTATAATTACCCATCTGGGATTATGTCCTTTAAAGCATGAGTACTTGGAAATAGAACAGTCCATTTCTAATCCTTCTTTTCCTATTGATTTTTAAATTCTTTGAACATGTTAGACAGTAGAAATTTGATATGAGTTAAGTTCTTAATTCAAAGAAAGAAAAAAGAGAGGGCGGGGGAGAGAGAAGAAATGGGGGAAAGGAAAGGAAAGGAAGGGAGGAGATGAAGGGCTAGGAAAAAGAAGAGAAAGTGAAGAAAGGTGAGAAGAGAAGGGAGGGGAGGACAAAGGAGGGTCAGAGAGAGAAGGGAAGGAGAAGGTGAAAGCAGAAGAGGGGAGGAAAGAAGGGGAGACAGGGGAACTGGGAAAGAAGAAAAGTGTAATGATGAGGATGATTAACTTGTTTAACTATCGTAACTACGTCATTATGTATATCAAAACACCATCTTAACTATAATGCAGTAATTTATATAAATAAGTTTAAACTGATTTAAGAAAAAGAATAAGTTGTGCACCAGTGACTCACACCTGTAACCCAATTACTCAGGTGGCTGAGATTTGAAGATTGTGGTACAAAACCAGACTAATGAGGAAAGTCTGTGAGATTCTTACATCCAATAAACTACTCAAGAACAGCCAGAAGTAGTGCTATAGCTCAAATGGTAGAGTGCTAGTCTTGAACAAAAATTGCAAGAAGAGAAGAAGAAAAAGATGGAGGAGGAAGAGGAGAAGGAGGAGGAGGGTGAAGAAAGGGAGGAGAAAGAAGAGGAAGGCAACTCTGTATTTCATTATTTTTAATTGATTGTTTTAATTTAATGAAATATGTCTCTGCCACACAGAATTGTGGGATGGGGGAGGGGGGAGATTAACTTCAAAAGCAAACCAATTGGTCCAATAATCCCAGTCATACGCAGTCTTTCAAGAGATAAGAAAATAGTTCACACAGAGACTGGCATAAACCCATAGTAGCCTCACTCACTTGGATACAAGTAAAACAGCCACAATTAAAGGAGCAAGAAACTAAGTTCAGCCAATTGTTACTTTGGAATACTACTCAACAATAAAAAGCAATGAATTAACAAATGTGCTAAAACATGAATAAATAAACGGAAATTATTCTAAGCTGAAGAAGCTGGACAAACAAGTAAATGATGTGTGATTCCATTTTTTTCAAGTTCTAGAAAATGTGAAATAAATTTATGACAGAACAAGCAGAACAGAAGATGACACGAGGCGAGGGGCGAGGATTCCCTGGGAAGATGACATGAAGGAACTTTGTAGGGGAGGAAAATACTTTATATCTTCATAGAAGTGATGGTTACATGGGTATATCCATTTGTCAAAATAATGAACTTAATAATTTACATGATATATAGATAGATTTTACCTCAAAAATGAAATAAAATGAAATGTCCTGTGGCTGAAATGGGTAGATGAGTGGGTGATACAATACTGGTAGAATCTTAATCACTGTAAAAGCTAAGTGACTGAAATTGTCTATTACATTATTCTATTTTTTATTTATTGATATTTCCAAAATAAGACTTTATATACTGGGAATATACAATCAAAAATGTTTATGGCATAAATATATACTTCTCAAAATGACATGCCTGTGCTTCATATGGAGAATTTTAAATTTTAAATGTAGCTCATTATTTTCTTTAGCTTCACCCACTCCAGCCTCACCCCAGCATGCCTCCCATCTAGTGGGTCATTAGAGAGCATAAGACATAGTTGTCAACTACAGTTCTCAACTACCACCAGCCCCCAAATTAATTCTTCCCTAGTATCTCAGATATTTATTTCTAGTAAAAACTGGTACAGATGGAGAAATCAGAGCTGCTGCATATGCTGTAAAATACAACTGATTTGACAGATCCCAAACTTAGCCTTTTTTTCTTCGAATATTTTATTTTTTGTTAATGAGGAAAAATCCTTATTTTTAAAAAAAAATTATCATATTCAAGTTTTTTTACTTCAATTTTTAGAATAATAAATCCTGGGGCACTAACCCAGATCACTGGTCTGTCTCTCTACTGCTGACACACATGCTCAGTCACCTGCCAGCCATATCAATGAGTCTATCTTATTTTTCTAAAATCTGCCTAAGAAAAAAAAAATACAGCTTTCACATGACATATCCAATGAATGAGAGGAACAACCAAGAAGTAAACAATATAAGCAGGCTCAAACATGGCTATTTAAAGGCATAATACATTAATGCCTACTAGGTCATAAGAGGATTGTTAAGTGTGCTTAGGTAAATCATCTTCTTCACAGAACCTAATAAGGGGTTCAAGTATCTATCAATTAGTTCTCTACAGACAGCATAAGGTAAATGTTGAAATTAGCTAAAATTAAAGATCCAAAATTACTGGGTAACTCTACTTAAAAATACTTTCATGCAAGTGGCGCTGTAGCTCAAGTGGTAGAGCGCTCGCCTTGAGTTGAAGAGCTGAGGGACAATGCCCAGGCCCAGAGTTCAAGCCCCACTACCGACAAAAAAAAAAAATACTTTCATGTAACATTTTAATTTTTGTACATCCTCCGCTAAATCCCAAGGAAGAAATTCACCACTGGGTGAACAGACTCTGAGAAAGTAAGTACTTCTTTACAAGTTGTCATGTCCAAAATGAGCTTTACAACGTTGGTGCGGGGGGGGGGGGGAAGGAGAAAGATTGGCATTGGGGAGGAGGGGGGAGGCTGGGAAGGGATGTGAAGGGTAAACAAAAGGAGGAGGCTGCAATGCTTGGTAAGAAATGTACGCATTATCCTGCCCATGTAATTGTAACCCCTCTGTACAGTATCTTCACAAATAAAATAAAATAAAATGCTACTTAGAAACCTGGAAAAGTAAAAATAAAAAAAAAATAAAAAAAGTAAGTACTTCTTGATGTTGTCCATCCATCCATTCATTAGCTCATCCAACAAACAGTAGAGTGTCTACACATAGCTAGTGCTGAAATTCATCAGTGAGGAAAACAGTGTCCATGCTCTTGTAGAGCTTACCTTCTAACACAAAGAGACAGACCAATAGGAAAAGATGAGAGACCTTTGAGGAGCACAGAGGGTCATACCAGGGAGGGGCTGAGGAGGTACACCTATGTAATACGTGACATGTGTGGAAACCCAAGAAAAATAAAGTTTCAGAATGTCAGGCAGAAAAAAATTTGCAAGTGCAAAGGCCTGGCATCTGAATTTTGTTCCAAAACTCAAGAAATATGGAGGAAGTGGCACTGTGGCTCAAGCGTTAGAGTACTTGTCTTGAGCTGAAGAGCACAGGGACAGCGCCCAAGCCCAGAGTTCAAGCCCCACAACCGACCAAAAAAAAAAAAAAAAAAAATATATATATATATATATATATATATATATATATATGGAGCCAGTGTGGCTACAAGGGAGGGAAAGGGGAATTAGAAGGTAGTTAAGAGAGGGAATACGCAGGATCTAGACCTCTCTCAGCCATTTTTAGGATCTAAGCATTTACTGAGACAGATAGGAGCCACTGGTGGACTATGAGCAAAAAAGATCCTACATTGTGTTTTTACAAAGATGACCAGCTACCCAGGCACTGGTGGCTCACACTTGTAATCCTAGCTACTCAGGAGGCTGAGATTTGAGGATGGCGGTTTGAAGCCAGCCCAGTCAGAAAAGTCCCCCCTGAGACTCTTACTTCCAATTAACCACTCAAAAACCAGAAGTAGTCCTGTGCCTCAAGTGGTGGAGCGCTAGCCTTGAGCATAAACAGACTCAGGGACAGTACCCAGGCCCTACATTTCAAGCCCCACAACCACACACACACACACACAAAGATAACCAGCTGTGTGAGGAGGACAATCAGTTGGGGAACAAGAAGACCTATTCCGTGATCAGATCACAATGTCTCTTGGGAATATTCTAATGTCATTTGTTTCGTGCAGCTTCATTCTTTGGCACGCTATTCCAATAAGTCAAACTATAGCCAACTGAAATGTTTTGTTTTTGTTTTTTTTAAGCACTGAACTTGGGATTAAGAATATTATTATTAATAATGATAATATTAATATATTTCAGTAGTTGTCCAAATGGGGTTTCAATTCAACATAACAATCACTCAAATAATGCATCTCAATCAATGTCACTCCTGTCATCTTCCTCCTCCACCTCTCCGGGTTGAGTTTTTGAAGAAGAAGCAAGAGTCATGTTACTTTCAGGATTTGGTTTGACTTAATTGGTAGAGGTTCTTTCATCTAGATTAATATAATGAGTAAATAAGACAAAGACTGCCAGCTGTCTGGACAATCAGTCACCTTTTCAAAACATGCCTCACAGATACCAGAAAGCAAATATTTTCATTTTGGACACGAAGGTCTCATCACACTGGAGTTATTCATCACCTTCATCACAACATAGGCATACTGTGACCGTCAAAACCCATCCCCTAGGAAAGTTGAAAAGGAATACATTTCCAACCATAAAATCCATCAGCACTCTCCCAGACGTCTGTTTCCTACGTAATTGATGAACTCCCTCTTGTAATGAAGGCACACAGTCACTTTTATCTCCAAGATTCTTGAGCTTACCAGTTCTACCAGCAACCTCACCCATACCATGTTGTGATCTCTGGCAGATAGGACCACTTATGCACAGCACCTGCCTTTCAGGACTGTAAGCCATTCTTCAAGGCTATTAATTGGTTTAAGAGGGTGTCAGAAATGCATACTTTCCTGCACACTTTGGTGATTTCATCGCAAGCTCAAAGCACTCAGATAAATTAAATCATCTGGCTGTATCCTGAATCACAGCTGGCAGGCCTGACTACTGCTCTTTGCGGATGAGCAAACAATACAGAATAAGATGCTCACCCCACTCTACGTTCCCATTTTCAGCATCCAGCGTAATGTTGCTAGGAAGAATTTTTAAAACAGAAATGTTAGTTTTGCAAATACATTTTGCAAATATATTTTTGCAAATATATTTGTTTTGTAACACCTGAGCCCCCATTTCAGAACACTGATGTTTTGTTTTGTTTTGTTTTGCAGATAGCTTCAACAGCCCAGAAAGGAACAGGGTTGGGGGCTGGGTAAGGCTATTAAGGTGGTTAATCTAGCTCATTGCTCGCCAGTGGAGCTTTAATTAGGGGTGAGGGGGAAGCAGGACGGGGGGGGGGGACTGTTAACACCATAAATACTACACTCACATTTCTTTATCCTCGCTGAATGTGAAAGGAATGCGCCTCTTAAGTTCTACTAACAAGCCAGGAGATACTCTCTCTAGGGGTCTGGGGGTGGGCTTAATGCTGTGCTAGTCTCTCTCCCTCTCCCGTTCCCTGTCCTTTTCCTCCTTTGCATCATTTACAAACTCTTGCTTTCATTTTGTTTTCTTTCATCTTATTGTGTGGGTAATCTTTTATAATAAGGAGGGAGAAATAATAAGATACATCAAGATTTCTTTCTCCAAGTCTAAATTTAAATACAGCAGGCAGAGAGAAGCGGTGAAAAGGGTGTGTGGGTGTAAATGGCGAGATTTCCCGGTTTCTAGGGGAGAAGGGCTCAGAGAATAAAATGCTAAAGGGATTTGAGAGCCGCGTGTGTGCGTGTGTGTGTGTGTGTGTGTGTGTGTGTGTGTGTGTGCAGCCATTCTCAGGGCAGAGAGGAAAAATCGGGAAGAAGGAGGGTGGGGGGGGGGAGAGAACAAGATTAATACAGGCAGTCACGAACCCCGACCCCGACCCCTCCGGACAGGGCAGATTTCCGACACCACCGAAAACCCGGGATCAAAGAACGGTTGGGCAGGCGGGCAGTGTCCCGCAGATCAGGAGGGGCAGGAAGGAAGCCAAATGGGCTGAGAGGCGATCTGGCCAAAGCGCTTGCCGGTGATGGAGAGGCAGCACAGGCCGCTGGAACCTACCTGGCACGGTCAAGGTAGAGGATGCTCCCGGCACCTCGGGCCTCTCTTCCTCAGCCTCCTCCCGCTGCCTCTGCTGCTGTTGCTGCTGCTGCTGCTGCTGGATGAGGCTGAGGTCGGAGCGGCCGAGCTCGGCTCGGGAGGCCGCGGGGACCAGCCGTGCCTTCAGCAGCACGGCCGCCAGGCCGAGGAGCAGGGTGCAAGGGACGCGCCGGCAGAGCCTCGCCATGGCCGAGAGCCCGAGGGCCGCGGCGGCATATTGCGGGGCTCCGGGCGGCGGCGGGCGCCAGGGCTGCGGGCTCCCGGCCGCGCCCGCTCGCTGGCTCCCCCGGCGCCGTCTGCGGCGCACACCCTCGGCGGGTGCGGGAGGAGGAGGGACGGGGGAGGGGGAGGAGCACAGGAGGAGGAGGGGAGCGCGGGAGAGGAGGAGGAGGAGGGCGGAGAGGCACGGGGCGGGCGCGGAGGGGAGGGGGCCCGTGGAAGAGGACCAGCCCCAGGTCTGCGCGCACCTTGGCGCACGCGACACACCGGGAGGGGCGCGCGGGGGCCCCTCGGCCACCCGCCACGATGCTGAGGCTAGGGTGCTGTGCTGGGTCTACAAAGAAGAGAGGCTGGGTAGGGGGCTTAGTCGTCTCCCAGCCCCTCCGGCGCATGCCCGCCGAGGGAAATTCTGCAGCAACTGGAATAAAATTCCTCCCACCTACCCCAAATTAGAAAAGAAGGTAGAGCATCCATTAACCTCCCAGATCACTTCCTGAAGCTTCAGCGGAGCCAAAGGCCCAGGGTCCCGCTACCGCTCCCCCCACAGCGCTGTTCCTCCCTTTGGCCCCCAGGCCAGTACACTACTGTACCTGGAGCCTGATCCCTTAGCTAGAAGTTAAAGTGGCTCTCCGGATGCCAAATAAACTTTCCTTTTTGCCTGACTGGGCATTTCTTTCGTCTCCATGAAACATTATACTTTTTTCATAATTATGTCCTACACTGATATATATATATATATATATATATGTGCTTAATAGGTCTATAAATTATATGTA
The DNA here is from genome assembly GCF_000151885.1 of Dipodomys ordii. Classification (NCBI taxonomy): domain Eukaryota; kingdom Metazoa; phylum Chordata; class Mammalia; order Rodentia; family Heteromyidae; genus Dipodomys; species Dipodomys ordii. The sequence goes on along the minus strand of NW_012267221.1, from coordinate 34,066,910 downwards.
TATAATGTATACGTACATGTAATGTAAAATCCAGCCTCTATGTTCTGGGACCCCAACAGCTATTGAGGAGGGCAGTGGGAAGGAATTCACAGACAAAACACAAGCCACTGGGGAAGCTGGTCCTGGAGAAGCAGTACACCATTCAGGGGTTGCATAAAATTGGAAGGAATGGGGGTGGAAGTACTGTGAAACACTGGGGAGGGGAAGATAGAAAAAGTTTCAAAGAGAGATAGGAGCAACGAGAGTGTCTAAAAAGCAGAACTCTGAGGTGTGTGTGTGTGTGTGTGTGTGTGTGTGTGTGTGTGTGTGTGTTCTGAAGGTATGTGGCAGCACAGGGCACTTGGGACAGTGTGAGCCTTAATCCTGAGCCTTGATCCTAACAGGACTGTTGCAGATTGAAAAGGTGAGTTGACTAGGTCCTCACAAACACTTCTACAGTACTTAAGGTGAGACAGACACTGCTCAAACACCTAACATATGTAGTATTGCTGCTCTCTGACGGCTTTTGTGGTATTTTTGTAAAAACAAAGAATTTTTTTATTAGCAATATCAAATATTGAATAATTTCTAAGTGTGGTGGCCATTCACATATTTAGATAGCTACAAAAACATAGGAATTAGCTTTCAAAAAGATTTCTTTAAAGCAGAAACATGATTTTTCAAATTCTCAAATGTGTTTAAATCACACACAAGATGCTAAAATTAAGAGGCACACTCTCAAGAAAATTTTCTAGAGAAAACACAGAGTAGGCAATTTTTTTTCTGTTTCTTTGAAAATTTCCTTTTGTGAGCATATGCCAGTACTGGGGCTTCAACTCAGGGCGTGGGGTGCTGTCCCTGAGTTTTTTGCTTAAGGCTGGTACTCCACCACTTCAGCCATACCTCTACTGCCAGCTTTTTGCTAATTGGAGATAATAATTTCACAGACGTTCATTCAAGAGTTGGCTTTGAACCGTGATCCTCAGATATAATCTCCTGAGTTCCTAGGACTCAGGTGTGAGCCACTGGCACCTGGTGTTTATTTTATTTCATCTTACTTTTTGTTAGATTAGTTAGTCGGAAGCAAGGATTTATTTCAGCATAATATAGTTAAAGTAGCAAGAAATAGAAAACAGAGAAAAATATTTCCTGTTCCCTATCCAGGAAATCAGAGTTAAAGACTTGTTACTTTGATATCAGAAACATTGCCAGTTTAGTCTGAAAGGAATGATAAAATAAAAATGAAAGAATGGTTTTAGATTTATAAAATATTACTTGCCCAAACATCCTGGTGACACCACTCAGAAACACACACATGCTATATTTTATGGCTAGAGAGGAGACAAACATAAAGTAAGTCCCTGAAAATCATCTACAGGCCTGAAAGCTAAACATTGAATGCCCAGCTAGATTTTGAAATTATCTGAGACTAGTGACTTCTTTTGTTCCTTGTGCTTTCTCCTTCTTTGAACCAAAATGTCAACAGGTATGTTGATAGCTGATAATGTGTTTCTTTAGTTTTACCAGGCCACATATAGAAAGACCTCTTACCCAGGATGCTCACACCCTTGGTCTTGACCTACAGCTAATTCAGATCCCCCAGATGATAAGATTTGATCAGCTTGAACTGTTGAGATGTAGAGAGCAAGATTTAGTGTACAAATAAAAGTAAATGCATCCAGTGCACACAAATATAGTAACTGAAATTTGGTACATCCAAGGGAGAACTCAAATAGTATAATTTCTTAGAAAGGAAAAGTGAAGGCTCAACAAAATAAATACCAGGAAGAAAGTACTTAAAAGGGGTCAAGGGGAAAAGGGTGGATGGATGAAAAGAGGGAGAATACAGTCAAGAATTCCATGTGTAGCCTACAAAATGAACAAGAGTTGGGGAACAGGTGGGTATTGGAGGGATGGGTGAGAGTGTTGAAAGGGGTGATATTGATCAGGATATATTTTATTCATGGACTGCTTTTTAAATGGAGACTTCTTTATACAACTAAAAATAATATTAAAGAAACCAAAACAAAAAGAAATCAAGTACAATGCATCTGAACCATGAGAAAGATAACTAAAAGGTATGTCAGGAATTGGCTAGAACCCACACATTGCAGGCTCAAGGCTCAAGACTATCCCTTGAGAGGAGAGTGCTGAGGGGCATTGTGCTCACCTACAGAAGTGCTTGCCCAGGTTCAGCTGCCCATGCACTCAGAAACCACTGCCCCCAGGGTCCCAGGAGACCAAGCTACTACTCCAGCAGGTAGTGGACTTCAGCAATATCCACATGATACTTGGTTTGAAGACGTGCAGAATACAAGAGTAACGAGGGCATGGAGACTTCCACCTACATTTCAAAGGAAAGCCTGGGAAGGCAGACAATGAGCCATAGCATCAGGACCCCTTCAGGCAGCCACTGAGAGCACAATAGAAAACTGTGAAGGTGAAGAAGACTAAGCTTCAGTGTAGATCCCAGGATGTTGGAGAGGTCAGGAACGGGGTAAGAACAGCTCTAGACGATGAACAGAGCCAACAGGCAAAGCTATTAGATGGGGTTATCCAAACCCAGTGGACCATACATCACCATACCACAAGCTATGGAGGCCAGACATTGAGCTCCTGGATTGAATTTGGGTTTTTTGTTTGTTTGTTTTGGTTTTGGTTTTTGTCAGTCATGGGCCTGAACTCTGGGCCTGGGCACTGTCCCTCAGCTCTTCAGCTCAAGGCTAGTGCTCTACTACTCGAGTCACAGCACCACTTCCAGCCTTTTCTGCTTATGTGGTGCTGAGGAATCGAACCCAGGGCTTCATGCCTGCAAGGCAAGCACTCTACCACTGAGCCATCTTCCCAGCCCCTAAATGTTTTCTTTGTTAGGTTTTGATCTTACTACATTCCTCCTCTCTGTGCCCCCAATCCCTATTCTTGGAATGGAAATGTTTATGCCATTTTGTGGTGAAAGTAGGTAACTGGCTTTTTAAATTTTCCCAGCACATAGCTCAGGGTTTGCCTTGGGTCTCAAAAAAAATCCTTGGACTTGGACTTTCAAAGATGCTAGAACTGTTTAGCCTAATGGAGTTCATTAAAGATAGACTGAACAAGTTTTCCTGGTATGAGATACACATGAACCTTGATCCTTGAGCTGAAATATTAGAGTTTGTAGATGAAATGTCCCTGAAAAAAACTTGTGTATGCAAGGCTGTGTTTCTGATACAAGCACAGTCGGGAGGTGGGGACACGAGAGCCATACCCTCATCCATCTATTGATGGTTTCAAAATTTAACTCGACTACTGAGAAGTGGTGAAACTATTAAAGATGAGGCCTAGTTAGGGGATGTGTCTCCCTGGTGTAGCTTGTCCGTGGCCTCATTCTGCAATCCTCTGCTGCCGCTTGGCCACCAGCTCTAACCATGCCCTCCAGCTGCACGATGCTTTGTTGCAGCACAAAGCAGTGATCCAGCTAACCTCCCACTGAGCTTCGGAAACAGTGAGCTTTACTTCATTTAAATTACTTCTGTCACTCATCAGAGTAATGAAAAATCTAACTAGCATAATTGATGTCACTAAGAAGTAGGAAATTTAGTTTTTAAAATAAACTTTTCTATTTCTTCATTAAAGCATACTGTAAATTCAAAATAATTGTCCTATTGGCCAATTAGACTATGCTGATGAATTTTATTTCTTTTTGGCAGTACTGGGTTTTGAACGCAGACCTGTACACTTGCTAGTCAGTGCTCTGTATCTTGAACTATGCAGCCAGCTATTTTTGCTCTGGTCATGATCGAGATAGGGTATAGCTTTTTCCTCGGCCAGCATGAACATTGCTTTTCCTACTTATGCTTCCCTTCATAGCTGGGATTATAGACATGGCCCAACCACCCAGATACTGGTTGCAATGGGGGCCCATGAACTTTTTTTCCCAGGCTGCTTTTGAACTTCCTTTCTCCTAATTTTTACATCCTGTGTAGTTGGCTTACAGTCATGAGCCACTGGCACCTGTTAATACTACTGAATTTGTAAGGTGTTTATTTCTGTGATAAGCTCCTCCACACTTTATATTATACAAAGATGAAAAATATACACACATCAGTGTGTGTGGGGGGGGGTGCTGGTACAAGGGCTTCAACTCAGAGCCTCTCTCTAACTCATCTTCCTTGCTCCTGTGTTTTACCACTTAAGTTTCACCTCCAGTCCATCATCATAATTTTTTGGGGGGGGTCCGGTCGTGGGGCCTGAACTCTGGGCCTGGGCGCTGTCCCTCAACTCTTCAGCTCAAGGCTAGTGCTCTACCACTTAAGCCACAGCGCCACTTCCCGCTTTTTTGCTTCTGTGGTGCTGAGGAATCGAACCCAGGGCCTCAGGCATGCAAGGCAAGCGCTCTACCACTGAGCCACCTTCCCAGCCCCTCATCATAAATTTTAATAGGGAATTTATGATGTACCCTATGATCAAGAATTATGATTAAGAATAATATTTTTAGACCACGAGGCAAGGCTCAAGTGGTAGAATACTTGTGGACCAAGCATAACGTCCTGAATTCAAACCTCAATGCTACAAAAAAGAGAGAATAATAATTTTTATTACTCTGGTGAAGAAACAATTTTGCAAATTAACGTTATCTTAATAAGACACATCAATTAGCACCTTTGTGAATAACTTTATAAAAACTAATTAAGATTCTCATTACATGATTACCTTAAAAGTGCTTCCCAAAGAGTCCATTTAAACTCTCTGGAAATGGAGTGATAGAACTTTGGGATTAATTACTTTTAAAGAAATTAGTATTTTTAAATAACATAAAGGTAAGTTACTATGCTAACACACCAGACTGAAAACCTAAACTCTTAACTTCACAAAATTAAGAAAAGCAAGGGAAAAGGTAGGTTTGGGGAGGGGAGCAGTGAGATTGTTGAAAGATCAAAAAGGTAGAGAAACCAAGTTCAGACTGTGATGTAGGCAATAGGAAAACTGTAGTCAAACCTAATGTACTTTTCTGTTTTTGACACCTTTGTACTTCTGTTTTCAAAGTTTCTGCTCCTTTGTCCCTATTTCCAATCTAAATTCACAAACCATATATATGTTGTATATATTTAGAATATATATTTAGAATATATACATGTTTACATTATATTTAATATACATTTAGAATATTTCTTCAGAATACATATGTAAGGAATGTGTTTAGAGTATATATACACACACATATATATATAATGTTCTAAATATATGTCCTATTTTCTATTTCTATTGTTTTCCTTGTTTGTTGGAATTAATGTGAAAATAATCTCAGACATTGTTTTAAGTCTTGCACATATGCTAATGTGTCAATTTGTGCAAATATGTGAAATTCTTTTGCACACAGCTAAACTTCCCCAAATAGTTTCACATTATGAGGTTACTGTTATGATGTCCATCATATAGAGCATAAAAAGTGCCCAGTGCAGTAGTTCATGCCTATAATCTTAACAACTTAGGAGACTGAGATCTGAATACCAAGATTCAAAGCCAGCCCAGGAGGTTTGAAGCCATCCAGGCCAGAAAAGACTGTAACACTCTTATTTCCAATTAATAACCCCAAAAGCTGGAAGTGGATCTATGCCTTAAGTGGTAGAGTGCTAGACTTGAGCTAAAAAGCTCAGGAACAGTGCCCAGGCTAGGAGTTCAAGCCTCATGGGGGCAGGAGGGGGGAAAAGACAGACAGACAGACAGACAGATTGAAAGGTTGTTTGTATAAAGACATTAGAAAGTATCTGCTTGGTATATATCCATTATCTTAATCTTAGTTATTCACCCTGAATTCATTTTTAAATCTATATGATGGGGACCAAAATAGTAGTTATATCATCTGTTGTTATGTAAATTATTTATAATAAAAAGATATATGGCCAGAGCCAAACAAAGCAGGCATGTATTACAGCGCAGTTACTTAGAAGGATTGCAGTCTCTCACATGCATGCAGTAGTTACTTCTTGCTAAAATGGCTACAGGTGCTTCAATTTGTCTTATTTCAGGCTGTTTGCAAATGGCTAACAGCTGCGTGATTAATGATTTATCACCACCATAAGGTTGGAAAATGTTTTAAGATTAACCTAGGAAAAGAGAAATGCGCTCCTGTAAGTTTTCTTCTTAGACTAATGAAGTGCTGGATAATTTGGTTGATATCTGACAAGAACCCTTTTTTAAAATGTGCCTTTGATCATCACCATTATGTTTTCTTAGAAAACCCTAACAGGCTTTAAAGTAAGAACTTACTCCTGTGATAGGACAGAACTTTGAGCAGTGCTCTAAATGATTTAATGTTTATTGCCTCATTTGATCCCAGAGTGTCTAGTAAGTCAGTCAGGACACAAAAGGATCTGCTGTTTTATCATCCTCACGTTCAGAATAAGAACTTGTACTCTTACCATATCTGGGTGGCTTGAGACATCAATGGTAGTCAGCATAGAAGCAGCTGTTTTCATTTGCTGGCTCAAATGTCAGTTCTAATGCTGGCGATGTAAAGAGCGTGGCACATGGTTACTTCTGTAGTGTTGGCATAGTACGGCGTAAAGTAGCACAAAGCACTTTCTAGGTAACAGTAACGCTCTAGCTCTCTGCTTTGTTTCTGGTTCCTGGAAGATTACCTACCACAGGTGACCAGAGGAAGAGACCCTTGATCAGCAGTATTTCCCAAATCATCTTCTGGCATTAGCAAAGACAAGAAATAACATCCATCTTTTTCCGACTTCGCAAGATTGTCCTCAGCTACTTATGGAAATCATACTTTGTGCTGTGATTGACTAGAAAACACGGGCAAGACACTATCAAGCCTTGGTGACAGCTGAGTGTGGTTAGTGCTCCGACTTATGTCATCTCTTAAACCAAGTTAAGCTTCTTGCCACAAGAAAGCATGTGTTTTGTGATTGCCTTCTTCATTTGTGTTTAAGGATTGCAAAAATAAACAATTATAAAAATAAAATTATAAAAATAAACAATTCCTGAGTATTTTAAGGTTATAGATTTCCCCTTATTGAGAGTGTTATATACTTCATCATTCACTTCTTTTTAGACAAATTTTAGCTATATTATCAGCATTTTACTCATTTTTAATACTAGTTTTTTCTAATGAGTATCTTTCCTCAACTGTGAAAACTGTCAACAAATTTAAACTGGATCCCAAACTATTACATAATTAAGCCCAAATTTATCACACTTGTCTTAATGATTCTAATCTTATCATTACATTCATTTTTTTTCCATTTTCCTCTCATTGTTAATGAACAGAACTAACTAGCCAAACAAAAAGTTAAAATCTAGTACTATATCTGTTCAACAAATAGCACCTTGTTTGTCTCTGCCAGGCTGGCTCTATGATGGCAAAACCTGTCTTTCTTTCCTCTCTTTCTTTTTCCTTTCTACCCTTCCTTTTTTTTTTCCTTTTCAGTACTAGAGATTGAACCTGGAGATGCTCACATGCTAAGCAGGCACTCTGCCACTGAGTTGCATCCTAACCCTTTATAAAATTTTGTCTGCCAAGAGGGTCTTACTAATTTAACTAGTGGCTCAAACTGGATATCCTCCTACCTCTGCCTCTTAAGTACTGGGATTACAGACATGCACCATCACACTTAGTTCTAAAAGTCTTAATTTATCAAAATGATGATTATGTCCGCAGTTGTTGTTGTTTTGAAGTAGCAAGAAAGACTGGCATTTTTTAAAAAATAGTTTCAGGGCACAGAAGCAGGGAGCAAACAGGAACCTCTCAAAAACCAAGAATAGCTACAGGTTTCAGGAAACAAATACTAACCAACATCATGTTTATATTAAAGCTACCTTCCATGGTAGCATTTACTGATTTTTCTTCTTTTGACAATGTAAAATCAATTCTCCATTTAGTTGTATATGTTTTATTTCAAAAACCAATGGTGGTGCATACCTATAATCTCAGCACTTGAGGGGCTAAGGTGGCTGCATCCCAAATTTCAAGCCAGCCTTGGCTACATAATGAGCTTGAGGCCAGTCTGGACCATATAGAGATTTTGTCTTTAAAAGGCCAAACCGTGAAAAAAAAAATCAAACAGTAACAATACCAAACAAAAACTTTGGATAAAACACAGCAAAAATAATCTTGAAAAAAAAGGCAGTCTTTTGGCTGAAATTACTTAATGATTCACCAATCTATTGGTACAGTTATTAATGCTTTCTTTAAACAAATATTTTATCTCTGACTTCATGCTTAAAAAGCCATATATTACCACCTTATATTAATAACATTTTGTGAGTATTGGAGCATAAAACTTAAAATATTCATGGAGGTCCTTGTGATATTTGGGCTCATGTCTAAGTTATGTTGTGTTGTATTTAAAATCACGTTTAACATTTGTCTTTCCTCAAACATTTATAGAACTTATTCTTCCCTTTCTTTTTTAAGGTTTTTAATTTTTTTCTGTAAAGGTGATATACAAAGGGGTTACAGTTACGTAAGTCAGGGAATGAGTACATTTCCTTTTGAACAGTGTCACCCACTCCCCCATTCTTTCCCATTTTCCTCCTCTTGACTCCTTTCCCTCTCCTCCACAAGTTGTAAAATTCACTTCCAACACTGTATCTAGTGGGTTTCACTGCTTACTTGGTTTGTCCTTTGTCCCACCATTTCTGTGCTTCCCTTTCCCCTCCCCAAATCAGATAAACTTACATACAGGACAAATCATTTCCTTGTTTCTTTTTAGTACTTGAATTTGAATTCAGGCACTCTATCACCTGAGCCATTTTTGTTTGGTTTATTTTTGAAGTCGGGTCTTGCATTTGTGCCCAAGACTGCTTGGACCTTAATTCACTTATATTTATTCTATCCTCATAGCTGGGTTGACAGGCACATTGCACTGCACCATACTTCACTAACTGTAATGGTTCTTCTAAACTTTTGCCAGGGCTAGTATCCAACATCAATACTCCTGAGGTCCACCTCTTGATTAGCTTGTATAAAGGTATTAGGGGCCACACTCAGCCAATACAGAACTTCCACACAAAGCATTTCCTTTCTCTGAAAAACTTGGGACGGGAATATTTTCGTATCTCGGAATTTTTCAGATTTTGGAGTGTCAGCAGCCCTTCCTGGATAAGCATCCTGACCTTCACAGTGACCTCATCCCCAGAAAATTTTGGTTCTGAACTTGCTGGTAGAGGATGTTCAATCTTTATGAAAACCACTGATGAACACACAGTAAGTGTGTTTTTGTTTTTTGATATTTTTGCCAATCCTTGGGCTTGAAGTCAGAGCTTGGGCACTGTTCCTAAACTTCTTTCGCTCAGGCTAGCACTCTACCAGTTGAGCCACAGCACCAATTTCAGCTTTTTCTGTTTATATGTTACTGAGGAATCAAACCCAGGGCTTCATGCATGCTAGGCAGGCACACTACCACTAAGCTATATTCCCATCCTAAATGTGTATTTTTGAAAGAATCTATAAGTTAAATTCAGTGTAATGACACTTAGAATTTATTTAGAAATGAAAGGATTCTCAGTTGGACACAGCGATACATGTGTATAACCCTAGCACTAAAAAGGAGGAAGCTGGAGGATGATGAAGTCACCTTCATTACATAGCAATAATATGATTCAAACGATTAAACAAACAGCGAGCACACAAAAATACAACAAAACTATAAAAGAAAAAAATTATAAACAAAAAACCCCAGAGGTGAAAGGATTCTTACATTTCAACCAAATACATATTGACCTTTCCAAGGATGCATTTTCTTATCTTTATTAGCATAAATAATTGTTTTGAGATCTCATTATGATCTTTTGATACATGAATATGAAGTGCTTCAATCATATTAACCGCTCTTCACTGTACCCATTTTTCCAATGATGTATTTTAACATTAGGTCCTCTTTGCTTTTTGGTTTCCTTTCATCCAGTGACTAATGCTCTTAGGAGCTTGGATTATTAGAGAATGTGTCACCACACTGAGGTCATAGTAATGCATGATTGCTGGCATGTCTCTGAAAGAAGGAGAAGTCCACAGGAAAATATGGCACCATAGCTCAAGTTTATTGAACAGTCAAAAGTTACATGTTGGAAACTAGGCAGAACACTGTACCGGCTTTCACTAACTCAAACCAAGTTAGCAAATGACAGAGTTGAGAATACTTTATGTCTCACCCAATGTGGGTAATCACAAGAGAAGCTAAACAAAGACAATCATTTTCTATGTTACTTAGGCAGTAAATTAATTTGATATACACAGCTTCCAAGTTTTCAAAGTTTTCAGAACCTGTAAGGAATAGTTCATGTCCATCCTGAAATAAAATACAGAATGGACCATTCTGAGGTGAGTAATTTTACCGCCATAACCACAAGAGAATCACTCTTTCCCAGTAATAAGAGCACAACTAAATCACTATTTAGATTAGACTTACAAAATTAATAATGACTTTGATATTATCTAGGTTTGGTTACATTGTTATATTGCACTTGAAAACAATGACAACAGAAATCAAAAGATTCAGTACCTCTTTCAAGAAATTCATTCCATATAAGAAATTACAGTAAATCCAAGTGTACACTGTACACTGCACAGCTGGAGATTCATTGTTCAAATAAGCCAACCACCAGGTTAAAAGAAACACTTTCCCAAGCACTGAGTATTATTTCATTTACCTTTTTGAATCCCATACTCAATTTGCAAATTCTCTCTTCATTCTTAACTTATTGAAATTACTATATAGACAAGCTAAGGGTTCATTAGGTAAACTGAATGAAGCAATGTCCACACAACAGAGTTCCAGGATCAATCCCTTCTCCATCAGGCCCACAGTACACTGAATATAGAAACTTATACATTCTGTGATATTTGACTCTTCACATATATCTGTGAATCATAATTCACTATCAGAACTCTTTCACAGCTCTCTGAAAGTACCAAAAAAAGTCTTATTTATTAGTTCTTGAACTTTTTCTTTATGCAAGTGTAAATACTATATTTAAGAGGATTAACTATGAATCACTAGTTTCAAGTACAAGTAGAATTGGGATGATAATATCTTGACTTAACCATTTTACCTTTCAGAATCTAAACAGAATTTAAGAAATTAATCTACCAGAATTTATGACTCTGATATAAATATCTGTCAAATTTTCAACTCTGAAATAAATATCTATATAAGAAACCAACAGTATCTATGTTTTTCACCTCTGTAAAATGCATCTGATATACTGTAGCTCATTCAAATTTTTAAAAACTGAACTGGATTATGAGAGAATTTTATACTTTAGGAAAAATATTAATTCTCAACAAATTACAAATACAATAGTATTTTAAAATATTTAGAGATTTACAGGGATTTCATAGAACTATTTTTTGTTATTTTGTCAAATATATGCTACTCTAGAGTAAAACAAAATCAAATTAGTTAATTTTTTTATTGCAATACACATTTTCACTTTTGAAGGAAAACCCATACTATTGCTGAAAATAAAACATCATAAAGTCAATTTAAAACACCGTGTTAATTTTCAATTCCAGCATCACATCTATCTAATAGAAGACTATTTCTTGAGACAGGCTAGAATTAACCAATGCCAATTCTTCTGTGAAAGTGACTATATACACATTTCTCTTTCAGGAATGATAGACATTACATGGGAAAACAGGTAAGATAAAAGTTGTTACAGATAAAATTAGTGACTAGTGGTAGGAAACACTTAACCCAAGGACAAATGTTAATTTTTTTCTTAAAAGAATTTAAATTATTGGTAATAAAAATATTTATTGCATATGGTTAAACACTTCTAAGTCACTAATAACTTCAAGACCCTATAAAATTTAAAGTTCACCAGTGCTAAATACAGGATCTTGTCTACATTCTAACTTGCATAACTCACCTAAAATGTACTCCAGTTTATGCCTATCTTTTCCTGATCAGCTCAGTCATTTTATGCACGGAATGATACCACAAGATATGGTGAGATAAATTCCAATTATAGAAAAATAGTCAATTATTTAAGGGAAATATTTATCATTGCCTAATGAGGACAGCAATTAGCAAGCCATTAAAACTCTCAACCCCTTGGAGCACAGCATGGCATAATTGCATTAAAAATAGGTATACTTGATAATCATCCTTAGGACGTGGAGAACTGCAAATAAATCACATATCCTCTCCCAGAAGATTTGCCACCAAAGTATTTAAAACTACAACTCACTGCCTATGCTGTTTTTTAATTAAAAACCCAGAAACATAATTTATGTTAACAAACCTAAGAAAGCTTACGAAGTTTTCAATAACAAGAACTGCTTATATACTTTGTGGCACTAAGGACTGGTTTAGCACTTTACCTTGCTTAAACTGAGGTACTCTTCGTGAGTAGCACCAGGCTATTGCTAGAAGCAAACCAGCGAGCTACCTTGTAAGTTTTGACTCATGGGAGTATTTCTCATGGGATGAAAATATGGGTCTAGGGTCCTGAACATTATAAAGACGATCTTGACCCACTCTCCATTTTGGAAGTATAAGGAAAAACATGTATATAGGTGGATAATAAATTAAGAACAACTAAAATCTGTGTTCCAATCTAAGAATGAACTATTAATAAGCAAATATATCTGAGAACTACAAAGCTAAGCCTTCAATTAAAATACTTTGTATCATATTGTAAATAGCCAGATGAAAACAACAGAATAAATGTACTTTGAAAATAATTTCCAATTCCATATGGCTTTAAATATCATTAGCTGAAATTAACCCATTATACAAAAGAGGGATTTTTGATCCTGGATTAATTTTTAGTATAGATTGGCTTAAAGAATTTGATGAACAACTTAAGCTATACAAGTTACAGTGTAATAAAATAGATTATAGATTAAATATAAATAAAAATTTAATAACATGTACCTGAATTTCATATTCAATATTGTACCGTTTTTATTATAGGTAACAATTTTTCCCATGCTGGAGATTGAACCCAGGACCCTGAACGTAGTAGGTATGATTTTACTACAGAGCTATAAGCCCTAGAAACAAACTTTGATGTTATCATGCATTAAAAAAAGTCTTATCATATAAATGGTATTAAAATCCATGTTCATGTAGTTACAAAGTCTTAAATAGCTTGTAAAGTCATCTGTAGTGTACTATGTAAGAAAGTTAAGTACCTGTGCAAAACTGTAGAAGTTAAGATCTAAATGTGGATTGCTTTAAAACTACAATTGCTTTAAAATAACAACAATGAACAGCAAAACCCAAAATACTAAATTAGAAGTGGTAGATGTAGGAGGGACTCTTTTATGAAAAGTAGTTAACTAAGGTATTATGTACATGAATAAGAACCATCAGTTGAAAATCCATCATTTAAATATCTCAAAACACAAGTCACTGCATGGGGATTATGTATGTCTAAACTTATTTATAAAAGGAAGACTGACAAATATTGCTTTCAGTTGTGTAATCAGACTGAGGCCAATGGGTTCCATCAGCAAAGTGGTCTTGAGATGTCACTTCTCGTGAAGGAAATTCAAATCCATAGTCAAGTTGGTCACTCCCATGAGTCATGATATAGCATCATTTAAAAATCACAGTTACGTTTCTGAGTTTCCTTCACCATTTTCATGTGGTTGAAGTTGTTCCCTTTCTTGCTCTTCTTGGGGTGGCCGGACACGTTTAAAAAAGCCCATCTATCAGTGGAAGAAAAACCAACATTACTATAACATGAGCATAGACTGAATGAGTACATAATCATCACACCGATGAAATTCAACTGGTACTTTGTATGAGATTTCTCTTCCCTCTAACAATAACTAATATCCATCATATACCACTATAAATGCTTCACTTTCCCCCCCCTTTTTTTTTGGTCAGTCGTGGGGCTTGAACTCAGGGCCTCATCACTGCCCCTGAGGTCTCTTGATCAAGTCTAGCGTACTACCACTTTGAGCCACAGTTTTTTTCTGATGGTTTATTTGAAGTAAGAGTCTCATAGGGACTTTTCTGCCTGGGTTGGCTTTAAACCGTGATTTTCACATCTCAGCCTCCTGAGTCGTTAGGATGACTGGCTCATTTTTTGTGATCATTCTTGTTCCCTCTCTTTTTCCCTCTTTTCTTCTGTGTGTCCATTCCCTTCTCCCTCTCCCCAAGCATATTACTTACCCTGTACATTACAAATACCAAAATGGCCAGCAACAACAATCCTGCTAGAACTGCTAAAATGATCACCCACACAGGAACAGGCATGGGTGCTGGCTGGATGCCCCAGGTAATATTAGTGGTGACCTGTTAGGGAAAGGGAGTTTTAGCTTCAAAATAGTCAGCAAGTACTTGAATATCTACTAAATTCTATTTTAGTGGTATTTCCATTTTACTTTTTTATTAGAATAACTAACTAGTTGCAATTTTGGTATCATTAGCACAGATAAACCAATAGAAACTTGCAACAACAGGTTAATTTCTAATTGTGTCTAATATGGCTTTTAAATAATCTAATTCACTTTATGTTGGCTGATCCCATTTCAAGTCTTTACAGGTTTTCAAATATGCCTTTACTTGTTGCTTAATTTCTGTTTTATATAACTTGTGGGGAGAAAATATCCTAAGATAGTATTTACACATAATGTGGTACATAGTTTAAAAAAAAACAAACCTCTTCTCTATAGGATGCTAAAATAAAAGGTGCTAAAAGATCCAGATTTAATATCCTACAATAAGAGTAATACTGTTAAAGAGGATGTAATCCTCTCAACCAATTCCTTATTGCTTTTTCTTTTACTATTTTTTATTAGCACACATTAATAGCACCAGGGAGTCTGATCATGAAAATTCTGTTTATGTCTACTGTGTGCCCTGAACAAGTTCACCCTCTCTATTCTATTCTCCTAAAATCCCTCCCCTCCCCTCACCACTTCACATCATCAGAACAGTTAAGCTTCCATCTCTAAAAAACAAATAGAAAACATCTAAAGAAAACCATTTGTACTGACTGCATTTTTTTTCCATTTCTTCAAATCAATCACTTACCAATGTTGAGTTAGAGATATCCTCAATCAGAAGATTCTTATAAGGAAACTCTATGACACTGAATGAAGCAGATGACTTCAGAGAATATGAATGGTTCTGGTTTTCCTTCTGTATGGAAATAACAATGAGATGGGATCCCAGATGGCAAGCTGTTTGCATTGCTTCGAAACACCAATCGATAAATGTGCTGAATGGTAACTCCATCCACTTACATTCATAAAGGTCTCAGTCCACAGGAGAGACTTGACATACAGGATTGCGCTCTTCCCCCGGTCCAGTCGCCCAACCTGGCAGATGATCTGCAAACACTGTGCAATTCCACAACCCTGCAAAAGCAACTATTTACTCACAAGAAAGGATCACTCTCTCAACTTTAACGTTGTAACGTCATGCATTTTATTTCACTTGTTTTATGTAAAAGACATAGAGAGACTAGTTTCTTCTGTCTTGTACAAATAGCGCTTAAAATGGGCTCATTGTTAAACCTGAGGTTTTCTTTACAGAAGAACTGGTTTTTGTATGATTTATTATGAGAGAATAAAATCTGTTAATAGTGAAAAATTAATTCTGATGGCTAGAACTCAGTGTTCTTAAACCCAAAATGTGTCTGAAAGAGTGGTGAATATCCATGCACCTTTGTGAATGAATATTGAAAACACACTAACTGAAAGAAGTCAGATGCAACAGGCTTTATACTGTATGATGCTATGCACATGAATTATGTCCAGAGTAGGCAAATCGGTAGACCTACATGGACAATCTGAACTGAAAGCACGTTAGCTGTGACCAGAGACTGGTGGTTGAGGAGAGTAAGTATAATTGTTTAATGGGTATAGCATTTCTTTTGGAAGTGATAATAATGCTTTGTAATTATAGTGGTCATAGTTGTACAGTATTGCGAATATACTAAAAAACATTACCTTATATACTTCAAAAAGGTTAAAATGATGAATTGTATGTAACCTTTATCTATTTTTTTTAAAGAACAGAATTCTAAAAGATAGTTCAGGATCAAAAGTGGGATGGTGGAGACAAGGCAGGAGGGAGCACAAGGCAAGTTTTACTTCACGTGGATTGGTCAGGGCTGTCCCTGTCCAAATTCAACATGTAAGGACTGAGAACAAAATCAATAAGAGCCTTGGGTCTAAACCATTCCAACAAAAGGAAGGGCAATTTTCAAAGCCTGGTGGCAGAAAATTGCTTGTGGCTGTTTGTTCAATAAACAAGGCATGGCAATATCTTACAACGAGATACAGGAAATAATCAGAAGTCTTCCAACAGGGAAAAGCCCAGGACCAGATAGATTCACAACGGGATTCTGTAAGACCTTTAAAGAAGAACTAATATCCATACTCCTCAAGCTCTTCAGAGAAATAGAAAAAGAGGGAGCTATCCCAAATTAATTCTACAATGCCAATATCACACTCATCCCCAAACAAGGCAAAAACCCAACAAAAAAAGAGAACTACAGACCAATCTCCTTGATGAACACAGATGCAAAGATCCTTAACAAAATTCTAGCTAACAGAATCCAGAAACACACACAAAAAAATCATACACTACGACCAAGTAGGCTTCATCCAGAGATCCAAGGATGGTTTAACATACGTAAATCAATAAATGTAATCCAACACATCAACAAATCCAAGGTCAAGAACCACATGATTATCTCCATTGACACAGAAAAGGCGTTTGATAAGATACAACATTCATTCATGTTAAAAGCTCTAGAGAAAATAGGAAAAGAAGGAACATTCCTTAAAACAATAAAAGCCATATACAACAGACCAATAGCCAATATTATACTTAATGGGGGAAAACTACAACCATTTCTCCTAAAATCAGGAACAAGGCAAGGATGCCCACTGTCTCCACTCCTCTTCAATACAGTCCTGGAACCCTTAGCTAGAGCAATAAGGCAAGAAAAAGACATTAAAGGGATTCACATAGGGAAGGAAGAATTTAAACTATCCCTTTTTGCAGATGACATGATACTATACCTTCATGATCTCCAAAACTCCATCCCCAAACTCTTAGAACTTATAAACTACTTCGGCAAAGTAGCAGGATACAAAACTCAGTTGCTATTTCAAACATTTTGTTTTTTCCTTTCCCTCCCCAAATTATATTGACATCAAATACAGTGAAAACAAGGGTTATACCATGAGAGAGGAACATACTAAGCAACAAAGAAATCGCATGGTACCTTATAAATACGTTCAAAACATTAGCAAGAAAGAAAATAAACCACTTGTGCCCCTGTCTTGGGGTTCATTTCACTTAACATCATTTATCTGGTCATATGTACATAGTTTTTGACCCTTTCTGCTTGTCCCAGACATATACTAGTTATTGCAAATAGGGGAAACCATAGGACCTATGTTTCTTTGGGCCTGGCTTACTTTACTTAATATAATTTTTTCCAAGTCTTTCCATTTCCTAACAAATGGGGTGATGCCATTCTTTCTGATGGAGGCAAAGAATTCCATTGTGTGTGTGTGTGTGTGTGTGTGTGTGTGTGTGTGTGAGTGTACATTTTCTTAATCCATTCATCTACTGAGAGACATCTGGGTTGGTTCCATAAATAGTGATACAAGTTGACCCATTGTAACAATGAGATGTACAAGACACTGTTGAACAACAAACTTCACAATTTAGGCCACTGTTGAACAATAAACTTCACAATTTGGGGGGGAGGTGCAGGAGGAGGGGGGAGGAGTGTAGTTGTGGAAGTGGGAGGGAAAGGATGGTAGGGGAAAAACAAAGGAGAAGGCAACAATGCTTGATAAGAAATGTACTCATTACCTTGCTCATATAACTAATTGTAACCCCTCTGTACAGTATTTTCACAATAAAAAACAAAAAAAGAAAAAAAGGAATGTACTCACAACTGTAACCCCTATGTATATCACCTTGGCAATAAAATTAAAATTTATATACAAAAAATCAATCTTCTTCCTGTACACCAACAATGTACAAGCAGAAAGGGAAATAAAGAACGCAACCTCATTCACAATAACCCCCCCCCCAAATAAAGTATTTAGGAATTAACATAACCAAAGATGTAAAGGAACTATTTAATGAAAACTATAAAAACTTAACGAAAGAAATTACAGAGGACATCAGGAAATAGAAAGACCTTCCATGCTCTTGGATAGGCAGACTTAATATAGTGAAAATGGTCATACTGCCAAAATTAATATACAAATTCAATGCAATTCCTAGCAAAATCCCAATGATGTACATTTCTGAAATACAGAAAACAGTCCAAAAATTCATATAGAACAACAAAAGACCTAGAGTAGCCAAAACAATTCTAGGCAAAAAAGACAACATGGGAGGGATCTCGCTGCCAGACTTCAAACTCTACTATAGAGTCATAATAACAAAGACAGCTTGGTAGTGGCACAAAAACAGACCCAAAGACCAATGGAATAGAATAGAAGATCCAGAACTAAAACCACAGACCTACAGTCAGCTGATATTTGCAAAGGAGCCAAAGACATACAGTGGAAGAAGCTCAGCCTCTTCAACTACTGGTGCTTGGAAAACTGGGCAGCTACATGCATAAAACTAAAAGTGGACCCTAGTCTGTCACCATGCACTACCATCAACTCAAAATGGATTAAACACCTTAACATCAAACCTGAATCTCTGAAACTATTGCAGGACAGAGTAGGAGTGACATTTGAACTCATAGGCACAGGCAGGAACTTCCTGAACAGAGTCCCAGGGTCACAACAAACTGGAGAGAGACTCGACAAATGGGATACCTTAAAAGAAAGCTTCTGCACAGCTAAAGTCATAGCAACCAAGCTAGAAAGACAACCAACTAATTGGGAAAAAATATTTACCAGCAATATATCAGACAAGGGGTTAACATCCTGTATATACAGGGAACTCAAGAAGCTAATCCCTCCCAACCCCAACAAACCAATTACTAAGTGGGCAAGGGAACTAAAGAGAAACTTCTCAGAAGAAGAGATAAAAATGGCAAAGAAACATATGAGGAAATGTTCACCATCCCTGGTTGTAAAGGAAATGCAAATAAAGACAACCCTGAGATACCACCTTACCCCAGTCAGAATGGCCCACATCCTAGTCAGCCAACAACAAATGCTGGAGGGGATGCGGAAAAAGAGGACCCCTATTACACTGCTGGTGGGAATGTACACTTACACAACTACTTTGGAAAGCAGTCTGGAGGGTCCTCAGGAAGCTAAATATTGACCACTTCTAGGCATCTATCCTGAACAACAGGAATTAGTATACAAGGACACATGCACCTCCATGTTTATTGCAGCACTGTTCACAATAGCCAGGATATGGAAACAACCCAGATGTCCCACCACAGATGAATGGATCCAAAAATTGTGGTATCTATACACAATAGAATATAATGCAGCCATTAGAAAGGACAAAATAATGGCATTTGCAGGGAAATGGATGGAACTAGAAGAAATTATGTTGAGTGAGTTAAGCCAAGAGCAAAGAGACAAACGGCACATGGTCTCCCTGATAAGTGGATATTAAATCCAAAATGTAAGGTGATATGACTTGAGAGTTAAGAAACAAAGGACCTCTACTCATCTGGTCGAATCACTACTAAATAACCTCATGCTGCTGATCACATATGTGGTATATATGTGCACACCTGAGGGAAACCAGGAGAAAGACACAGAACTAGAGGGAATCAGGGAAAAACATACAACAGTGGGACCCATCAGCTGCACTGGAGAGTGATCAAAATGAACTAAGTAATTCAATGGCAGCAAAATGGGAGGGGGGGAACAAGTGGGAAAGAGGGAACAGTTGACGCTATTCAAAAGGAAAGAAATGTACATATCACTCGATGTGGAAGAAATAACTGTATCACAAAGCTCATAGAACTCACAAATGTTATAGACCATGATAGACAATTTGCCCCATGAAAGTCAGAATGTGTTTCTGACTTTAACAAAGCATCGCTATCCCACAATACTGTGAAATTTGGGGATTATGTAATCACTTAATCACAATAAAGAATTTGCAAAAAAAAAAAGAATTAATGTATGACACAATTAAAAAAAAAGGCATGAATTTAGAAGAAGTAGAATGACTGTGGAGACCTGATGTAAGTTTAGAGATGAGAAGAGCCTAGATTGTGTCAGTGGAGCTGGGAGTTTTTGAGCTAGGATTTGTTTAAATTACATGAATGGTACCTGGCCTGGCCTGTATGTCAAAGAATCTGTAATGTCCAGCAAAGGCAGAAATTCAAAGACTGAGTAGGGATTTGACAAAGGAGAGCTAACCTGCATTAATTTGTCACAGCATTAGAGCTGGGGAGAAGGGTCAGTCTGGGCACTTTTGAAAGTAGGTCTTGATAAAAGTTTGCTGAAATGTAGGATGAAGACTAAAGGAGGAGGGGGCAGAGATGGCGAAAGATAGAAGATGCAGGTTTAGGAAAGAGAATGGAGTTGAGAGTTAATACATGTAGATCATTATGGAAAGAGAAAAATTGTGAAAACTAAGTATATTCTCAGAATTAAGTTTGAATATTCTATTAGTCATTGAAAACGGAGTTTTACTAAGCAGTTGCACATTAGAGTTTGGAGTCTAGTACAAAGGGTCAGAACAAAAATACACACCATGTCACATGTACCTGGCCTGGATTTACAGCCATGAGACTCAACAATAGCATAGAGTACAGAATGTCCAAGAGAACTTTCTAAAATGATGGTAATCATGACTATGTGATGTCTACACTCCCTGCCTGATAGGGCTCCACCAGCTTCCTGTGTCTGCTGAATACATCCAAGGTGGCTGGCAGGGACAATATTGGATAGCACAGAATGAATGAACTTGATTTGAAGCATAAAAGAAACCTGAAGTTGATGCCAGGAATAACCAGAGGTAGAAACTTGGAAACAGAGACTAAGAAGCAGCCAGTAGTAGAAGGCAGAGAAATGAAAATGTGGCATCTCAGTGATGATGAACTGACCCAAATGTCAGCAAGCGATTACATTGGGTAAGGTTTAAGAAGGACCACAGAATTTGGTGATGGAAAAGAATCATGATTGCTTTTGAACATAAACACAGATGTTAATTTTCAAAAAGCTAAATGACAGGCTCCTTTCAAACACAGTCACTGTGAAATCTGACTCAACAAAAGTTAAGCACAATGTTAATTATTCTTCTGTATATTTTAAGCCTTCTGCAATATGTCATGAAAGTATCAGAGGTCAGTGACATCAAGAAAGAGGTTGTTTAAAAGGTCAGTCAAGAACCTAAATCTGAACTTAAAATATTTTATTTATAATGATTGATAACTTTAAAAGGTATATTAATTCAACTAGGAAAAAGGAAAACAAAGAAGGCTTAGTGGTATAAAAATACGCAATGTTCTTTCAGCACTGCTGTTGTTATTTTTGAAATGTCCTTTGGCATCAGTCTTGTAATCACATATTTTTAAATGTCTATACATCACACACTTGAAATAGCACTTACCAAAGTGTGAATGTCTCCTTCATTAAGGGCGAGATCCCGCTTAGTGATGATATGGTTCCGGTCACCTTGCCCAGCAATGGAGTCATTCTTTTCAGGTGTTTGCAAAGAGGAGATCTGGATGACATTGGAAAGTGGTGGCAAACAGTAACAGAAAAAATTTTACATTGACAGGTTGACATAAACTCTTACATATGATTGGCAAATGTTATATGACTATATGATGTACAAATTTATCATTTGATGTTTGGTGAATGGCTAGAATAGACAGCAAAGATTAAAGTTCTGAATATGCTCTCCCAAAGCTAATTTTCCCATTGCACTCCTAGAAGAAAAACTGATGTAAACACATGAAATACCCTGAAATCCCACAATACAACCATGATGAGTATCAATTATGAGTATATTTTTAATTTTGTCTTCTTTACTTAGACCTTTTTCAATAGCTTCTTATGAAAATGTATGTTCTAGGATGCAGATGTCTTTATTCAGAAGTATATGTAATTCTACAAAATAGCTTTTATTATTCTGAAGACAGCAATCTCAACAGCATAACAGCTTTAATACATGATTAGACATGTGGTAGACCAAGATGCAATGCAATCAAAGACAAACTGAGTCTTAAAATATCTCCTGAGACTCTAAACATTCACACAGTGATTCCAAAGGAGGATATTCTTAGGAGAGGATGACAAGGTCTCAATAGTTATGTGCATATGCTCATATGAAATGATGCTTATCAAAATAAACTCCAGGAAATAGAAACAAGAGGTTTTTTTTTATTGTACTGTTTACAGTTCTTTTTTTTTTTCTTCTTTTCTGTTTTATCCCTTTTTCGCTGTTTTGGATTTCTGTACCCTTTGTCTTACATGTAAATTTTTCTGATTTGGGGAGGGGAAGGGAAAGCACAGAAATGGTAGGACAAAGGGCGAATTAATTCAGCAGTGATACTCACTAGACACTGTTAGAAATGAAGGATAGAACCTGGGGGCAGGGCCGGGAGTTGGGAGAAAAAAAATTGGGAAAAAATGAGGGAGGGAGGTGACACTGCTCAAAAAGAAATATACTCATTACCTGACTTCATAACTATAACCCCTCTGTATATCACCTTTACAATAAAAATTGAAAAAATTATCTCCTCAAGTTTATTAATACTCCATAAATATTCAGGACTTCACAGAATTTATTCTTACCCATAATATATAAATCTAATTCTGAGTTTACTGGTTATACACTAGAATTTTTTTTAGAGTCTGAATTTAAATTGTTTCATTTCAGGTATTTCATTGCTAAGTTTAATAAGAAAGCAATAAAAGGTCATCATATTGAAGAGCAGCCAGTAAGTGCAGTACCTTGATTCTCAAAGGGTTGATCTCCATATCTGAAGTACAGTTCATCGGCCCATCAATGTCGTAATGAAGGATATACAACAAAGTGTTATTATTGTATTTGTATGGCCACTGGAGATTCAGCATGGCCTTGCTGAATGAACTCGGACCATTGTTTCTCAGCTAATAAAGAAGAGAACACATAAATCAGTTGGGTAAAAATCTACTCTATAATCCTTCCCATTTATAAACTTAAGTCATATAAAAACAGGACTCCAATAATTAATTTGATAGATTCAAAATTATATAATGATTAAAATGTAGTCATTGTATAAAAACGAACCAAACTGAAATGTGTCTCTTGAACATCAGGATGAAAATATAACAAGAGTTAAAGTCAGGCATTGTTGGTCAGGTGCCTATAATCCTAGCTACTTAGGAGGCTGAGATCTAAGAATCTCAGTTCAAAGCCAGCTTATGCAAGAAAGTCCTTGAGATTCTTATCTCCAATTAACCTCCAGAAAACTGGAAGTGGCATTGTGGCTTAAAGTGGTAGAACATTAGCCTTGAGCAAAAGAGCTCAGGGACAGTGCCCAGGCTCCAAGTTCAAGTCCCATGACTGACAAAAAAAAATGTTGGAGAAATGAAAAGACTTGGAAAAAAATCATATTAAGTGAAGTATGCTAGACCCAAAGAAACATAGGTCCTATGGTTTCCTTCATAGATAATAATTAGTATATGTCTAGGATAGTCCTAACAGATGAGCAGAACAGCTCAATAGCTACATATATATAACCAATAAGATGATGCTATGAACTCTAAGACATGGAGTTTTTCTTTGTTGTTGTTTTTAATGTACAATGTGATTTCCTTTTTCCTTCGTGTTTGTTTCTTTTTTCTTTTTCCTATGGTTTATCCCCAATTATCACTGGATTTTATTTTGGTACCCTGGGTATTATATATATATTTATCTGAATTTGGGAAAAGAAGGAGAACAACAAAACGGTGCAACAAAAGACAAAGAGAACCGATGCAACAGCGATACTCACAAGACAATATGTTGGGAATGAACTGTACAACTTGGGGGCAATGAGGGGGAAGGAAAGTGGAAAAAAATGAGGAAGAAGGTAACACGTTCAACAAGAAATGTACTCACTAGCTTATATATGTAACTGTAACCCCTCTGTACATCACCTTGACAATAATAAATTTTAAAAAAATATTGGGCATTGTGACTCAGCTCTACAATCCTAGCTCTGTGTGGGAGGTGGAGGTCAGGAGAGCATGGTTCAAGGTAAGTCCAGGCATAAGTTTCTTATCTAATAACTGGCACCTATTCCCCTTGCTATAGAGAAAGCCCAGTAGCTGGAGACAGTGGCATATGCCTGTCATCTCCAGAGATGGGGAAACACAAGAATACTGAAGCCTAAGCTGACATGGGCATAAAACAAGACATACCTCAAAAATAACCAATGCCAAAAGGTGTTAGAGGTGGTAAAACAAAAAGATGCTCAGGTGGTAGAACATCTGCTTTGCAAACATGAGGCCCTGAGTTCAATCACCAGTACCTCAAAAAAAAGGTGATTATTGAAGTTACTTATAAATCACTAAAAAAAATTCTTCCTATAGAAATAAAATTTTGATTATGATAGGTATTTTTAAATTTTTAGTCCGAAATACAAATGCCATTGACAACACAGCCAACGATCTGTTTCTTTTATTCACCTAGAACTAATTGGTCATGACAAATTATAGCAACTGTTTTCTATAAACACTTTAAAACTATTTGCCCAATAAAAATAAATTTACAAATACAAACTGTTTTGAAGAAATCTGTTATGTGCTTAGCTATTCAAAGTTTACACCAAACGGTAGCCTGTTTTCTACATTAGCTGCTGCCTTGTTGATTGTTTCACTAGGTTTTCATTAAATCCATTAGGTACAGACCTCATAGATATGCTGAACAACAGGCCCAACATCTTCTTCAGTCTCAGGGTTCTCCTTGTACTCCCAATTTGGAATTGGAAGAAAGATGTGATCAGGACTTGAGACCCTAAACAATAATCAAAGAAAAACTATCATGAATGTCATTTTCAAAAATACCCTATATTAAAATGGATAAAATCATATCTATAAAAAAAATCTTGGGAACTGGGCTTGGTGGCTGATTCTTGTAAATCCTAGGTACTCAGAAGGCTGAGACCTGAGGTTCAAGGTTCAAAGGCAACCTGAGTTAATCTTCAATTAACCAGCACCCCCTTCCTCCTTAAAAAAAGAAAAAGAAATAGAAGTGTATCTCAAGTTCTAGAGAATTAGACTTGAGTGGCAAAAGCTAAGAGATAACATTCAGGCCCTGAGTTCAAGCCTAATACCAGTGGATGTGCACTCATGCGCATGCACGCACACGCGCGCGCACACACACACACACACACATACACACACAAATAAAAATAATAACTTTAGGCCTGGTGTAATGGCTCACAAATACACTACTATCTACTTAGGAGACTGAGATGGAGGTTTGTGGTTCAAGGCAAGACTAAATACAAAATAAGATCCTATATTAACAAGCTGAGTAGGGTACTATCCTATATATCAGCCTCTCAGGAGGCAGCTGGGACGATAGTGGTCCAGAAAAGCCTGGGTAAAGCCTGACACCTTATCTAAAAATAACTAAAGCAAGAAAAGCTAAGGAATGTCTCAGTTGTTAGAGTGCTTGCCTGGCAAGTATGAGTTTCTGAGTTCATTCGCCAGTATTTCCTAAATAAATACATAAAAATGGAATTTTTTAATTCTTAAAAGATAAATCTACTAGATACGAAAGTAAAACAGGCTCTGTTGGGGGAGTGGGTATCAGAAGGAGCAGGGAGGGTGAGGTGAATATGATCAGAGTAGTTTATATACATGTATAAAAATAGAAAAATGACACAAACTGAAGTTGTTTTAAGAATGTGGAGTGAGATAAGGGAGAGGGATAGATGGGGTGAGGCTCATGGGGTACACTGTCTACACGTATGGAAATATCAAAATGAAATCACCCTTTCATGACTCCTACATGCAAATAAAAAGCCATAAAGCTAGTGAAATCACATATACATAAAATCACTACACTTAAATCTACAGGCCACAGGTAAACTGGTAATTTGTGTAAGAAGGTCAAATAAACATATTTTGAGATTACTGTTACCATATTTTCTTCCCATAAGACTAGCAAATAAATATTTGGAGCTTGGAATACACCTATGGCCTTATTTCTACAGTATTTATTGCCTAATGAACCACCATTAAACACAGTGTCTTTTGCCCAAACAAGCCAGGGCCTAGAGTTACTTTTCCGAAGCAATGGTGACAAGGAGATTTTCAACTTAAAAATTATACTGACCCTCTAATCTCAACAGCAGCCAAAACAGCAAGGTCAACTTTGTAAGACACAAGAGGGCTGACTTTGTCAAAAAGATTCGAGCTGAAAAGAAAAAAAAAACACACACACACACATTTTTAGGACTGAATGGAGCACAATCATCATCAAAAGTCTTCCGGAGATAAAACCTCACGGAAGTAAAAATGAACAAAACAGCAACAGAATGAAACACTTAAAAGCCAAAACAATTATTTTTTTTCTTAGCATTTAATTCCAAGAAGTTAATCAAGTTTAACTTTTTAATTTTTTAAGTTTCTTTACAAATTCATAACTGATATTATAATAATTCAAATAACATAGATTTAAAAATTCTACAATCATGTATGAACATACTAACCTATGGAACTCCATAGTATTTAAAGTATTTAAGCAAATCTACTGAGATACCTTTGGATTTGTAAATCAAACATCACAGATGTATCCATCTCGGACTGCTGATGCACACTGAATCGAAGACCAGCAAAGAGCTGCAAGAAGGGATAAAGAACAGAATGTTAACCAATGTCTTATCTGAAATTAGAAGTTTCAAATCCAATGACCAAATACAAAAGCATTCTAAAATACTGTTTTTGTGAGCTTCCAATAAAAGTGAACTAAAGTTTTTAAATCTGACTTTCCCTTTATTTACTTTTATTCAAGATACTTGGGTCAATCCATGGTGGAATCCATTTAACAAAAACTATTACTTATACCTTCTTATGATATTAAAGATCATTTTAAAACTACAAAATTAAATATTTGGTGATCCAAGGCAAGTAAAGTAATTTTGCACAATAATTTGATAATAGCAAGCTATAGACATCAGAAAGTACCGGACTTCTAACCCCTGCAGCTAGAAAGTTCACAGATTTTTTTTTTTTTTGGGTCCGGTCGTGGGGTCTGAACTCTGGGCCTGAGCGCTGTCCCTCAGCTCTTCAGCTCAAGGCTAGTGCTCTATCACTTGAGCCACAGTGCCACTTCCGGTTTTTTGCTTTTTGCTTATGTGGTGCTGAGGAATCCAACCCAGGGCCTTATGCATGCAAGGCAAGTGCTCTACCATTGAGCCAACTTCCCAGCCCTTCACAGATTATTTTATAGAGAAATCTGAGCCACCAGGTACAAGACAGCAGGATTCTTGGGGAAATACACAAATGACATATAAAAATAACACCTCTTGCAGACTGATCCTCTCTTCCACATTCACCCCTTTCCAAAGCCTGGGGCTGGTCCCTTAGAGTAGCCAGAAATTCCCTACACTGAAGGAGTTATGCACTGAAAAACTGGAGACAAGGAGAATGAGAACCAGAAATCATGTTCTGTTCTGATTGACTGAAAACATGAAAAACTGGAACTCAGGATATGTGTTCAAGCTCTCTTTCCTAAGGTACCACACACCTACAAATAATGACCTTTATTGAAAAATACGTCAAAAGACAGTGGAACATTTGGGCTCCCAATGACACAGATCTTCATATGATTAGTACCAATGTATCATTAATAACTCTTGTTATAAAAGCAACATAACATATATTGTCATGTTTTCTTTGATCCTAGGATGATACAAGGTATATTTCTGGTTCCTTTTTAGAGGATCTGGGAAGACATCCATGCAGTGCTTCTTTTCAATCTCCAGGTAACCCTGCCCCTGATCCAGCCAAGTTTCTCTTTGATCTTCTGTGTGGGCTGATTATACAAGGATTCAAGTTAATGAGCTAGCTTGATTTCATCTAAGAATGACGGTTCTGGGATCTAGCAGATTGGCTTCTGAAGACCAATGCAAGTGTTAGCTACTTCAAAATACGAAAATCAGAATTTCAAGTCTTAATTTAAACCATGATCTCATCTACTTATCAAATAGATTACCGTGTGGTGCAGCTTATTACATAACGATAATAAAGCATCACCATCATGTAGTATCTTAGTTAAAAGGAAACAGAACAATGTTCATCATTAAACTAAATTAAAATCAGTTTGATGACAGCATTTTAATATGTATAGGCATTTTTTATTACTACAAACAAGACCAAGAAAAATATGGCATTATATTTGTAGGGGAAAAAGTGATTCAATTCAAAATGTCTTACTTGAGTTCCAGCCTTCATTGGGTTTCCGAGGTCACATACCACCTGGCGGGTTTGGTTTTCTGTCTTAAAGGCACAGGAAAGCCTTGCTAAGGCCTTCAATGGACAAAGAAACAGGATACAAAGAGAGATTAAGCCAGAAGAACAGAAACCCTAAGACTATAAAATCCCTATACAATATATAGTTACATATTTAAAGTTCCCCTTTTTAAAAAGCAAATAAATCTACCTGAGCAAACATGGAGAAAGAGAGAAACCAGATTTGTGGTGACCAAATATAAATGTCACAGTGTTTTTGAAAGATTATCCAGAGGATTTAGATATGTAACTACAATGCTTCTAATTTGATGGACAGGCTTAGGTACTTTAATCTATCCAATCTCCTCCATAGGCACTTCTAAAAATGGCATGCCAATACATTATGCAAAGTATTAGGCTTAAAGGAAATTATGTAAGCTAGGCACTCGACTATCTAGCAATTTAGCCTTAAGTAGAATAGCTAGGTTTTTGCTTCACTAAACAGGGGACTAGCTCATTAATGTTAATAAAGGCCTGTCAGGGCATTTGATTTCTAAAGAGGCATGTTGGCTTACTTCACTGTTTCGGACAACCCCTATGAAGTCAGCCTGCGGTGGGATCGAAACGATGAGCTCAGCTTCATAGGCCCCTTCTCCTTGATTCTGAGCCTTCACAATCAATGTCAGAGGGTTGTCGTCCCCAATGTAGACCTTCTTTTGATCACTGCAAGTTAATATAAATCTAGACTGTGAAAAAAGACTACATGGGGAGCGCATGACTCTTCAAAGTGGCGAGATAAATACACAGCACTGACACGTTCAACTCAAACGATTTTAAGGTTTTATCATCCCACCGCAGAAAACAGAAAATAGCACACGTTCAAATCTAATTCTTCTTCAGTAAAAGTGAATACTAATATCACTCATATTTTTCCATTTTTCATATTTAGTGCTGAAGAAATTTTGTATCTTTGTGTGGACTTTTTACTTCCCTGATCTTTCTCTAAAAGATGAATTCCTTCTTTGTGATGATTTTCACAAAATAATCTTTCTAATGTAAAGATATCCCTTGAGTTAAAAGCCTTTCTATAATGATGAGTGTCTTCAGATGATGTGATACTATTTCATGATTCTATCTGGAGATGAACAGTTGTACTACTTGTCAGGCTAGACAACTAGTAAAAACACAGTAGATGTTTTTTAAGCTCAAGATTAATAGTTTTATGATTATATAAAATTATTAATTAGTCGGTGCTGATGGCTCACACCTGTAATCCTAGCTACTCAGGAGGCTGAGATCTGAGAATCATGGTTCAAAGCCAGCCTGAGCAGGAAAAGTCCAAGAGACTCTTATCTCCAATAAGCCACTCAGAAAACCGGAAATGGCGCTGTGGCTCAAGTGGTAGAATGCTAGGCTTGAGCTGAAGGACAGTGCCCAGGCCCAGAGTTCAAGCCCCGCAACCAACAACAACAACAACAAATTGTTAATTACCTCTAGTATAACATTCTCAGTAAAATACTGGATAAATACTCTTCTGTTTATTTTTTTTATTTTTTGGGTCCGGTCATGGGGCCTGAACTCTGGGCCTGGGTGCTGTCCCTCAGCTCTTCAGCTCAAGGCTAGTGCTCTACCACTTGAGCCACAGCGCAACTTCTGGCTTTTTTCTTTTTGCTTATGTGGTGCTGAGGAATCGAACCCAGGGCCTCTGGCATGCAAGGCATGCACTCTACCACTGAGCCACCTTCCCAGCTCTACTCTTCTGTTTAAACTTCTTGAGGGTAATATTTACTGCTTGGAGTAAAACTTACCTATCTACAGAGACTTCTAGTTTAGGTTTGCAGATATTGTCTTCACCACAATCAAGTAGAATATGAGCCTAGAAAAAAAAGTTTATTTACAGGAATAAATATCAATATAGTTTGCATATACAGCACATAGAAATATGTGGAGATATCTATGCATGTAGATATATAAACACACATTCTCATTCTTTGTAGATGGATATATAGATAGATAAGTAGATAGGTGAATAGACAGATAGAGATGCAGATTACACCCTCAAGGCAAATGAGATCATACTGATTTATACATAGGTTAATATAGCTAGTCAAGAATGAAAAAGAAAAACATAATTCATAGGATATAATATAGTTACTTGAATTCATTTTGCTTTACAATAAATTAGCTGTTAACATTTTAGAGTGAGGTCTGGTGTACAAGAGAAAGCAAGAGTCAAGAAATGAGGGTTCAAGTCTGTTGCTAGCTAAGCTGTATGATTTGGAAGGCTGAGGGAGAAAAATTGTAAGCTCAAGGTTAGGCAGACTAGGGAATGAGACTCCGTCTCAGAAAAAAAAAAAAAAATCTAACAAACAAAAAAGCCAAACAAATAGAGGGAGGACGTAGAGCTTAAGTAAGAGGTAAAAGAAGGAATATAAAATTTAAGATAAAAAATAGATAAACAAATAAAATATTTGAATACAGGTTCTTTACATATAATTTTCTAAAGTTATAAACGTGCATGGAATTTTATGCTGCATTATGAAAAGAATTATCAATGTATTACATACATACATGAATATATATATATATATATATATGCTTTTAAAAAACAATTAAAATGTACCTAAAGCTATTAGGCCCCAAAGATGTTTAGCAAATTACTAAAAAGTTAAATAATTAGCACTTTGAAATAATTCATCTCCTGGAGTTATTTACAATTTTCCAAATATGAAATGTGACCTTGTCTTTGTCTTGATAAGACTAGTTAGTCTGAATTAATGATCTCTGATCTGGAAATTTAAGAGTATTTTCTCTCATGTTTCTTCAATTAAACATCTATCAATGTGATGAAAAGCAAATCCTTCTGCTCTTTAAAAACCTGAGCTGCAACATCTTAGGAAAAGATGGAAGAGCAAAACTAGGAATAAGCAGAAAGCGAAGTACCTGTCGGCTAACATTGGCGGGAGTGAACTGGTTGAGAATGGGCTGTAAACCTGTTGCATCCGCAGCTGTTCTATAATCCAACCGGTACTCCATGAAGATCGTAATAGGAGTGAGCTTGTCTCTAAATTCAGATTCATCCTAGAAATAGAAACACTGCAAATTTAAAATGACAAATCAACTTAAACCCTTTAGACAAATTCAGAAGTACTTATCACAAAACCAGCTTATTCATCCCTTGAATTTTCAGTTCTACTAAACTCTGAAAAACTCGGGTAATTATAGTAAGAACAGTATATCTGAAAAGCTCAGAGTTATCCAGGAGAAACTTATAAGCAGTTTTTGTTTCATGATGCAATATTTGCTTCACACAAAAGTGTAAAGTAGGTTCACTCTCTTCAAGAATCATGTGAATATTGATGAGTGTGCAGATTATTTGGCACTGACTGAACTAGATCACCATGACTGGAGAGAGATGGAAAATGGAATATTGCACAATATAGGTTGTCTTTAACTATCTTTATCTTTTCAATATTATTTACTACTGATCTCTGTATCTGACTTAACATTTTTATGACTACTACATAAAACCTTTGTGATGGATGCAACACCTGACAGATCTCTAGCTTCCATCAACCCAAAGCAACAAATGCGTTAAAGATCTGAATCATAAAAGATTTTTCCTACCAGTTATAGTGGTATATTCCTGTAATCCCCACTATATGGAAAGCATGCATAGAAGGAATGAGATGCGAGGCTGAACCCAAGCAAAAAGATGAGACTCTCTCCAGAAAAATAACTATAGCAAGAAAGGACTGGGGGTATGGGTCAAGTGGTAAAGCATCTGCCTAATAGGAGGGGGCCCTGAATTCCAACCCCAGCAGCCATGTTAAAGACCATATCTGAATCCCATTGAAGAGATGGCCCACTTTCCCAGAGCCTGCCTATTTGATGACTCAGGTGCTGTCTTTGGTTCTGTGACTGGAGAAGCTCAGGTGATCTCTTCCATGCTGTACCATGTCCTTCAGGGGTTCAAGCCGGGAAGAGGTCTGGATCCCAGATAATGGCTAGTTATATTTGGTTCAGACCACACGGATGAAGACTACCTTCTTACTTTCTTTAAAGTGGACTTGTTATTTTGTGTCAGTAAAATGAAAGAAGCCCTCCAAACACACCAAGTATAATAACTAGAATTCTGCCAATACCAATAAATCTCGACAACGATAAAGTTACTCATCTTCTGGCTGCCATGTTGTAAGATGGGGCTATTCAGCAAGCTTTTACCTTGCGTATATCATGACACAACACTATCTTCTAGTTTGCTCTCCTTTTTTCCCTCTATTTCAAATGGGATCCAATGGAGTGATTTGAGATTTGCTTTCTGTTCAAAATCTTGTTAAGACTCATCTGTGCTCTTGCATACAGAGAAGATTAACTTTGGCTATTCAGTGATATGTGTGCTATCTGTATAACACAATTGGTTGCTTCTCCTGACAAGTTATTAGACTTATTTGGGGGTATTCTTTCCTATTACAAAATGCCCACTCATTCTTCTGTAAAAAGAGTCATGTTCCACTTCCAAATTTTTTATCTTAACACACCCTAATCCAACTTGGTCTATTTATCTTTTCCTATAAATTACTAGAGTTTAGTTTCTTTATACTGGCTAAGTAACTTGAAAAACATCTCTGTGTAAAACTGGAGTGAAATCCCATTTTCTTATTCTGTCCTTCACCAGGTGAAGTATTCATTACACTTACTCCTAGAATGAATTAAGATCATTTTTTAGCTTTTTTTCTAATCTCTTGAAGAATTTATTATCAGAATTACGTAGTGCCCTTTTTTGTGAAGGGGAAACAATTTTGGGAATTGAACCAAGGGCTCTGTGCTTAGTAGACAAGCACTCTACCACTTGAGCTATGTTTTGTTTTGAGATGTTGCTAACTTGCTAACTATGCCTGGGCTAGCCTTCTGTCTCAACTTTCTTAAGTATCTGGGAGTACAGGCCTATATATCCATGCCTGGCTTAGAAACGGCTTATTCTTGAATGTATTGCAAATAAAACCATCTGACCCTGTGCTTACTTTGAATAAAGACTTGGCAGAGAGCTACTGCCGTTTGAACTCAGAGCATTGCACTTGCTAGACAGTACTCTACCACTTGATACTTACCTCCTCAGCCTATTTATTTCTTGCTTTCATTATTTTTGTGACAGGGTCACATGAATTATTTTTTCCCTTTCAGGGCCAACCTCAGAGTTCTATCCTCCTTTTTGTGACATATACCATCAAGTCTGATTTATCTGTTGAAATAGGACCTGGTCACGTTTAGTCCTGGCTGGCTTCACCTGAGTAGCTGGAATTAAGGTCTGACCCACTGCAAACTGAATTTGAATAAAGATTTTTAACTGAATCTTAATGAAATGCTTATAGAATTGTGCCAGTTTTCCACTTTTATGGCAGTTGTACTATGTCTGTCTAGGAATATTCTTGTTATCCAAGCTTTCCTGACTACTGGCACATGGTTATTCTTAGCATCTTATTATTTTACTCCCTCCTTTATCTGTGGTTATTTCCTTTCTCAATTTTAAATTTTGTGGGAGTTTTTGTGTTTTCTTCATTTTCCTTTATCAGTCAATGAAATTAAATACCATTCATGGTATACATTCACTGTTATATTCTGCTTGTGTAACAGCCACACAGTGTTATGTAGGATTTTCATAATTCAGTTTTAAATAAATTTCCACTTTTTTTTTTTTTGTCAGTCGTGGGTCTTGAACTCTGGGGCTTGGGCACTGTCCCTCAGCTCTTCAGCTCAAGGCCAGTGCTCTATCGTTTGAGCTGCAGCACCACTTCTAGTTTTTCTGAGTGGTTTACTGGAGGTAAGAGTTTCACGGACTTTCCTGCCCAGGCTGGCTTCGAACCACAATCCTCAGATCTCAGCTTCCTGAGTAGCTAGGATTATAGGCGTGAGCCACTGGCGCCCGGCCTCTACCTCTTTTTGACAAGAAGGTCATTTAAAAATCCTATTCCTATGATTTCCTAGCCAAAAGAAAAAATTCCCAGCCTATCTTTTTGTTTCTAATTTCTGAAAAACAAAAGTTTGGCTATTTAATATCAACCAAGTAATAAAGGCTTGGTCCCCGTTGTGGGAACTAGTAGAAGGTTTTATCATTTGGGACATGCAATTGTGGAAGCCTGGCCCTTTCCTCTTTCGTTGCTTTCCTGGTATCTGTGTCTCTATACCTTATTGCAGGCCCAAAAGGAACAGGGACAACCAATCTTGGATGAAAACTTCTAAAGCTATGATAAATTTTTCTCTTTGTATGTTGATTATCTGTATTATTTGTTACAGTGATGGGAAACAATTACTCCATGATTTTATTCTACTCTAACTCTCTCAGTCCCTCTTTTTTTCTTTTCATTCGCATTCATTTTTGCATTTCTTTTTTTTTTCTTTCTTTTTGTGTCGGTTGTGCAGCTTGAATTCTGTGCCTGGGTGCTGTTCTTGAGTTCTTCAGCTCAAGGCTAGCGCTCTACCACTTGAGCCACAGCACTACTTCCAGTTTTCTGGTAGTTAATTGGAGATAAGAGTCTCATGGACTTTCCTGCCCGGGCTGGCTTTGAACTGCAATCCTCAAATCTCAGCCTCCTGAGTAGCTAGGATTACAGGCGTGAGCCACCAGCGACTGGCTCATTTGTTTTTTTTCCTAACTTCACCTACGCTGACCCAGAGCTTGCAATCCTCCTGCCTCTGTCACAAGAATAACAGGGTTTCAGGAGTGAGTGCACCATATCCTGGCCAGGTAACATGCTTTCTATGAGATCCCTTTCTGAAATACCTTAAGCTTTCTTTGTGGTCTATGCATGGTCAATTTTTCTATTCTCTAATTTTTAGTGCTGAGTTCTATAGAGGTCTGTTAAATCTAGCTGCTCAATTATGTTGTGTCTTCTGAATCTTTATTGATGCTTTTTTCTTCTTTTTTAAAAAATAATTTTCAGCCTTGTTTTTGAACATTTTATATAAGTTTCTATTCTACAAATATTAAGTCCAAGATTTTACATCCTTCTAGACTAAAATTTCGTTTCTTCTAGTGGCTATCCTGGTTTGATACTTTTTTTTTTTTTAACTCTTTTAATGAATTCATGTTGCTTAATCTCAGCACACAGGGAACAAAAGCCCAACCTGGAATGTTCTCCAGGATGCTAGGCATTTGATCTTGCTGGAGTCAAGGTATAGCTCTGTCTTAAGAATATTCTAGCATCATTCAAAGTTCTAGGCTTCATGCAGGAGTCTCAAGGAGCGTCACGGGTCACAAGGTCACAGGCTCAGATGAGTCTGATTGCTGTGCTGGTTTCTGCAATTATCAGTCCCCGTCACCCCAGGCTCTACCCCCTTCCAGCAAGCTAGGCTCACTATTCAACCTTTGCCACTAGGGTTGGGTTTTGGGGTGTTTTGTTTTGTCAATTGCTTAATTTTTTAATCCTGGAGATTTTTTCACTATCATCAGAGGTCAGAAATAGTTAACAAATACATGTATCACAATCCCTTCAGTAATATTACTGGTTATTCAGAATTATCCCAGAATTCAGCGGAAATGCCATTCAAAACATCCAGGCTGCCCAGGAGTTGAGTCTCGCTAGTACTTCCACTGCCAAATGTGACAATCAAAACCACACACTACCTAGCCCAAGTATAATTTTCTATGTGTTTCATTACAGTTGGATACCAATTCATAGAAAGTGAAAACCCATTTAGATGGAAGTGGTAAGTGAAAAATAGAAAAGATATGGCTCAGAGAGCGCCCTTACCCGTAGATATGCTACGAGCTCCTCACACTGTGCAAGGCCCCCCCGCGGGATAGTCATGTTCTTGGAGTGACTCGGGGACCTGTTATGGAGAAACAGTGCTCGTCGAATTGCTCCCTTTTGCTTCAGTTTATCCAAAAGAAGCTCCACCTGGAAGTCTATACAAATCAAATGACTTATAACCAACATATTCTTTATGGATGCTATCTGCCTAGACAGAGCTTTCATAGAAACGTAAATATCACTGTTTTTGTAAACAGAGGTGACAGTACATGCTGTGACACTATAACCTATTACTTCCAAAAATACGTCACAATATTTTATCCATTTATCTACAAAGTAACGTCATACACAATCCCAAACAATGATGGTGGTGAAAGCAAGTACCAGATGAAAATTCTCACTTAATTTACATTGCAAGTAGTCCAGGGAATGAAATATAGCAGAATTAAGATTTTCACCACTAGATGCTCTCAGTAGGAGAGCATCTGCTTAGCATGCATGAGGGGGTTCTACAGCCTGCACCAATAAAATAACAAGCACAGACTTCTACCATTAATCCACATAGCAAGACTCAAGCAGTTCTTATTAAGAAGCATTCATTAGCATAAACCCATATAATTCTATTAAACACTAAGATAAGTGAACAATTGGTAGCATTTTAATGTTCTGCTTCAAGGAAGCTACCATATCAAATTGCCAGATACATATGTCCCTCACACGGCAAGTGACCAACTAGAGCTTAATGTGTCAAAAATGCCCTAAAAATAAATGAGCAGTCAAGTGATGGAAAACACAGTTGCTAGGATTCAATTCGTTAAGAAGTTCCTTAGAATGCAAAACTCGAAAACCACGAGTCCCTTTGCAAATTTCTTTAAATCTGACCTTTATATTATTTTTATTTATTTATATATATATTTTTTTTATTTTTATTGTGAAAATACTGTACAGAGGGGTTACAATTACATGGGCAAGGTAATGAGTACATTTCTTATCAAGCATTGTAGCCTCCTCCTCCTTTGTTTCCCCTTCCCATCCCTTCCTATCCTCTCCCCGCCCCCCCAACCCCCACCACCGCCCTGACCTTTATTTTAAAGTTAGGTGATAGTTTGTCTCATGTTCTGTTCTTCTCAGCTACACTGCCCTCCATGTGTTTTCTCAAACACAGTGAGCATACTCCAGACACAAGCTTCCTGAAACTGCCATTCCTGTGTGGACTGGTCCTCCCTCCCTGTGTCTCATGGCTCCCTCATTTCTCAGGTGCCTACAGAAAATGTTCTTGCTAGTTTACATGGACATTCACACCACTCCCACCTCCATCAGTGCAGTCTTCTTCTCTGCTTTGTCATGGCTCACTGGCACCTGTCATATCTAGCATACTGACCAAAGTGGGACAACATCAATCATTTTCAGGAGAGGAGTAGAATTTTCTGGGTACCCTAAGCTTAGGGACCAGACCTCTCTTCTTCTCATCTTTTCTAAAACACCTTCGTTCCTAAGACCCTAGGGATTTCATCTCAGCAGATCATCCACGTGTGAACCAAGATATTCACTTCTCCCAGAGTTCATTACTGTACATAACTGCTGAAGACAGCACACTCACCATTCCACTTGCTACTTTGCTCTCAATGTCCAGTAATAAATGTACTATATCTGAGTCAGCTGTAGAGTTGCCAAGCAAAGTCAGGTAATTATACTACCATCTTAAATACCTTTAAACATATTTCAAATTACAAAAGAACAATGATAACAATTTGAATAACTATGCAGTGTTGTACAAACAATGTCAATCAAATATCATGGTTTTTCATAAGACACTTACTAAGTCTCCTGGGAAGTGATCCTTTGCCATCTGCCTTTAAACAGAACCTGACATTAAAACTGCAGGAAAAAAAGTATGTAAATCAATCTTATAATCTAGATATAGTTTTGAATTGTACCCAAATGCCATAATTCTAATACAGTTGTCCTATGTATCTAGGGGGAGGGAATTGGTTATAGGAAGTTTCCCTACATTTCCACTGAAGCCAGTGCATGTTCCTGACCTTTATAAAACATATCACGTCATGTTGAATTTACACAAGTTATAAAACCTCATGCAATGTAAATGCTATTGTTCTAACACATTGTTTAGGCAATAATGAAAACTGTCTCTGCATATTCAATCCACCCTTGCCTAAATTTGCAATACAGAACCTACTAATGCAATGTAGAAGGCTAATGGTGCATAGTTTATATCAGGACAGCATTCGTCCGTCTCATGTCTCAATATTATCCCTAAAATATGAAGCTACACAAACTAGTACATGCCATTCTTTGGCATATTTGATCTCATGGTGCCTTACTGAAAAAAAAGACAATTTCCTCTCAAGTTTATAGACCAATGAATAAATCTAAATGAGAGAAATGGCAGTTAAGATTCAAAATAATGTCTCATTTTATAAAACTGCTTCCCACATTTTTGTTTTTTCAGTACTAAGCTAAACATTTGTTTATTCCAAGGTTTTGTGCATGCTACCACTTCAGCCATGCCTCCAGACTTTTTGCTCTTTTGTCTTTTGGTTTGTGGATAGGGTCTTGTTAAGAGTCTTGTTAGACCTGGGCCTCCTCAGTCACTATGATTATAGATACGCATCATCATACTTGGTAAACCATTTCTTTTCTTTTCTGTTCTTTTTTTCGGTTGGTCATTGAGTTTTAACTCTGGGCCTGGGTGCTGTCCTTGAGCTCTTTAGCTCAATGTGAGTTCTCTACTACTTGAGCCACAGTGCCACTTCTAGTTTTCGAATGGTTAACTGGAGATAAAGAGTCTCGTGGACTTTTTTGTCTGGGCTAACTTTAATCCGGGATCTTCAGATCTCAGCCTCCTGAGTAGCTAGGATTACAGGTGTGAGCCACTGGTACCTAGAGGTAAACAATTTTGTAACAGGTCATGGATACTGCACTTTGGGTATTCTCAGATATAAAGTCTGAAAAAAATATACTTTGAAAAACTTTATAGTTTTACCAGGCACTGGTGGCTTGTACCTGTATTCCTAACTACTTAGGAGTCTGAAAAACATGGTTTGAAGCTGAAGCTGAGGCTGAGGAACATAGTTTGAAGCATGCTTGGGCTGAAAATACATGAGATTCTTATCCCTACAATTAGCCAGCAAAAAGCCACAAGTGGAGGTATGGCTTAAGTGGTAGAGCACCAGTCTTGAGCAAAAATACCAAGCAAGAGTTAAAGGCCTTAAGTTCAAGCCTCAGAACCAGTGCGTGAGCGTGCGCACGCACGTTCACACACATGCACGCGTGCGTGCACACACACACACACACACCCCTACACACACAATCATAGTTTCAAGAGCTTGTTTAGGGCCTTGAGTTATAAGATTTGTTAGTTTTTCTTCTTTTTAATGACCAAACATAAGGACCATGACCAAACATAGTTCTTTAAAAGCTACTTTTATAAATAATGCTTTCTATGTCATCTTCTTTAGAGCACTATTTCCATTTACCAATCTATAGTGTGAAAATAGAACACATACCTAAAAACTGCTTGCCACATTAATTTTTAATTATACTTATAATGACTAAAGCATTCACAATGATCATAACTATTATTATACAACAAAAAAAAAGCTTACCAGGAAACCTTAAGAGCCGTCCCAGGTAGTGAGCAAGTTTTATTGTCTTGATTTAAAATGCTAGGGTACACATCAAGACCAGCATTTACAGTGATAACTGGTCTGGCCCTGTATTAAAAAAAGAAAAGAAAAAAAGATCAAAAAGAAAAACATTATTTAAAATATTAAATCGATCCTTTAAGCATTCACTTTGTGTCTAGTGGCAAAACAAACAGAAACAATCTAATGTCAGAGGGCTAATCTGTCCTAATTTTAATACTGAATGCCCTGCCATTCCGTTCTCGGCAAAGTGGGACAACAGATCAGCCTATCCGAATCCAGTCCATTGAAGCAGAATTTCCAATAGTTGTGTGAGTACAACTAATGCAGTACAGGACCTTAAGGGGCATGAGTGCTTCAAGTCCTGCCTTGCTGATCTCTAAGAGATAGCCAAGATACAACTGTAGCAGGAAAGGAAAAACATCCGATAATGTAGAAAGAACGTCTATAGGGTTGGAAAGGTAGTTCAGTGGTAGATTGCTTGCCTCATATGCATGAGGCCCTGGGTTTGATTCCTCAGCGCCACATACACAGAAAAAGCCGCAAGTGGGAGCTATGGCTCAAAAAAAAAAAGAATGCCTGTAGATCTCTCGCTCTCGCTCTTTCCCTCTCTCTCTCTCTCACACACACACACAGAATATTTATCATAGCACATACTAATATACTAGTAACAGATAAGAGGAAATACATGCATTATTGCTTCATTTAGAGCAACTGGTGAAATCCATGCAAATACTCAAAAATCCAATAAACTCCAAAAGCTGTAACACTTCTGGTTACCAGCATTTCAGATAAAAGATATTCAATCTGTCAATATATTTTTCTAACATGTATATGCACAAGTTCAAATCTTGCATAAAAACAATAAGCTCCAGTCAATAAAGTTGTCTCAAAATGAGAAAGCCTTGAAATCCATGAGTACACATTGTTCTCCTGTAGCTGTCATTAAATTGAGCCATCACAAACTCCTACACAGTGCACCAATGTTGGTATTCCTAACATGGATAAACTCAGCCCACAGTATAAGCATCTTAATATTCTCGAGATGCCAGCTGCTATCATAAGGCATAAGGAATTGATTAAATACAGACAACAACTGGGAATATATACACAGCTGGGAAATAAATATGCAAACTTACACATATTACTCTAATAAAAATATTCATTCAGTACTCAGAGTACTTGTGATCCCAGAGTACTTGGGTACAAACACCAAGTAAATAGCCTTCCTCTTTCAGAAAAATACATACCACACAATTTGTACACTTTAGATTTTTATTTTTGAAGGGCTAGAGGTCAAGGCTAGGGCCTTGTGCATAGTAAGCAAGTGTTCTACACGAAGCCCTAGGTTGGATTCCTCAGTACCACATAAACAGAAAGAGCTGGAAGTGGCACTGTTGCTCAAGTGGTAGAGTGCTAGCCTTGAGCAAAAGAAGCTCAGGGACAGAGCCCTGAGTTCAAGCCCCAGGACTGGCAAAAAAAGAAAAAAAGAAAATGAAGTACAGTTTTCTATTTAATACCTCCTTATATACGTATTCTTTCCCTGCTGCAAATATTTCATAGAAAGAACAAGCACACTGTAACATTGCTTCAAGAACTGAAACAAATTTAAACACTGGCTCTTAAGCTTTCAAATATTTTCATGTTGAATATTTCTTTTTCTTTTTATTTGCCAGTCCTGGGGCTTGAACTCAGGGCCTGGCACTCACTATCCCTGAGCTGCTCTTGCTCAAGGCTAGCGCTCTACCACTTGAGCCACAGAGCCATTTCCAGCTTTTTCTGTTTATGTAGTACTGAGGAATTGAACCCAGGGCCTTATCCATGCAAGGCAAGCACTCTACCACTGAGCCACCTTCCCAGCCCTCATGTTGAATATTTCTATACTACAGAATATGGAACCTACCTGTACAAGACTGCTCGGTCAACACCAAAAGCTCCAACAATTAAATCTAGAGAGAAAGTAAAAAAAATGTTATTAGCATGTCACTTTATAAAATACTTAATGCAATTAAAAAGAATTGAACATATTCCCAAAGTAAAAGTTGAAAGAAAACACATATAAAGATATAAATAATATCTGAAAACTGTTTTTTAAGAAAGCTCAGCAGTACAAACACTCATTACAAGATCAGTTAGATCTTTAAAGTAAACAAGAATTCTTTCAATGAATATTTAGTAGGAATTGCAACAACAGGGAAGGGCCCATTTCCTATACATGAATACTCCAAAGTTTAGTTTTGTGGATGCCTGTGCAGATTAACAGTTATTATTAAATTTCTTTTTTTCCTCTTGCTTTGTTTCAAAAATAAAGGGAAACTCCAAAAAAGCACACATGCACGCACACACGCATGTGTATACACATATACATGTACACACATACACAGACATGCTAAATCTGATAACAGAGCATTCAAATCAGCAAGAACAAAATGCATCCATTTTTACATGTAACTGATACAACTCATGATTTGAAAACAAAATGAAATCAGAGCTTCATCATACAGATACAAGCTGAATGTGAGGAAGCCCTTTCTAAGTAAAAAAAAGTATAAGAGAAAACAGGACAGGTGAATTGAATCCCATGAAAAATTTAAAACTTCTCCATAGTTAAGATGCAAATGTGACAAACTGGGAAATGTTGAAAAATTCAGAAGCCAACACCTCTAGTATTTAAGGTATTAAGCAAGGTTTATAAAAAAAAATGTATGAATAAAGGAGAACAACCACATCTCAATCGAAAAAGAGACAAAAATACATTTTAGAAAGCCCCCAAACTGCAAAAAGATATATTAAAAATGCTCACCAGTAATCTGAAACTGTTAACTGAGACAAAGTAATATTATCCATTTATAGCCAAATTATTTGAAAAAAGGAATGATTATGGGAAAACAATCAATTGTTTATTGATTAAAAAAAAACATCTGGTAAATTTGTTTTTTGGGGAGGAAAAAAAGTTCGTTAATTTTTTTGTTAGGTAATTTTTAATACAAAGTTTTTTATCTCTTAGTTTTTTTGTACTTTTTTATTGTAAAAATACTGTACAGAGGGGTTATGGTTACGTGAGCAAGATAATGAGTACATTTCCTATTGAGCATTTGCCTCCTCCTTTGTTTTTCCCCTACCATCCCTGTTTCCCACCACTGCCACCCCCTTCTACACCTCCGGCCGAAGTTGTAAGTTCATTTCAACATAGTGTTTTGTACATCTCACTGTTACAATGGGTCAACCTGTATCTTTATTTAAGCATTTTGTTTTTACCCTTTCCCTTCCCCTTCCCGAATTAGAGAAGTGTACATACAAGATGTAGGGCACCGACATCAAATACAGTGAAAGCAGGGGTTATACCGTGGGGGAGGAACATACAAAGCAACAAAAAAAAATCACATAGTACCTTATAAATAGGTTAGAAACAATAGCAAGAAAGAAAAAAGCTGTTTGTGTCCCTATCTTGGTTCATTTCGCTTAACATCATCTTGTATCGTTATATGTACATCGCTTTTGACCTTTTGTGCTTGTCCTACACATGTACTAGATATTGCAAATAAGGGAAACCATGAGACCTATGTTTCTTTGGGCCTGGCTTACTTCACTTAATACAATTTTTCCCAAGTCTTTCCATTTCCTAACAAATGGAGCCAATATGTATTAACAACCTTAAAACAACATAAATTTGCCACCACAATTTTAGGATTTTTACCCTGAGGTATACAATGTAGAACTGTGCAGAGATAAATGCATGGAGATGAAAAGTAAGGTAAAATAAGATTTGTTAGAAGGGAACAAGTGGTAGAGCATCAGCTATGAGCAAGAAAACCAAGTGAGAACTTGCGGCTCTGAGTTCAAAGCCCAGTAACACACACATACAAAAAGAAAAAAGAGCTCAAAATGGCTATTAAAAACAACAACAACAACAACCTGGACCAAGTATTTGGCTTTTGTTTATAGCATCTACAAGATTAGATTTTTTTTCTGATATTCTAATAGACTTAAAGGTAATACAGTAAATTCAGCATATTTGTTTTATACTTTGTTCTTATCCCTTTCAGTGAGAACCATGTTTTGAATATAGCAGGTGCCTGATCGACACTTGAAATATTAACTTTAAAAGATTTATATCATTACTTGACTTGTGTAACTGTAACTCTACCTTAACCATAAAATTTAAGTTAAAAAAAGATTAATAATCTAAATCAAGAAAAGAGTAACTAAAACTGCTAACTACAGAATGGAGGCGTCTAAGAGCCACATGAATTGGTGAGAAAGTACCTGGATATCCATTTTTGTCTATGTCTGTAGCTCCCTTCATCGAATAGCCGAAGCTTGGTGGCATGCTCTGGCCAGGCCACTGTCCCTCAAGGATTTGAGATGGTACTGTATTCAAGCCTGTTGATCTTCCATTGAAAATATAAACAATTCCTTTTTTATCTTCACCACCATATGGAGCTGCGATTGCAATATCTGTGGGAGGAAAGGAGAGGAAAATGGGGCAAGAGATGGGAAAGAGAAATAAAAGGAGTGAAGGA
The DNA here is from genome assembly GCF_000151885.1 of Dipodomys ordii. NCBI lineage: Eukaryota > Metazoa > Chordata > Mammalia > Rodentia > Heteromyidae > Dipodomys > Dipodomys ordii. The sequence goes on along the minus strand of NW_012267221.1, from coordinate 34,022,695 downwards.
GACAAAGAAAGCAGAAGGTAGACAAGGACAGAGAAGCATCTTAGTACTTACAATTATTTATATGAAGACTTCAGTATTTCTAGAACCCATTTACCATGTTAAGTAATGATTCAAAGTGCAATGCAGTATTCCATTTAAAAGTACTCATCTAATTTAAGAAACCTCAAGCAAAAATTGTAAATTTATGCCATTTTACAAATTACATTAGTTTGGATTGAGATAGTCTGGGTTTGATCTTGGACAAACCATTCAGACTTCAAATGCTTTATCTTTAAAATCTGGGAGTAGAAGGTGGCAAGAGCACAGGTCAAAAACTCATCTAAAGTTCATTCTGTAACTGAAAATCCTACCCCCCATCATCATTTATTTACACCTAGTTTTCGTTTTTTCTCAATAGAAGTCAATCTGGTTCAAAAATATATTTGAAAGTTATGACTTCATAAAAATACATAAACATATAACATTTTCAATGCTTTAAAAAATAATAATCTCAGCCAGGCACTGGTGGCTCAAGCCTGTAATCCTAGCTATTCAGGAGGTTAAGATCTGTGGATCCTTGTCTGAAGCCAGCCCAGGCAGGTACGTTCATGGGACTCAGAAAAAGCCGGAAGTACATTGCTTTTGGGCTTTTCTGCTCATCTGACAAAATTATCCTAGATATATACTAATTATTGCAAATGAGGAAACCATAGGGGGAAAAACAATAGAGAAAAAGAACGAACTGTATAGAGGGTCTAATGAGAGCCTCTTTTTTCCAAAAGCTGGAGTTAAGTGTTGCTATGCTTCATTATATATAGTCCTTGCAACAATGATACCCACAAGACAGTATACTGGAAATGAACTTTATAACTTTGAGGTGGAGGGAGGGGGTATTGAGAGGAGTGGGGGGGAAGGGAAGGGATAGTGGGAGAACAACAAAGGAGGGAGTAACAATTCTTGACAGGAAATATACTCATTAACTTACTCATGTAACTGTATCCCCTCTGCACAGCATCTTTACAATAACATAAAATTTTAAACAAGCAAAAGCCGGAAGTAACACTGTGGCTCAAGTGGTAAAGAACTAGCCTTGGGAAAAAGAGGCTTAAGGATAGGGTCCAGGCCCTGAGTTCAGGCCCCAGGGCCAGTGTACACACACACACATACACACACACAATATCCCAAACACTACCTGGTCACTATGACCTTCCCTAACTCTAAAATAGCACTACAACCTATCTGCATCTCTCTGGCTCTAATGTTCCCACCTCAGCCATGCCATTGCTATGCCTTTCCTGAACCCCACACCAGCCTCTTAAGTAAGTGGCTCCCACTTCTAGTCCTGATCTCACCGCCCATTCTCTTCAAAACTGGCAAGTGTGTCTAGGCACCAGTGGCTCACACCTATAAACATCCTAGTTACTGGGGAGACTGAGTTCCAAGGACTGAGGTTGGCAGACAGCCTCAGCTGATATGTTCCTGACTCTTATCTCCAATTAAGTACCAAAAGGCAGAGCTCTGGCTCAAGTGATAAGAGTGCTAGCCTTGAGCAAAAGAAGCTCAAGGGTAGCATGTAGGCCCTGAGTTCAAGCTCCAGGACCAGCACAAAAATAAAAAGTAAAAAGCAAACAAAAAAACACCAAAAAACCCATAAACTTTATATCAAGGACATGTTTCTCTCATCTATAATGGCTCTTCTGTACCAGCCATACCAAATTGCTCCAGTTTCTTTATTGTACCTACATGATTTTTATGACTCCTCAATGATACCCCTTGAGACATCAAAGACACTTTGATCTCTCCTCCTTTGTGTTAAGTATCTCAAACACGTTGGTGATCACAGGCTAGTGTCAAATGTTTCACATATACATTGCCCCTTCTGAAATGCTAGTTCTTCTGTGACCTGGGGGCTCAGCCTTACTCTCATTTTCATCCCACAAATGACTGTTTGGTCTGTACAAGCATCAACTAAAAATGTGTTATCCTTTAAAAATAAGTATTTAAATTACATAGTCTTTTTTCCTTTGTTAAATTATAAAAAGTAAGCATAATTTCTAAGCTGACATTAAGAAAGTATTTACTATAACATAAATTCTGAACAAAATATTGCTCTATTGAGGGATGATTTAATATAAACTTTTTGTGTATGTGTGTGAGTGCACCACTACTGGGGCTTGAATCCAGGGCATAGGTACTGTCCCTGAGTTTCTTTTTGCTGAAGGCTCAAGCTCTACTATTTCAGTCACAGCTCCAATTCCAGCTATTGTGGTAGATTATCGGAGCTAAGAGTCTCATGGACTTTCCTGATTGAGCTGGCATTTAACTGAGATCTTCAGATCTCAGCCTCCTGAGCAGCTAAGGTTATAGACATAAGCCCCTGGTGTCCAGTTAATATAAACTGTAATTTTTCTAAACTTCCTTTTTTAATTTTTTAATCTTTTGTGAGGATTAAACTCAGAGCCTAAGCACTGTCCCTCAGCTTTTTGCACTTAAAGCTAGCATTCTACCAGTTTGAGCCACAGGACCACTTCCAGTTTTCTGGTGGTTAAGTAGAGATGAGTCTCACTGACTTTCTTAACCAGACTGGCTTTGAATCATAATCCTCAGATCTCAGCCTCCTTCGTAGCTAGGATTACAGGTGTGAGCCACTGGTGCCCAGCCTTAAACTCTTAAGTATTTTTTGGTGGGGGGGGGTCCAGTTGTGGGGCCTGAACTCTGGGCCTGGGCGCTGACCCTCAGCTCTTCAACTCAAGGCTAGTGCTCTACCACTTGAGCCACAGCGCCACTTCCGGCTTTTTTCTTTTTGCTTATGTGGTGCTGAAGAATCGAACCCAGGGCCTCATGCTTGCAAGGCAAGCGCTCTACCACTGAGCCACCTTCCCAGCCCTCTTAAGTATTTTTATACATGTTTTCTTTTTATTTTCATCCTTGGCTATTATATCTTAAAAGGGCTATATTTTCAAGCAGTCAACTTCTTCCCTCTTCTGATCATTTTAGTTCTTCTTTTCTGGTTTGTGTTTTTATGGGTAGACTAGTGCTCTATCACTTGAGCTATAGCTTCACTTCTGACTTTTGTGGGGGTGGGGGAGATGGTGCTTAATTGGAGATGGACATTCCTTGCCTGGGCTTGGCTTTGAATCTCAATTCTCAGATCTCAAATTCCTGAGTAGCTAGGATTACAGGCCTGAGCCAGACACCTGGCTCATAGAATAGATAGTGATCATTTTGATAACCCTCTTTATGATTATGATATCTAAGGTTTTTCTGGTGGGGGTAGTTCGAAAGGAAGGAGTCATAATACAGAACCAATGCCACTGAATGTCATCAGGTGTAAATGTAGCTTTTGTTACCAGCACATCTTGTGATCTACATTTCATGTATCTAGTTTATAATCTATAGAAGCCCATTCAATTTCTCAGTACCACATAAACAGAAAACACCGGAAGTGGCACTGTGTCTCAAGTGGTAGAGTGTTAGCCCTGAGCAAAAGGAAGCTCAGGGACAGTGCCGAGGCCCTGAGTTCTAGCCCCAGGACTGGGGGGAAAAAGATATCTAGGTATCTACAACTATTAAAAATTTTTTTTGTTTGGGTTTTTTTTAACTGTGTTTTTTTTGTCTTTTCTTTTTTGGTACTGGGGATCGAACTCAGGACGTTGCACTTGCTAGGCAAGTGCTTTGCCACTGAGCTACATCCAAGCCCTTAAAATTATTTTTAAAAATGAGCTTACACCTCTTACATCTGCCAATGAACATACTCAAATTCTTACACAGCCACAAGAAATTTATGGTTTAAAACCATTACTGGAAAATCACACCTAGGAGGTAGGCATGCCACTAGTCAACCTGCTTTGACTAGATGCCTGGCAGCATTTGGCATTAATATCCAAATAGACAGTAGAGGGCACTGTCTCAGCAGGATGCAGAGAGAAATACCGCCATTTACAGAGAAGGAAAGTTCCTTTCAGAAAGGAATCATCTGACACTCAGCCTTCAGACTGCTTGAATAGTAACTCATAAGTTACTATTTTTTTATTTTATTCTCATTTTTATTTTATTCTCATTTTTAATAAAGAATTTAAAAAGCAACCATCTTTCCACAAAGGATGTTTATTCAAGTGAGCGCCTACTGATAGGATTTTAGGGCATTTTTCAGGTGGAGACAAAATCAGAACCCCCAACTGCTACACTTTGACCTTACCATTGAAGCCATCTTGGTCCAAGTCTCCCAAGGGAGCAATGGCACTGCCAAACCTTGCAAAGACCTCAAACCCATTGAGCTTTGTAGTCTGGAAGTCTCCTGAAGGTCTCTGCAGAGACACCGAGACCTGCCCCACCTCTTGGAGTTTGCCATCAGATCCTCGATCCATGAAGAGGGGTGCTCCAATGAACACATCTGCATAACTGAAACAATAGTTTTCTCACTGAACAAAATCAAAGCAATCTCTTTTCCTTCTTATTAAAACTATGTTTCCAGCCAGGCAATGGTGTGGCTCAGCACTTACCCATAGCTACCCGGAAGGCTGAGAACTGAGAATCACTTGGAACCAGTGCAGGCAGACAAATCTAAGACTATTTTCTCTGAATAATCAGCAAAAATCCTGAGTAGATGTGTGGCTCAAATGGTAGAGCACCAACTGTGAGCACAAAACCTGAACAAATGTACCAGGGTCCTAAGTTCAAGCCCTGAGGATACCTGCTCTTTGGATATCTTATGGTTACATTGATACCAAAACCAGTCATAGCAATGATTGAGCAGCTATAGGTGATGCAGATACATAGATCATCCAATATTCACTACAGGAACCCAGACTCAGTCCTAGAGACAGGTGTAGAAACTCATACTATCATACCAAAACATAGGAATCACAGTCTCAAAAGCCAAATCTTCCTTCAAGTCTTTCAAGACACTACCAGTACAGCAAAAATATTTTTCTAGTTATAAAAGCTATTGAAAAAATTATAACCAACACAATTGTTTACTAATATTCATTATTAACATTGCTTCCAATCGTTGCCCTAAAAAGAAAGGTTTTAGCAGGCAAGAGACAGGGAAAGTGAAGGAAAAATGTTTAGTTTTAGGAGAGTATAGTCACAAGCACAAGAAACAGTTTCTGGAAACATTTGTTAAACTTACTCATCCCCATTAATGTCAGTAGCAGCTACAGAGAATCCAAAATATGCAGCCATCTGAATAAGAAGATGCAAAAAAGATGTTTATATCTGGACCAAGTAGATAAGACAATTCACATTTGTAGTACATGTATCTCACAGAAAGGATTACTTTTCTCAGAATATAGCATTTCAATCTGAATGTTTTGTCTTTTCATTTATTCTACCAATACAATCAAGCGATAAGACCTGTTTATCTTCCTAGATATATGGGTCAAATGTATTCTAGGCACATCACTCTAAGGTCTTCTTCAGTAAAATCCTAGTTATTTCTCCTTCCAAGGCCTAAGCGATCATCTCATTTCCTCTCTACCCCTCAAAATGTTAGACACCCTAACAGAAAGACATATAGTCACCAACAGGCATTTTAACTGAATCCAAGATGTTGTACATGGATACCGATGCAGTTGGGATGATGACAATTATTAACTAATAGTAATTAATAATAATTGTCTCTATGTGTAACTAGTAAGACTGAGAGGAAATAACTGTTTAGAAAGATACTGAATGGAGCTCATTTTTGTCTCACATTTCAATCAATGACTCTAGATGGTTCTGCTTTTGACGCTGACATAGCAGAAGTGAGTCTGAGTTTATTATGGGCTATTATGACTATCACCATCACAGTCAGAGCAGCCTTGCTGGAAATAATTATGAAAGGGACATAAATCCAGATATCGTAAAATTCTCACAGAAAATGTCTAGCACTGGAAAGAACTACTTTATTTCATGTAGTAAAAATTAACTTTGCTCGTCTCATCTATAACACACATCTATGTGCTGTGCTTTTTTTTGCATCTAATAAAAATCATTCCTTAAGGAGAATTTAGTGATAATAGCAAAGAAAAATCAAGCTTTTGTGGTTTTATTTGTGTGCAATTTGATTTTCACTTCCTAAAATGAAACAAACCAAACTCTACTCGCCCTATTATGCAGTAACACAAGGTTTGAGTTAAAAAAATTACTCTGGCGAAAACAAAGGCAAAATACCTAAAGCCTATCTTGTATCTACTACACTGAGTCTTATGGAATCATAAACCATTTTAATAACTGCCAAAAAAGTTTTAATATGTTAGAAAATGCTGATGAGAAAATGCTGACTAATATAGCAAAATCTTGTCCCTGAACACACACACACACACAAATGTGTTGAATGTTAATTGTAACAAGTAACAGATTTTATGCCTCCAACTGACTGGAAAAAAACATGACATAGAATGTAAAATACATTGAGCTAATGTTATTTATATACAGATGCTCACACTCATAAAAGTAATATATATATAGCATTTTGTGGTATATATACTATCACATGGTAGTTTAATGGATTATCTGTTTAACTAGATTAGAGATGTCTTTCACACTTTTCTCTATTTTAAACACTTTCTCCTATGTAATAACCAGCTTTTATGATGAAGGGGAGGAGTAACATTTAAAAGCATACCTGCTCACCAGTAAAATTGTATAAGGAGGACATATTCTTCCCATCATAAATATAAACCTATGTAGGAAAAACAAAAGTAAATGAAAAATAGTAAAACACACGATAATATGGATTCTTTTTTTAAAAAAATCTTTGCGCTTTCCTACCATTCCCAAAGTCCTTGCTGCCCTTGGAACTCCTGAAACAAAGTCTGAAACGTAAAAACAAAAACTTAATTACTCATTCTTAAAGACCAACATTGGAAATGGCAGACGGTGGCTCAACCAGAGAGCTTTAAGATTTGTTATGCTTGTTCAGTAAAAAATGAACAAGAGATTTTTTAAAATTGGTACTCCATAATAAATCTAGCATCCTGTATGTGTGTTTGCTCGCGCATGTGCACACATGCACAAGGCAAAAGCACTGTCCTTTTTTGTTGCTCAAGGCTAGACCTCTACCACTTGAGCTACAACTCCACTTAGGGATTTTTTGTCGCTTAATTAGAGGTACGAATCTTACAAACTTTCCTGCTCAAGCTGGCTTTGAGCCTTGATCTTCAGATCTCCACCTCCTAAGTAGCTTAGGATAACAGGTTTGAGCCACTAAATCTAGCATTTTTAACTATAAAATCAAAAGTTATAAAATGACACATTCCTAGGGACTCAATGAAAAGAAATCCTAGGGACTCACTGAATGCAATCTTGTTAAATAAGAAGAGATGAGGGGGCTGGGAAGGTGGCTCAGTGGTAGAGCGCTTGCCTTGCATGCATGAGGCCCTGGGTTTGATTCCTCAGCACCACATAAGCAGGGGGAAAAAAAGCCAGAAGTGGCGCTGTGGCTCAAGTGGTAGAATGCTAGTCTTGAGCTGAAGAGCTGAGGGACAGCGCCCAGGCCCAGAGTTCAGGCCCATGACCGGAACCCCCCCCCCAAAAAAAAAAGAAGAGATAAGAAAAAGTTACCTAAGAAATGCTATATTTACAGTAAAAAAAAAAAAAACAAAGTAAATAGAAATGGGGTAGCTGGTGGTAACTGTGACACAGAAAAATGAGCCAGGTAAGGTAAAATCTAAGCTTGCCGAGAAAGATGACAAACCAAAAAATGAAAAGCCATATTTACAGATGGTTCTCTGAAGCTATAAGAGAAAGAAAGGTAACTGTTAGGTAGAGAGGGATAAAAAATGGCAGACGTAACACATGGCAGATAACATAGGGCCCATCCATCATGACACTTATTCCCATTGTGACTCAAGTTCCAGCTCAAATGCTTCTTTCCAGAATGCCCTGGGTGTCTGCTTAAATACTTCTTACTCACACAATGCTCTGGGTGTCTGTCTAGCCAGCGAAGGAGCCAGGGTGGTACATGCACAAGCCATCACACAATCAGCACAATGACAAGGGGAGAAGATATGGGAGGAACCCATCCTATAGTAACTGCCTTCAAAGAGGACTCTCTCTTCATAGTCTCCTTACTTTCTACAGCTTTCCTTTCAATTTCAAATAAAATTGTCCTGTCTACTTTAAACAGTTTCCTGCCTTTTAATTCACTAATGGGTTAGAACAAACAAATCTAAAACTTACAGCATCAGTTACAAATCAAACCTAGATAAAGGAACCAAGCAGGTTGCAGGAAAGGTGAAGAATTTCGGGCAAAAGGGGCTGAGAACTCACAGTGCTGGGGGCTGGGAAGGGAAAAAGACCAAGGCCCACAGCAGCTCTGTGAGTTCTCAGCCCCTCCCCAGTGGAGGAGACGCCAGAGACACAGCTTGGACTCTCCTCTGTTCTTCCTTTCTGTGAATATTCTGTAGCAATGCTTTAAGTTGCTGAAAAAATTCAATGTCAACATGTTTCAAATACTTAAGCATATCACAGGTTCTTCTTACCATCTATACCATCACCATTGAAGTCTCCAACAGCCACTGAGTAACCTGAGCAAGAAACAAAGAGAGAGATCATGAGGTAGAGTAGTTTTCTTTCCTGCAAACTTTTCAAGTAACTTCTTTAATTGGGTAACCCTTTGTCTTCTGAGAATGGTAGATATTTACCATAAACAAATTTTAAAATCAAAGTCAGTTAAATACTCAAATAGGGTGTTTCTAATAGGAATCAAATGGTTTTAATTCACTCTACAAGGAAGTCTGTAAAAACAGAGTATATTTGCAATTCATCCAAAAGTACTAACAAATAACAGATTCTCTCAAGCAGCAAATTAGTACTTCTATAGTGTGATTTGGTACCACAGATTACAAATAAAATTAAAGAATGAGAACAAACTTTAATAAATCCTCAAATCCAAAACTGTAATTTAGCAGACTCGGATAGTTCTGGAATCAGACTGGCTGGGCAAGGTGACTTCAGGCATGGGATGAGACTGCCTCTCTGTGTTTCTGTGTTTCTGCCCAGAAGATAGGAATAATCATAGTGCCCTTCTCATAACCTTGCTTTGAGGATTAATGAGCAAACAAAATACTTAGAAAAGTACCCAAAATATAATATGCTCACCTTAAAGACTAGCTATTAATTATTGCTATAAACACACATATATGAACATATTTGTGTGTGTGTGCGTGTGTGTGTGTGTGTGTGTGTGTGTGTGTGTGTGTGCGTGTGCGCGCCAAAACTGGGGCCTGAACTCAGGGCCTTGTGCTCTTGCTTGGCTTTTTTGCTCTACCAATTAAGCTATACCTCTACTGCCAGCTGGTTAATACGAGATAAGTCTCACAAATTTTTTCAGGCTGGGTTTGAACTGAGATCTATAGATATTAGCCTTCTCAGTGGCTACAATTAGAGGTATGAGCCACAAGCTCCTGGCCTTATTTTTTTGCTTTTCAACCTTTTTCTACTAAATGTAGTATTACATATACTATGTTATAATATATTATATAACTTTTTATACTAAAGTACTATATGCAAATTACAGGAAAAATACACAGTTCTAATAAATGAGTCTCTATTTTGGTTCTACTTACCCAAATAACTGTCATCAAAAATTGCTTGTGCAGTCCGAGTTGCTAATTGGTTATTATACTTGATGCTGTAAACATTTGGGTCATATTTAGATACAATTTCTGCCACTTGATCCGAAATAAGCTGACCTTAAAAAACACACACACACACATAAATAACCTTCTAATGGAAACTTTATCATGCAGACAATGGCTGATATTTATATGAACAAAAACATACATATTAGGTATCAGTATTTCTACTTTTTTCTTTTGTTTTGCTTGTGACACAGAATCCCTCTACATTGTCACTCAGGCCAGTCTTGAACTTGTGATCTACCTGTCTCAAGTTTGGCCAGATAGATATTTCTAATCCTTCAGTCTTAAATAATTCTCTCGTTATTAATGCTAAATCTAAGATTTGATCTTTTCTTTTCTTTCTTTCTTTTTTTTTTTTGGTTAAGTGTGGGGCTTGAACTCTCATTGATACGCTTCCATCAAAAAGAATGACATTGCCCTATTTGTAAAGAAATGGAAAGACTTGGAAAAAATGGTATTGAGTAAGCCAGACCTGAAGAAACATTTTCTATTCTTTTAGAGACAATTATGAGATCTACGAAAATATTCATTATAATAAAATACTTATGACAAAAAGCAAATTCTGCGCAAACTGGTGTGGTGTTTGTTTTTGCTTTTTGGTGCCAGTACTGGGGCTTGAACTCAGGGATGCTGTCCTTGAGCTTTATCACTCAAGGATGGTGCTCTACTACATGGCCATAACTCTAGTTCTCACCTTTTTTTGATGGTTAATTAGAGATAAGAATCTCATGGACTTTCCTGCTTGGGCTGGCTTCGAACCATGATCCTCAGGTCTCAGCCTTCCTGAGAAGCTAGGATTACTGGCATTACCAACCAGTGCAAGCTCAAATGGTAATGTAATTAGGCTTCCAGAGACTAAATATAATGTTTTACTTTACATCACTTCCCAGTTTGATATATTTTTAAACACTTAATGAGATCATTTATTATTAAAAGTTTTCAACATTTAAGAAAGCACTTTTGATTGAAAGAAAATCATCATTTTGGTATTCTCATGAACAATTTCAAAATACTTTTTAACCCTGAGTTTTTAGAATGCCACAGTCTTGCCTATACTGATAGGTTTTACACTTACTAATGCTTGAGCGTCTGAAAAACAGACGTATATACCACATGCAACAACAAGGTATTATTTTAAATAACCATAAATATTTATTTAGTAAATTATTATAAGGATTTTTTTCTTGTCACTTGTGAGGCTTGAACTCAGGTCCTGAGTGCTGTCCCTGAGCTCTTTTGCTCAAGGCTAGCACTCTACCACTTTGAGCCACAACTCTACTTCTGTGTTTTGAGTAGTTAATCGGAGATAAGAGTCTTAGAGGACACTGTTCAAAATGAAATGTACTCAATACCTGACATATATAATATATATATATATGTATATATATATATATATAAAACTGTAACCCCTCTGTACATCACCTTTACAATTAAAAAATAGTCATTTAAACAACAACAACAAAAAGTCTCATGGAGACTTTTCTGCCTGGGCTGGCTTCGTACCGGGATCCCCAGATCTCAGCCTCCTGAATAGCTAGGATTACAGACATGAACCACCAGCTGAGGATTTTTTATTTTCTAGTAGAATATATGCATAACATAACATTTGGTGTATTCTACATTCTTTATAATACATTGTATAAAGAGTAAGTACATATTTAAATTACATTTCACATTTCTTTATAATAATTTGAAATTTTTCATGGGTGCATGAAAATCCTGGTCACTCAGAAACACACAGGCATTAATGAATGAGTTAGAATATTAACCTACCTTGCCAATAAAAGCTACCAGGACCTCCAAGAAGTACTCTGTCAGCCTGGATTGAAGCATAGAACAAAAGAATACATACTTCAATACAGCTTTGGAACAGAAATAAACGCAATAAACACATTAAAATCAAAGCCATTTATGTTGTATTTACATTGATTGTGCATATATAAAAACAAAAATCATAGACCTCAAACTCATCTAACTCAGTTTCAGTGGGTTGTTTAAAAAGTAAAATTACAATACATTCATTAATATGTGAAAAAATTTACTGTAGATCTTGGCTGTTTGTCACATTTTGAATGAAGTACTAGTAGAAATATAATAAGAAACAATTACTTTTTAATTTTGTATATTAGATGTGACTTTTTAAGACTGATTCTAATAATCGTTGAGAAACTTTCTTCTAAAGGAAAACCTTTTATGTCTCACACATTTAAACAGGTAGAAAATGGGATAAAGATCTATATAATACTAACATTTCCTAAATCCATAACATACTATGACCAGTTCAAAGTATTTTGTGTTTGAAACAAAGTGTTACAGCAATTTTTTCTTGCTGTATACAAGAGATTTTCCCTCCCAACATATATACATATTCCCTATATATACATATGTATGTGTGTGTGTATGTGTGCATACTCCATCCACACTTTCAATAATCTCGTGCTTGTTAAGCCTTAACAGCATTTTTCAGAAATGGGTTTAAGGAAAGAACTGTTCATTTAACAATGAGACACTCTAAGAATACTTGTGGGAAACAGTGTCATAGCAATGGGCACAGAGAACACTAAACTGCAGATGTGAATAATGTGTGTTTAAAAACATCTCATAAAAACTTATAATTTTTATTTATCTTTGATTTCCTAAGATTCAGAATTATGAGTAATATGAAGCTGAGTGCATTCAAAAGCAAATATTTAGTAAAATCTGTTACCTGGCAATAATTGTTAGTATCTATTGTATGAGAGATTTAATAAAAGACACACATTTTTTAGATAAGTGTTTTATTAGTTCTTCCTTACCATGTGATTTTTAGTTTCATTTGTTTTTACAAATTTAAGGCACTCTTAATTTTCCACAATTTCTGAGAGAAGCATAATAAACTTTCTCAGAAAACTTCCTATATACACATTTGAAACACAGTGTTTCACTGTGTAGCCAGGTTGATCTGAAACTTGAGGTCCTCCTGCTTCAGCCTCCCAAGTGCTAGGATTACAGGTATGCACCACCATAACATACTCAGGAAACTACTTTTAATCAATTAATATATTTTTACAACTTCAAATTAATCTCAATTTGATATTAAAATGTAAGACAGGTGCAGTAGCTCACACTTGTAATTCTAGCTACTTTGGAGGCTGAGGTCAAGAGGATCAAAGTTTGAAGCCAGGTTAGACAGAAATGTTCTCAACATGGGCTGGGAAGGTGGCTCAGTGGTAGAGCGCTTGCCTTGCATGCCTGAGGCCCTGGGTTCGATTCCTCAGCACCACATAAGCAGAAAAAAAAGCCAGAAGTGGTGTTGTGGCTCAAGTGGTAGAGCGCTCGCCTTGAGCTAAAGAGTTGAGGGATAGTGCCCAGGCCCAGAGTTCAGGCCTCACGACCAGACCCCCCCGCCCAAAAAAAATGTTCTCAACTGACAGCTGGGCATAGTGGCGCACTCCAATCATCCAGTAATAATGGGAGCCTAAAATATGTGGATCATAGTCCAGACACATGCCCAGACAAGAAGCAAAAAGTATAGAAAAGGCTTGAAGATGTCACTTAGAATGGTACAATGTCTGCCTAGCAAGCATGAGGCTCTGAGTTCAAACTTCAGAACTGCAAAAAAAAAAAAAACAAAGACTGTACTTCCAGAGGGGAATATAATTAAAAGCAAAAAAAAATTACTTAAGAAATTTTATTTTTGAAAATAAAATTTTCAATAATAATTTTCACCTTAGGTGACATAAAATTATCAACTCTGGCTAGGCAACAGTAGGTCATGCCTGTAATCCTGGCTACTCAGGTGGCTGAGATCTGAGGATCATAGTTTGAAGCCAGCCAAGGCAGAAAAATCCATGAAACTCTCTCTGCAATTAATCAGCAAAAAGCTAGACTGTGGCACAGCTCCACCAGTGGAGAGTGCCAGCTACAAGCAAAAATGCCAAACATGTGTATAAGGCTTGAGTTCAAACTTTAGTACTGGTACAAAATATATAACAACAACAGATCTGCCAACTCTGAAGAGCATATGAATTTAGCTGAAAGTACACAGCATTGATGCAGAAGATTTTTCATGCCCTGGTGTTGTTTGGCACCCACAGGTATAAACTAGACAGCAAAAACGCATGTGTCTTAGTTTAATTCTGGAACACAGCTTCTGTTGACAACTTTTGCGAAAATTCAGTCTCAGTTTAAAATTTTTTTATTATTTCATACATCCATGGAAATGGACTTATTTTGAGTGTGCTGGTCCTGGGATTTGAACGCAGGACCTAACATTCTTATGTGGCTTTTTCACTCATGGCTGACTCCTTGAGACATGCTTTCACTTCCAGAAACTTAATATGGAATCACCACCCGTTACTGAGAAAATTCCCTACTTTTCTCCATGTTCCCTGGGATGACTTTCTATTTCAAAAAAGCATGTTTACCAGGGAAGGAATAATACAAAGCAAAGAATGTCAAAATGAGTGGGTTATTTACTAGCTATTTTATTCTAGCACATAACAGATATAATAAGAAGCTGAAAGAATTTAGGAGGAGATATTTTTAACCACAATTGAGGCAGGAAGGCAGATGAATCTCATTGGATCCTCAGTGAGAACTTACTTTAGTAAAATCAATGCTGAATCCTCCTTGACAAAATCCCTGTCCATCAGCATCAATATTTTCTAAAATGAAAAGATTGGAAATATATACAAACCCCAAAACAAGAAAATAACACAAAACAAAGCATGAGATAAACCTGGTATCACTATTAATGTAAGATAATATATTCATGTCTGTGATTGGCCATTCAATCACTTGGTTATTATCATACTCTGAATGTTAGCATACACATTTACCAGCACCGTCTCCTCAGATCTAGAAAGAGAGCCACACTGAAGTACCTGGACAAGTCACCAGAAATCAGAAGGATCGACTGCAACAGTGGTTTTAGAACTTCTTTTTTTAACCACAACACACAGCAGTATTATAGTTTATATCACAATCTAATACATATCATGTATGTGTATGTGTAAAATATGTACTTACACAAAACTTCACTGTTCTGATACATAATATACTGTAACATTTTCTCCTTTATTATATGTCTTCTTTTTAATACCAGTCAGTGGCTCAAATCCTAATTGTTCATAAGACTGAGATGAGATCTGAGGATCAGGGTTGCAAACCAGTAAAGGCACAAAGTCCATGAGATGCTTATCTCCAATTAACCTCCAGAAGTGGAGCTGTACCTGAAGAGGTAGAATGCTAGCCTTGAGAAAAAAAGCTCAAGTACAGCACCCAGTCCTTGAGTTCCAAGTACTGGGTCTGGGTCTTCTCTCTCTAGCGCGTACTCTCTCTCTCTCTCTCTCTCTCTCTTTCTCTCTCTCTCTCTCCCTCTCTCTCCCTCTCTCTCTCACACACACATACACACACACACACAAGTTGTGACCACTATACATAAATCACTGTTATCTGTAAGCTTCAAACTCCAATCTGAAATGTTTTTCACTATTACCCTAGAGTTGCCAGGTTTTCCATAAACTTCCCATGCTAGTAACATTTAAAAAAAACTAAAATCCCAAAATTTAATGCTCTGTCAAGACCAAAATATACAACTACCCTCACAAACTACACAATACTGGAGAATTAAAGCAAACATATGTAAGCATGACACTTCAAGTATTTTTCAACCATGAGAGATTCCGTAGATTCACTCTTTTGCAAATCTTTCCCTGTCACTTTTACCGTAGTTCTTGTGAAAAAGGATACTTCTGAATTAAATAATCAATCAACTAATTTTGAACATAATCCTTCCATTATCAAAGATTTCCTGCAGCCAATATTACAAGTTTACAAAAAGTTACTACTGTATTGATCACCAAATATAGGGACCAAAATTACCTATTTTCAGTCATAGGGATGAACTTCCAAAATAAATTTTTTGTCAAAATAATTTCATCAAAAAAGTTGAACCCATTTTTAAAACCTGGGAATTGCCCACAAGATTACACACTAAAAATATAATTTTATTTTAAGAAAATGGCCACAAAAGTGTAATACTACTCCAATGTAAATTGTCTAGCCAAGAGGGAGTGGGAAAATGTGGATCTGGGGTTTCTAGTGTCAAGTGAATCATACAAGGAATTCTGCTCTAACCTCAAGTTGGCTGTGTGTTTCCTTTATTTAAGCTACATCTGGGGAACTATTGTAGGCTATTTATAAAGACAGCTTTTTTTGATTACCATACTGTAAAACTATCTGCTTTATTTGGATTTCCAAAATATCCAGCTGAAACACATAACTACTCCTTAAGACTTCATGAACAGGTATACATTAAGCCGAGTATTTCTTACAATTTATAATTTTAAAACATTCATGTTGAACACAACTTGTTTCAGTGAAGGCTGTGGTGTTGTTTCTACAGATGGTTACTCTTCCACTAGTTAAGACTGGTGATATAATAAGTGTAAATATTACTGATTACAATAGAAAGATTAACTATCTATTACACCCTTACTACCAATTTGGTACTGTGTTAAAGCACTTCTCGTGGCATTTTCTTTTCAAATCTTCATAGTAATCCTAAAATTACTATTAATTACTATTAAAATTACTATTAATATTATTCATCATTTTTGCAGATAAGGAAAATAAGACTTAGAGAAACTATGTAAATTGTCAGTGGCCTACCAGCTAGCTAGGAGTATGGGCCCATATCTGGACATATCTTTAGTACTATGTTGCACCCTCTCACTCAAATCAACATACTTCTCATTCTGTGAGGGGAATAGAAAACACCAACAAGTGTGACAGAGATAATAGAAACAGAAGAAACAAAGGACTTAGTCTGTGTGTGGTGTTGAAAGGATATTTACATCCTATGACTTGTGGCTTAGGCACTTTTATAACATATGGACATTTAGTTTATTGTGCAATTCCAGGAATGATCACAGATACACTTATGAAAAAAGCCAGAAGTAATCGTACTCAGTAATAAGGTAAGTTGGTAGAAGACAGTGAAGTTCCTTTTCTAGGGTAAGCATGTGGATCACGTTAAAAACAAAATCAACCAACCAAACCAAAACCCAAATAAGCAAAAACAAACTACCCCCTCCAGAAACTACTATAACTAAAACAAGCATGGTTATCAAGCAGTTAGCCATGTAGCTCTACAAAGCTAGCATCATCATGTGAAGTCAATTACTGGGTTGTATAATTTACTGCAGCATGAAGCAAATATAAAATACTAGCATTGTACCTCTGGAGTGCTTTTTTGGGATTAATGTTTTACCAATAATGAAATAGGGCCCAGAGTTGCTAAGTGAGTTTACTCACCACTAAAGAATTGGAGATTATAACCTATATTTTCAAGCTTTGCTCCTGAGGTTTTCTTCTCTTAATCTGAACCTCTAGGTAGCTTGGTAGATTAAACCAAAGGCATACAATAATCAGGGCTGCTAAAAGCCAGACTTATTAGGAAGAAAGGCTTTCAGTCTTTTTTGTGTGTTTATGAGATTGTGTTTTAAGCTTTTCCTAAGATTTAAGGTTTTATTATTTAGATCAAAGTTCAATAAACTTTTCTGTAAAGGTCACGACAGTAAATATTCTATGCTTAGGGACCAACAGAGTACTAGAGAAAGTACAGTGCACTGTACTTCTGTAGCAACTACAGAAGTATTCAGCTCTCAAAGGTGACATAAACAAATAGGTATGGTAATTCCCCAACAAAACTTTACTTACTAAAACAGATTCACAATCTATCACTTGCTCACCTGATCTGGACACAAAATATATGAGAAACTATGGCTTTAAATTACATTAAAATCTCTATGCCTAAATCAAACAGACAAAACATACAAAAGATACAGGGAGAACCATTTCTAAAATGTGTATTCTCCAAAAATAAAAATTAAATAATAAAATAAAATAAAATGTGTATTCTCTTTCAATCCCCCCCCCTCTCTCTCTCACACACACACACAAAGGCCAGAAGAATTATTTATACAAAAGCCACATTTAAAAAGAAGTAATTGCAGTGGAAAGCATTTTCTGTTGTAATGCAGGGAATAAGTTCTTTAGAATTAGGAGTTGGTACTCAGTGGTATAAGGTGCTTAGCATGCATCAGACCCCGTGTTCAATCCCCAGAACCAAAATGAAAACTAGAAAAGACTTGGGTTCAAATGTTCATTTGACCACTAAGAACTTTAGGAAAAACAATTGTTTCAACTGTCTCTATCTCTAAACTTTTCAAATGAGAATAAGGCCCAAGGACAAAGTGGGGAAATGGGGGAGGGAGTAGAGGGTAGGAGAGAGTTTCTATGTGTGTACATGTACATGAATGCACATCATATGAATAAGCTATACTCTGACGCAGAAGGGGCAGGCCTTCTTCATAACTTTTTGTAGGAAGAATTTTTTTTCAATATAGAAATTTAAAATACAAGTTTTCCCTCCAAAGAGGACAGTGGCACAGGCAACATTCCAAGCTGATGATGGCATACCACCAGCCTCACACCCCGACGATGAAGCCTCCCATTTCCTCCTGTGCAGGGTACTCTGTCTGACTCTTTACTCACATACCACAGATTTGAATAGGTATCATTCTTTTGATTTTACTTACCACCTACAACAGGAAGGATCATGAGAGAAACTTGATCTTGATGAAAAAATGTAAGTGCTCAGTGAAACAACCTGAAACTTCCTAGAGGTTCAAATACTTAGAATTTTAAGAACCAAGCATCTACTTTGACCTGGTGTCACATGTTGCCTACCTTGGAAGAAAAGAACTCTAGTAAGAAGAGTATTCTATGTTGTACTTTTGTTACTAATCCTCTGCTCAATTACTTACGATCAGTGGAACATAAAATGCAATGGCCTACAAAGTAGTCTTATACTGTACAATGGTCATCCCTTAGCTGTCAATCACATATGGAAAATACTAAAGGAAAAATTCTTTTTTCTTTTTGTGGACATGGGGTGGGGGGAGTACTTAGGCTTTAACTCAGGCCTGGGCACTGTCGCTAAGCTTTTTGATCAAGATTAGCACTCTACCCTTGAGCCACAGCTTCACTTCTGGCTCTTTTTGGTGATTAATTGGAGGTAAGAGTTTTATGGACTTTCCTGACGGGCTGGCTTTGAACCAAGGATCCTCAGATCCCAGCCTACTGAGTAGCTAGGATTATAACTATGAGCCACTGAACACATGGCCCACAGTAATATTTCTTATAGATAGTATGTTATTATAATTGGTGCTTTTAACTAGTTATTATTGTTAAAACCAGGCCCGCAGTAACATTTATTATAGATAGTATGTTATCATAATTGTTGCATTTAACTAGTAGTTATTATTGTTAATCTCTTAGTGTGCCTAATTTATGAATTAAATTTTATTATAGTATGTATGCTTTGGCAAAAGCATGGTATTGATTAGGATTCACTACCATGTGTAGTTTTAGGGTACACCTTGCAGTGACCCCTCTAGACAAGGGGAATTTGGTGCTGCAGAGGAGGATCTGAAGTAGTGGCCAATTCATCAAAAAGTACAGGAGAAAAAGAACTGCAATCTCCAATGGGAAATAAGATTTACAGAAAAAGCACAATCAAAATGGTAAATTTATGAAGTCATCTTTGACATTTCAACCAAAATCAATCAATAGCAAAAGACAGGTGAGAAAAAGTGAGCTTGGAAGCAAAGAAGCACAGCAAGTCTGAATGAGAAGAAGCTACTTCAAGACTATAAAATATAATAAGTCAATAAAATAAATAACACCCAAAAAAGAAAGGTGAATAATAATGGAAAATATCAACTGAAGACTCTTAAACTCAATAATCATCTTCATATATAATCTGTGGCTTTCTAAGGAATAATGTTTTACTTTAACATCATTAATAGTAAAAAAAAAAATCATTGGTTCTTAAATTTTGGTGTCATCAAAATTACTTTGTAGAGTTTGTTACAGATCTCCCAGCTTAGCCTAAAACTACTGCATCAGCATCTTGCATGTGAAGATCCAGATCTCTGTTGGAGAAGCTCAAATCAAATGAGCATCTTTTACAAAGTGTGATTAAAAAAGAAAGTCCCCAAATCATCTATTACTAGCAATAGCTCATAATTGCTAACAATAACTAATAACTGAATAACTGCCGATCAAATACTATCTACTGGGTAGGTATAATTCTTTTCTCCTTAGTAGGTCTGTTTTCATTCTGCTGTCCAAGAGCACAAAGCCTACATATTGCATCACACATGTAGAGTCACACTCACACACATACATGTTTAATGAAGTCGGCTCCCCACCACTCTTGTGAGCAGCAGGTACAACTTTCTATACATACTTGACCTGCACGGAGCATACTCAACAGTCTTGGTGCCATCTTGAAGGAAGCAAGTTCCAACGGGTTCTCTCTCCTGCTTCAGCTCAGTCCTCCAGTGGTACAATGGAGCACAGGCCTACAACCAAAAGTTCAATTCATGACAAGTTATCACCATTTAGACCATTTATAAGACCTCAGAATGATCATGTGTGTGTATATGTGTGTGTGTGTGTATGTGTGTGAGTGTATGTTACTGGGGCTTGAACTCAGAACTTCACATTCTCACTTGACTCGACTTTTTCTCTCAAGGCTAATATTCTACCACTAGAGCCACATGTCCACCTCTGCCTTTTTGCTAGTTACTTGGAGATAAAAGTCTCATGGAGTATTCTTCTGGGTCTGGCTTCAAACCTTGACATCCTACTCAACTTTCTAAGTAGTTAGGATTATACTCACGAGCCACTAGCACCTGATATGAAAAAAAAAACTTTTTAAGCATTAATAAAAATCTAACTTCTCATGAAGAAAGACTTATAAAGTAAGTGTGTTTCTCACATTCTTCTGAAGCTCATGTTTTTAGTCCATATACATAATTTCAAAATAACAAAATTATTACTCCGGCTAGCATGTTTCTTGATGCTCTATGCTAAGCTGACAGTCACAGACTAAATCAACTTTTGAATTGAATAACCTTTTTATATACGTAGAATACACCCCTAAGTTAAGTGACAAATATTTTCATAAGAGAATAAAGGAATTTGTAGTGCTTATTTTAACTACTGTGAACTTTCTATTTTCAGAGTTCCAATTTAAAGACTATATAGGAATGTTGAAATAACATATATGTCAGTGCCATAAGAACTTACCTAAAGTGTAAGAACTTAATTGTGTAATAGAAAATTTAATGGACTGCTGTAATGATTTTGGTAAAAAAGCATATACATTGCAGACATTAGCAATGGGTTTTATACCTGCTTTGACAAACTGAAAGGAGGGTCATTACTGCTCTATACATCCTTGATGCTCCAATGTGGATGACTGCTTATTTCTGTTTCTTGTTTCTCTGCCTCGCATACCCCTTCTAAATCCCATCATTCATCTCCAACTGCTAAAGTTCAACAAATCATCTAAAAGCCCTGTGGAAACTTCACTTGCAAACAAAATTCTCCCTAACCACATAAATAAAAGGACAATATCAAATACAAAGGAGGCAATTAAAACAGAGAAGGGCTCTAGGAGGAAATGAAATTAAAGTTCAAATCTGAATGACAAAGACCTGTTGTATGACTTTCCTCCCATTGAAAAGACCAACACTAAGGTACAAATTGGAAATGATCTGGCAGGCAGGAGAGATAAATAAAAAGACCACTATAACTGAAATACATAAGATGGAGTGAAATGTTGCCAAAGAAACAGCCTGTAACCTGAGTTTGGAGATATTTATAAGCCAGGATGATATTTATTCTGGGAATTATTATTTAGTTAAGGACAAAAGAAAGACATTCAACTGTTTTCATCAAGAGGGTAGGTGAAATGCTCTGATTCCCTTTGTTACTCACTGCTTGAAGTCAGGTGCCAGTGACTCATGCCTGTAATCCTAGCTACTAAAAAGACTGAGATCTGAAGGCTGTGGTTTGAAGTCAGCTGGCAGGAAACTCTGTGAGAGTTTTATTAACCACCAAAAAGCTGGATCTAGTAGAGCTGTTGGCTCAAATGGTAGAGCTCTAACCTTAAGTAAAAAAGCTCAGGGACAGCACCCAGGACAAGCCCAAGGACCAGCACAACACCAACAACAGAAAAAACAAACAAACAAACAGCTTGAGAATGGGAGCAAGAAATACGGTAATACCAATACTGTACAAGTACCAATACAAGAAATACTGTAATACTGTGGTACTCAAAGGCACAGAGTTCTTCAACTTGACTGCATAGAAAGAAACTGGTGAAAACTACCAAGTAGATAAGGAAAATGAACAGTGTAGGCATGGGAGTGAAAGACACAGAATCCTAGTTGTAGAAAGGCAAGAGAAGATGGTACCCTCTTATAGGTGGCCTCTGAGAGCTCTTACTTCATTATATCTGGTAACTTTGATCATACAGAAGTTTAACATCTGCTTGAAAACAAAAGAGTTCTATGTCTGAAGCCAGTTATCCTAGCTACTCAGGAGACTGAGCTCTGAGGATCATAGTTTGAAAGAAAGGGAAGTTCATAAGACTCTCATCTCCAATTACCCACCAAAAAGCCAGAAGTGGAGCTGTGGCTCAAGTGGTAGACCACTAGCCCTGAGCACAAAAACTCAGGGACTGTACCCAGACCTTAAGTTCAAACCTCAGAACTGGCACCAAAAGCCAAAAAAAAAAAGAAAAAAAGACTTCTATGTCTCTGCATAAGTAAAATCATTTGCAAGGAAATATCCAAGACTTACCAAAATTTTATCTTGTTTTGACCTTACAGATGCTCCAAACCACTGATGGGATTTAAACTCCAATGGGTCATCTTTGGCATAATCTCTGTTGCCTGAGGAAAAACATTGTGAAAGGTGAGGATCAAATACAATGTATAAGAGAGTTTATGTCTAACCAGATTACAAATAGTATACCTTTGACTAATCCAGTACTGCATTGTGCATATATACATATATTTATATTGTTATTTCCAACTAATTAGTAAAAAGAATACATATCTCACTGTCATCAACAACATCAATTATAATAATGTAGATGTAAAAATATAACTATTGCTCACCTCTGTAATCCTAGCTACTCAGGAGGCTGAGATCTGAGGATCACGGTTCAAAGCCAGCCCACGCAGGAAAGACCGTGAGACTCTTATCTCCAATAAACCATGAGAAAACTGGAAGTGGCACTGTGGCTCAAGTGGTAGAGTGCTCATCTTGAGCTGAAGAGCTGAGGGACAACGCCCAAGCCCAGAGTTCAAGCCCCATGACCACAAAAAAAAAGTAACTATAAAAGTTTCTAATTCGTAAGTTGCTAAATAGTTAACTATTAAATAAATACTGTTTCCACACATCAAATTCTTTGAAGTTCTTTCTGTGGTATAAGGATATTTATGAAAACTAAAGCATAGGAACATCTTATTACATTATAGGTATTAAGATACATAGCTAAGACAACCACCAATGATCTTAAAATACAAAAGGTAAAGTCCAGAAGACATATTTGGCACACTACACTGAAACATTTATTTTTTAGCCCTCCACTATTGATAAATTTATTTCTGATACCAGACATGAATGCAAGCTACTGTGGAAAAATATCTATTTCCTCAGAAATATGTAGATTTAGCCAAGTTGAAAGTTAAAAGAAATACATCTGTGAAATACTTTGAGAAGGAAAAACTATTTTTAAAGTCAGATTTGCTTCTCTTACAATCTGTTTATAATAATCATTCTTTAAGTATGTGTTTTAATAAATATATTGGACAAAAACAGTAGATACATCTCCAATTCTGAGTAGAAGCCATCATATCAATGTCATCAAAAGACTCAGCTCAGTCAAGCCTGTGACCACCCCATATTCCAGGGAGTGTTTATAATTATTCAGTCTAAAGAGTTGAAAATAATTAATGAGAATTTTCTCTCTCTCTTCTCTTTTTTTAAATTTAATTTTATTATCAAGGTGATGTACAGAGGGGTTACAGTTACATATGTAAGGTAGTGAGAACATATCTAGTTGAACTTGTTACTCTCTCCATCATTTTTCTCCCACTTTCCCTACCCTCCAAGGTGTACAACAGGATGCCTTGTGAGTATTGCTGTTGCATTGGTTTACACTTTGTCCTTTATCTCACCATTTTGTTATTCATTTTCTCTTCCCTAATTCAAATAAACATATATACAATGCCCAGGATACCAAAATAAAATACAGTGACAACAGAAGATAAACCATAGGAAAAAAAACACAAAAGAAAAAAGAAATCACATAATAGATTAAAACAACAACAACAAAGAAAAACCTCTTATAAATCCCCCCAAAACAAATCCTCAAAAAAACAACTGCCTCATTAATAAGTGGGCTAAAGACTTAAAGGGAGATTTCTCTGAAGAGGAAATAAGAATGGCCAATAGATACATGAAGAAATGCTCAACATCTCTGGCCATAAAAAAAATGCAAATCAAAACAACATTGAGATTCCACCTCACCCCAGTTAGAATGACAATAATCAAGAAATGTAATAACAACAGATGCTGGAGGAGATGTGGCCAAAAGGGAACCCTACTGCACTGTTGGTGGGAGGGTAAACTTGTTCAACCACGAACCACTCTGGAAAGCACTATGGAGATTCCTCAAAAGACTCCACATAGAGCTCCTCTATGACCCAGAAATGCCACTTTTAGGCATTTACCCAAACTATCCCAAACAAGGCCATACTAAAGCTACCAGCACAACTATGTTTATCGCAGCATTATTTACCATAGCTAAGATATGGAACCAACCCAGATGCCCCTCAGTAGATGAATGGATCAAGAAAATCACACACACTCACACACTGACACACTGGAATTCTAGGCTTCTATCAGAAAGAATGACACTGCCCCATTTGTAAGGAAATGGAAGGACTTGAAAAAAAATGTATTAATAGAAGTAAGTCAGACCCAAAGAAACATAGGTCCCATAGTTTCTCTTACTTGTAATAAATAGTAAACATCTAGGATAATCTTAGCAGATGAGCAAAATAGCTCAATAGGTATGTACATTTGACCGTATAAGATGATGCTAACTGAATGAACTCCAAGATAGGAGAATTTACTAATATTAAGCATCATCCACCAAATAAAGAGTTGTACTGTATCATTCTTTTAATTCTCTGATCCTGTGAAAAAAATAAATATTTTAACCTCCAAAGGCATTTATTTAGAGTGTAAAAACCATTAGTTTTTGGTCAGACATTACAAAAGCACCACTTTATATGCAGAGGGAGGGGAAAAGGAGAAATGGAACTCACTAGTGTGTGTTCTTTGGCCATGAAAACCAAAGCTTCTAACAGGGTTTGGATTGCTTTAGGAGCCAATGTTCACAATATCATCCTAACGAGATATAACATACCAGTGACCAAGCAATGCATAGGCTCAATTACACTTGCCATCTTCCAACAATTCAGTGAAGACCACGGAACCTTGCCTGCACAGTAAGGGCTGCTGTGGCAGTAAGGGCAGCTATGGCAGCTCAAGTTGGTTTAATGGACTGGTGCTTTCTTTAATGGATCTGTGTTTTCTCTGCCACCCATGGGGCTGTTACACTATACTGTGGACTAATGAACTGTTTAATAAAATGAATACCAGGATGTATAAATATGTTGAGGGAGGGGACAGAAGGGGACACACAAATGGAGGGAGGAAGAGTAAACAAATTCACTCATTACACTCAATGGACATTATATAATTGAACTCTGTAAATTGAGGGGAAGGATGGGAAGGATAACAATGGGAGAACAATGGGAGCGACGTCATTGATCAAGATGCATTGTACTCATAACCTGACATAGAATAGAACCTCTTGTACCACTACTTAATAAAATACTATTACTAATAATAATAACGAACAGCCCCTGCCACATACAATTAAGCCAGCCAAGTGACCTACACTCGATAGAACAAGAAATAATCTTTTGTTTTAAGTGGTTAAGATGGAGGATGTCTTTATAATTGCAGCATGTTGCTACTAAAGCCCACCTTAGCACATACTGATAACACAATTATTTTTATCATACATTAATATACTATGATATATAACTTTGATAATTACATAATTTGTAATTATCTATCAATTATTGGATGATTATGAAGTATTTATTTATATGATTATAAATTGCATTATACTATTAAGTAATTATAAATTATATAGAGATGGTATATAACATATAGCAATATAATACTATTTCCAAAAGGAACTGACCTACAAACACAAAGAAGCTTAGCCCTTAGAAGGAGTAGATTTAGCTAATTCAGTTTTTCAAGAATTCTAACCAAAATATTCATCTTTTCAAGAAGTTTACTCTAGAGGAAGCCTTCTTTACTAATCAGAATGTTGTTTCCAGAGTCCCAGTTTTAAAGAAATTGATTCCACATGAGGCAGAGGTTTCCCTCAAAGGCAATGTGAATAGAGGGGGTGGAGAAAGGAAGGCCTGGCTCTCCACACAAGCGGACAAGAAGCTCATTCACAACCTGGCTGGAACTGGCAGCTACTCTGTGACACATGCGTGAAGTAAATATTTTGAGTCACCACCCTGAAGTCACCATTTCGGGTAATGCCGGAACTACCCAGATTGCTTGGACCGTGCTGTCACTGTTGAAAGGAAACAGGACATGGAAAACTGGAAACATTCCAGGGCTGGGAGAAAGATTCTTCTGGTAACAATAGAGTTACAAAAATTTTGTCCCTAATCATAAGACTATCAGCTCCAAAAATAAGCTCTTAACACCCAACTACAAAGGGGGCTTCTCACACAAGGATAGAAGAAATTTCCTTATCCTACAAAAATTAACAAAACATTGTACATGACCACTTTCATAAAAACAGGGGGAAATGTTGCTAGAGAAACATGGATTGATTAACAAATAAATTGCTGGAAACTTGGAATTTTAATGTCTATTTTGCCAGCTTTTGAAATCTATATTTGTATTTTCTCAGATTCCCATGATGCAATGTTTGAGGACAGAGGCAAATAAGAGGGAAGATTGTCACAGCTTCTGTCTCAGAGCCCTATTTGCAGTCGGTGCTTCTCCTTTCCTCAGAATTTCAAAAGTCATTGTCAAACACCAGCATTCAACCTGCTGGACAAGTACAGCCATCTTTATATGTAAAACAAAGTTGCCTTGTTACCAAAGGCTACACCTTTTGTTTCTTCTTTTCCTGCCTAAAGAACATCCTTTGGAGCAACAAGATTATGTCAGTTTTCAAAGGGCAAAATGAAGAACAATACCAAAGCACTGCAACATTGATAATCTCTTTTGTTCCGAAATTAAAATGTGGCTTTAATCATTTGTTTTCCATTCACTACTATAGCTTCTATGAACAGGAAAATTATTAGGTCCTTAGGGGGAAAAAAACGCTTAAAAAAAAGTTGGATGTCACTCCATATAAATCCTTAATTAAAGGATTTATGGACAGACTCCTTAAGAAGCTTTTTCCTCAAATAGTTCAGCTCAACTGTACTTCTTAAAGAAAATTTGGTTGTAAGAATAAATTCTCACAGAAAAATTCATTTATGTGCAACTTGACAGATTAGGAGAAGAAGTCTTGTTGATGATTTACTACATAAGTAAATTGTAGGTAACTCCTCTGTCTACCTGCTAGAAAATACAGCAATAAAAGAGACAGGCAAGATCCTACAGTAAATAATTATATATAAGGAGATTATTTTCAGAGACTCACAAATACTATAAAAGAAGTTTGGGAAAAGATGATGAAGTAGTAGTCAGACAAGCTGTAGTATTGTATAATTATAAGCATAAAATAGTGCTGTGAAACAATGTAGCTCATTGACTCAAAGCTGCTAATATTTGAATGTCAACAGCTCTGAAATCTGAATATATATTATCATCAATGGTTACATATAGGTACAATTAGTGCTGTTTTATTATCAATGACAACATTACAACTAACTGACAAGAAAATTCAATAGTAGAGTCTTGCCAACAAATTGTACTGAGTCAACTAGATAACTTTACGCAAAAAAAGATTAATTTGGTGCTCAACTTCAAACCGCACAGAAAATAATTCAAAATAGATCTCACATTCTTAAGTGTTAGAGCCAAAACTACAAAAGTCTTAGAAGAAAAGAGAAGAATAACTCTCCATGACCTTGGGTTAAACACTGAAAAATCCAAGAGAAGAATCAAATAGCGATTCTTCAGAAGATAATACGAAGAAAATAAAATGGCCAGTGAACATAAAAACTGATGCTCTACATTGGTCAAGAGACAAAAAAACAATCAGAACCCTTATGACAATGACCTCATACTCCCTATGTGGTAGAGCACCAATGTGAGTGAAAAACCTAAGGACCACAAGGGTCTGAGTTCAAGCCCTACTATTAGCACAAAGAAAGGAAGGAAGGAAGGAAGGGAGGGGGAGAGAAGAAGATAGGAAGGCAGGAAGGGAGAGAGGAAGAGGAAAAGAAAGAGAGAAAGCGAAAGTGAGAAAGAGGAAGGTGATGTACAGAGGGGTTACAGTTACATACCTAGGGTAGTGAGTACATTTCTTGTTGAATTCGTTACCCCCTCCCTCATTTTTCTCCCACTTTCCCTCCTTCCCAACCCCACCGCCAAATTGTAAATTTCATTTTCCACATAGTGTCGTGTGAGTATCGCTGTTGCATTGGTTCACCCTTTGTCCTTTGCCTCACCATTTTGTTGTTCCCCTTCCCTTCCCTAATTCAGATAAATGTATATACAATACCCAGGGTACCAAAATCAACTCCGGTGAAAACACGGGATAAACCATAGAAAAAAGAAAGGAAAAACAGAAGAAAAAAGAAATCATACTACATTAAAAACAACAAAAAGGAAAAAGCTTGTTTCCATGTTCTAAAGTTCATTTCACTTAGCATCATCTTATATGGTTACATACCTATTGAGCTATTCTACTCATCTGCTAAGATTATCCTAGATGTGTACTATTTATTACAAGTAAGAGAAACTATGGGACCTATGTTTCTTTGGGTCTGACTTACTTCTCTGAATACAATTTTTTTCAAGTCCTTCCATTTCCTTACAAATGGGGCAGTGTCATTCTTTCTGATGGAAGCCTAGAATTCCAGTGTGTGTGTGTGTGTGTGTGTGTGTGTGTGTGTGTGTGTGTGTGTGTGTGTGTGTGTGTGTGTGTGTGTGTGTGTGTGTGTGTGTGATTTTCTTGATCCATTCATCTACTGAGGGGCATCTGGGTTGGTTCCATATCTTAGCTATGGTAAATAATGCTGCGATAAACATAGTTGTGCTGGTAGCTTTAGTATGGCCTTGTTTGGGATAGTTTGAGTAAATGCCTAAACGTGGGATTTCTGGGTCATAGGGGAGCTCTATTTGGAGTCTTTTGAGGAACCTCCATAGTGCTTTCCAGAGTGGTTCGTGGTTGAACAAGTTTATCCTCCCACCAACAGTGCAGTAGGATTCCCTTTTGGCCACATCTCCTCCAGCATCTGTTGTTATTACATTTCTTGATTATAGCCATTCTAACTGGGGTGAGGTGGAATCTCAGTGTTTTTTTGATTTGCATTTCTTTTATGACCAGAGATATTGAGCATTTCTTCATGTATCTATTGGCCATTCTTATTTCTTCTTCAGAGAAATCTCCCTTTAAGTCTTTAGCACACTTATTAATGGGTCGGTTGTTTTTTTGAGGATTTGTTTTTGGGTTGTTTAGTTTTTTAGCTCAAAGTATATTTTAGATATGAGAGACCCTTGTCCGTTGTATGGCTAGTGAAGATTTTCTTCCAATGTGGGCTTTCTACTTACCTTGTTAGCTACATTAAACTGCAGAGCTTCTGCAGTTTAATGTAATCCTATTTGTCCAACCTTTATTTAATTTGTTGTATTTCTGGGTCTTTACTAAGAAAATTCTGGCTGGGCACAGGTAGCTCATGTCTATCATCCTAGCTACTCAGGAGGCTGAGCTCTGATGATAGCAGTTAAAAGCAAGCCCAGGAAGGAAAGTCCGTGAGACTCTTATCTCTCCAATAAACCAACAGAAAACCGGAAGTGGTGCTGTGGCTCAAGTGGTAGAGTTCTGGCTTTGAGCTGAAGAGCTCAGGGACAGAGCCCAGGCCCAGAGTTCAAGCCCCATGACCAACAAAAAACAAAAAGAAAATTTATGCCTGTACCAAGGAGCCCCAGAGTTTCTCCTATCCTTCCTGTAATGGTTTCAGGGTATCTGCTTTCACCTCAAGGTCTTTGATTCATTTGGAATTGATTCTTGGTAGGGTGATATGTATGTCTTTTCCTTTTGCTTTTTGGTTAGCTTCTTTATTGTTGGGAGTATAAGAAGGGGCAAAGAAGAGGTGGGACAAAGGGTGAACAAATGCAGCAATGGTATTCACTAGACAATAGGTAGAAAATCAACTATAAAACTGTTGGCTTGGATGGGAAGGAAAAACTGGGAAAGAGTGAGGGAAGGATTGACATAGTTCAAAAAGAAATGTACTCATTACTCAACTTACATAACTGCAACCCCCTGTATATCACCTTTACAATAACAATAAAATATATTTTTTAAAATAAATAAATAAAATGGCAAGAGACAAAGGTCTTTAAATTCAAGCATTTGTAGTTACAAGTTACTGAAGACATATTTTATATTTGTATAAAAATTATTTGTAGTCCTATGTACACATTTAAATTATATGTTATATAATTTGATATATATGTTCTAAAAATCATAACCCATAGACCTGAGTGTTCATTTCCACAGAACTGTCCAGAAAGATTTTTTTTTTTACATTAAGATACCACTATTCTCTAAAAATAAACAGGTTTCAGAAAAGACCATCTAAGGGAAATCAGGACCATGCTCATTTCACTGGGAGTGGTCTGACACGCATAATGCACAGTGTCTCCACCATGAACAGAGAATCCCAGCCCTCCCACTTTGCCAAAAGCAAGCCCATCGTTCCACTGGAAAGCAGCACAAAGAACACAGGCCTTCTGAGAACGGCCCTGCGGATCAATGCTAGCTTGTTCCTTTGACTGATGAGAAGGAAATGGTCCTGAAAGCACCAACACTGTAAAACAAAAACCCTTTACTGAAGACTTAAAAAAAATCCAATGTTAGGTTTTAGAAGAACAGGCATGAGTCAGGAACCTGTGCAAAGAAAGGAGATGCTGAAATATGTTCAAACGCTAAAGTCAACAATGACTGTTAATTAGTAAGAAAGGTACTGAGCTAAGTAATTTCTAAGGGGCTTACTAAGTTTCCCATTGTATAATTCTGAACCAGAGGATAATACACTTATATTAGGGAGGAAAATATCCCTAGCATACCAGGCATAGGTTGCTCATGCCTGCAATCCTAGTTACTCAGGAGGCTAAGATCTGAGAATTGAGGTTTGAAATCAGCTTGGACAGATAAATCAGGGACGCATCAATCTCCAACTAACCAGCAAAATATCAAAAGTGGTAGACCACCAGCTTTGAACAAAAGTTTAAGGTACAGTGGCCAGAACCTAAGTTTATGCCCTAGTACTGGCGCACACACACACACACACACACACGCAAATTCTTAATATAAATTTAAGTTATACTAACCAGAGAAGACAGACTATTTTCCCTTTTATTTTTAACCTTTTATTACAAGACTGCTGCCATTAGAGAAATACCCTGACCTGTCTTAGTAGAAAAAAGAAGTGCTCCTTACAGAAAGTTACTTTAAGTTTGCATGCCTAATTGTATAGCAATGAGATGGAATCTTCTGGAAGTATTATATTCTCTAAGAGTATCAGCCTAGTAGAAGGCAGAAAACACTATACAGTATTTTTTCTTGAGCAGAGGAGCACCACAGCCATGGTGGCCTATAAGCTGTAGTGGGATCTCTCAGAGGAAGCGTAAGTGTTGCAGAGAGACATTTGGGGTAGACAAATCCACACTATTTGGGGGTTTTGTTGTTGGTGTTCTTTTTTAAATGTTGTACTGGAGCTTGAATTCGGGGACTGGGCATTGTTGCCTAGCTTTTTCACTTGAGGTTGGTGCTCTGCCACTTTAGCCACCGCTCTACTTCCAGCTTTTTGCTGGTTAGCTGGAGATCAGAGTCTCTTGGATTCATCTGCTCAGGCTGGCTTCAAACTGTGATCCTCAGGTCTCAGCCTCCTGCATAGCTAGAATGACAGGTGTGAGCCACTATCCCCAAGTGCTTCTGTTTTTAAAGGATATATTTCCCAAGCATTCTGGTAAATCAGTATTTCCAAGCACAGAAATGTATTATGCATCAGTGGAGATGAGCAGTCTGTTTGAAAAATGTATTTCTGAGAAACCTGGACAATGATCTGTCTGTCAAGTACAGCTACTTCCTTGTAAAAGGAGAATTTATGGTGAGGAAAGGAGAGGAAAAGATTTTCCCAACTGTTAGACTAACAGATTAAAATGTAAACCATGACACTGTCCCATGTAAGAATCTCTACAATTATATCTTTTCCCTCCTTTCCCAGAATTATTCACCTCCTTTTACAAACTACCCAGCTTTCCTTGCACAGTGCTGCTTGTTTATTAAGTGCCTACATAGGGTGACGTTAAACATGATACACTGTACTCATAAACTGATATGCTGAATTGAAGCCTTATTGTATAACTATTAAAGATAATTTTTAAAAATTAAAACTAAACTGCATTAAAAACAAAGTGTATTCACAGACATGACTTCTGTTCATCTACATGACAGCTCAGAGGCAGGTGTTACACTTATTTGCCAAATAAGGAAAATGAAGACTGGCAACGTTAAGTCATGGGCTCAAGGTCACACAGAAAAGTATTAGTTCCTGAATCTGAATCACATATGTTCTACATCTAGTTTCCAGTCTCAATAACACAGCTGCCAACAGCCAAAGAATAAGAGAAGAAATAATGTCTGTTTGTAGAAGCACTGTCTTGCCTAAGAACCATTTTTAGTATAATCAGGATCAGGATCAATTTAAATTAATATACAAGGACACTGTAGGCAATAGAGAAATCTCCCCACCCTGAGACATACAAATCCTGCTTCCAACATATTCATGGGAATGACTATTTGTGGTACAACATGGCAAAAAAAAAAAAAGACTTTTCAGGAAGTGATCAAATTAAGAAGCAGAAGAATTTGCGTTAGAGCTAGGGAATGTGAGAAAAACTCTGGTTGCCATAGCTGACTTTGAAGACAGATAAAGGGGCAACAATCTAAGGGGTGCTGACAACATCTAGAAGCTAGAATGAGGAAGAGCACAGATTCTTCTCCACACTACAACCTCTTGAAGAAACATCATTCATTGCTGACACTGTCTAAAGCCCAGTGAAACACACTTTGGATCTTTGACTCTACAGTTGAATGTGATTAATTTGTGTTATTCTAAGATGCTACAGGCATGCTGAATATAGAACAAGAGCTTTCTATAACTCCCAGAGCTTATGACATCACCAATCAGAAACTAATACAGGCATGAACAGGACATAGAGAAGGCAGAATGTCCTACCTTGCTACATAAACAGAAATAGCCTCTATACGGTTTTACTGTTCACATAAACAAGCTCATACTTCTGGAAATATAGAGACTATTAATCACCAGGCTCAAATATGAACTAATCTTTTGCTTCAGTTCCATTTCTCCACATCTATATTGGGGTAAACTGTGAGCTGTCTTTTTTATCAGTCATCTTACTCTTAAAAATAAATGAATCACACCCTCAAAGTGACTTTTATCATTCCCACTCATTCCACAATGCTTTAAAGTTCTTATGATTCTGTCAACTTAGGAAGTCAGTTTTGGCCATTAGGTAGACCATAGCTAAAATTACAAATCATGAGGTTTCATAGATGAAAGAGTTTTAAATTCTAGAAGCATAACTAAAGTTTCAAAAGCAAGTTGTGGTATTGCAACCACTGCAAAACATGTAAAATAAGAAAGTAGGCTTTGTAAAAATCCCTAAATTGTGGCTTTGCTACATAATACATTACGACAATCAGAGAAACAGAAAACTACAGAAGACAAGCAAGAGGGAAGAGCTTGAAAGGAGATTAATATTTCAAAGCTAATCCAGTGGACAACTAGTTGTAAACTGAGAGGTTTCCATTTTTAATGTTCATTAAACCATAAATCTTATTCAAAAACTAAGCAAGTTAAGCACTAATGTCTCATGCTTATAATACTAGTTATTCAGGAAGCTAAGATCTGAGAATCACAGTTTGAAGACAGCAGAGCAGAAAAGTCCATGAGACTATATCTCCAATTAATCAACAAAAAGAGAAATGAAGATGTGGCTCTCAAGTGGTAAAGCGCCAGTCTAGAGCAAAAAGCTAATAGAAAGTTTCCTGGCCCAAAGTTCAAGCCCCAGTGATGGTATATGTATGTGTGTGTTCATGCACACACTCAAGTACACGTGCACACGTGCGTGCCCACACACACAGAGCACTATTGTAGTATTTACTGAACTTTAAGAAATTAAAACTTTTCATCTCAGAAACCCATATTTACCATAATTGTTTAGAAGGTATGTCTGTAATATAATATATAATATATTATATTATTTTATGAAGCTTATATAGTTGTATAAATAATAACTAGGAAAATAATGGCTAGGCATGTAGTTCAAGCTCTAATTCTAGCTACTTGGAAAGCAAAGATCAGGGCCAGCTTTGCAGCAAAGTTTATAAGTTTCCATCTCAACCAGCAGTTAGGCATGGTAACATGTACCTGCCATCCTAGTGATTCAGAGAAATACAAGAGGATTAAAAGTCTTGCGAGCAGAAAGCAAAACTATGTATTGCAAAAACAATAAACACACACACAAAAAGACTGGCTCAAGTGGCATACCACCTGCCCAGCAAGTGCAAGGCCCTGAGTTCAAACATAACTACTGTCAAAAGAAACAAAAATAATAGGAAAATTAATGGAATGGGTACTAGGCGTTTTCATTTCTGCAGAAGGCAGGTGGTTCAATACTTGCAATCCTATCTACTTAGTAGGTAAAGATTGGGAGGATGCTAGATCAAGACTAGTCCAGAAAAATATTTGTGAGACCTCCATGTCAGTGGCAAAGTGGCACATGCCTATCATTCCAGCCATTTGAGAGCTGGGAGTGACAAGATTAAGGTCCCAAGGCAGCAAAGTTTGTGAACATCATCTTACCAAAGAAAGCTGGGTGCAGTGGTAGAAAGCAAAAATTGAAGAAACATGGTACTGGCAGCCTGAGAAAAACGCTATCTGAAAATTAATTGGAGAGGGCAGGGAAGGTGGTTCAGTGGTAGAGCGCTTGCCTTGCATGCCTGAGGCCCTGGGTTCGATCCCTCAGCACCACATAAACAGAAAAAGCCAGAAGTGGCACTGTGGCTCAAGTGACAGAACACTAGCCTTGAGCAAAAGAGCTCAAGGACAGCATCCAGACCCTGAGTTCAAGTTCCAGGACTCACACACTCACACACATACACACACACACACACACGGACATGCACGTGCGCATGTGCATGCACGGACACTCACACACCAGACAAAATGGCAAAGTGGCAAGAACCAAGAGAAGCTCATAGAAGACTTTCCTGCAGTGGAAACTGAATGTGCTGTTGCTGAATAAGGAACAGCACCACTAGCATGACCTCTGACTCACTCTGCCCCTTCACAGAATGGACTTGCAGTGCTTCTTTGGCAGTATCTGACTGGCCGAGTATATGCCTCCTTCCTTTGAAAGCTGCTTATCAACTAAGAAGCAAAAGACTATGATACTAGTAGTGTAGCTCAGTGGTAGGCCCTTGATTTGTGAAAAAGAAAAAAATGAAGTATTTTTGTACAGGGAACTAAGAACTTAAGGTCTTTCAAAAGAAGAAAAAGAATAAGAGAAAAAAGGCATTTGTTTCACTCTAGTTAGAAAACAGGGTAATAGAAAAATTCTTTACAAATGCACCATTTATCTGATAGGCGAATCAATAATTCGTGGACTAATTTTATTATTTACCAAGCCGTGCCTGATATATATAATGTATTAGCAAGCCATTTTATGGTGGCTTGTGATGTGCACTAAAACACACACTGATGGCTGAGGAAGCAAGCCTCAATTTGGTTTTATGATTATGTAACACTGTTTCTTTTTTATTTACTATCAGTAAGGAATTACAGTATTTCAATTCAACATGTCAGTTTATGAGTGCAGTATGTCAATGTCACTCCTATATTGTTCTCCTCCATCTCTCCCAGACCTTCCTATCCTCTCAAATTACCTGGTTCTATTTTCACATCTGAACATATTCTCACAGATGTACATTGAATATCATGATTGTGTTTTCCCCCTCCCAGTTCCCCATTTCTCTTTTCATTCATCTGTCCCCTTCTCTCACTTGACTTCCTCACTCTGGCAAAACATGTTTCAGGTTTCTGGTATGTGAGCATTATACTTTTCTTTGTGATGATATGGGGATTGAATTTAGGGTCCCACACTTGCTAGAGAGGGACTCTACTGTTTGAACCATGCAACCAGCTCTCTTGTCCTCCAATTAATTTTCTTTTTCTTTTCTTTTCTTTTTTGTCGGTCGTGGGGCTTGAACTCAGGGCCTAGGTGCTGTCCCTCAGCTCTTCAGCTCAAGGCTAGCATTCTACCACTTGAGCCACAGTGCCACTTCTGGCTTTTTCTGTTTATGTGGTACTGACCTGGCACATGGCTTTCCCTACTTAGCCCTCTGCCTCTGGGCCCTATAAACCAATTACCTCAGGACCAGAGGCCAATTTTAACTAGTGCTAACACACAATTGATCACAGACTGCCTGCACTATTCCTAGTGAACAAACTATGTATGTGCTCCATCTCATTCCTAAGAATGCCACCACCACCACCACCACTCACTTCCTGGCCAGTTCTGAAAACTGGGGCCGCAGGTCAGACAGAGACAATGTGGCATGGAACAGGGCAAGTTAGCAGCAAGGTAAAAAGTAACAGAACATTTTCACTTGCCCACAGATTCACATCAAGCGTGATTCTGGATTCTGCCCTAAACACGAAAGCCTACTGTACCCTCATTTGAGATTCATTTTAAAAAACAGAAATATAGTAATACATGTGGGAAGTAAGCCACAAAAGGAATATCTATGCCTTCCAAATATCCTTCTAACTGCTATTAAAAAGAATGCAAATCAATATTAGAGATGCTATCTGCCCTTCACAATGACTGAAATTTTTACAATCATGTAAAAGAAGATACATGCTAGTAAAATAAACACAGAATTATCTAAAGCCAAATTTCCAAAATAATTTAAAACACCAACAATATATGATCTTTCAACTAACTACAGTATTATTATGCTGCCCATGTAATTGTAACCCCTCTGTACGGGATTTTCACAATTTAAAAAATGGAAAAAAAATTATGGTATTAAATACAGATATATATCTGAACAGTTCCATTTGTCAAAACTGAACTACATTTTATTATGATTTATATTTTACTATTGATATTTTGTTCAAAGATAAATGCTCTGACTCATAATATTCTGAATGGCCTATCACATTCTGATTAGCAGGCATTTCTCCATTTCTGGAAAAAGTGAGCCTGTATACAAACTCGGGATTTTCCAAGTATTTCTTATATATGAGAAAAACCCAATAGAGCCTAATATAGATGGCTTAAAATGGGGTGGGGGAGCCTAAAACCAGTGACCTGGTTCTAATTAACAGCTGGGACTAGAGTCATCATGGCGTTCCCCTCAGGTCAAATGGAACAGTTCACTGGATGATTTCTATTCAGTTCCCAGAAATAATACATTTTACAGCTAACAGGAAATAATGGCATAGAATAGGGGATTCTTTTTATTCAGGCTTATCTGAAAGTACTCGGTGAAAGCCAACAAAACAGAATCTTTTTTTTCTTTTTTACAAAACTATTATACTAGAAGAAATACTACATTATTTCTTTGCTGACCCTCTACACTTCCACAAATATATATATACAGATATATAAATACAGCAATGTGAATATGTATAAGATTGTCATATTTTATTTCACTGGTATAAATACAAAACATAAATTCTTTCTCATCATTCTTAAAAGTTATTTTTGTCTAACAATCTTGCTTTCATTAACATACATAGATATCTGGGAAAAAAGTGACCTAGTTATCAGAAACATGTCACATAATTTTCCCAATAAATTTTCAATTAAGGGCTTTTGTTAAGTGTTCTAAACCTATATGAATACAAAAGATTCCTCAACTGTTTTTTTTTTTTTCAACTGGTTTTTGTAGTACAACCCAAGGCCTAGCGGTATTCATGATTATAGAGTTGATCTGCAATGGTCAGTGAGCCATGTTTCAATTTAGCTGACAGAAAAACAACACAAGCTTTGCTGTTCCTATTAACTTCTTCTGAGAACAAATGCAAAAATATCTTAACAGATTTTCCCCAGATTTGTACATGCTGACATTAGCATTTTAAAATGGAAGATGTCCAAAGCAACAGAAATGTGAAGTATTTTTAATGCTTTCTTATGACAGAAGGCTGAAGGAACAGTCATATAAACCAGTATCTTTTTGTGTGCTTTTTTGGCACCAGGACTTGAACTCTGGGACAAGCACTAGCCTAGCACTCTGTCTCAGCATGTTTGTTTACTCATACCTGGTACTTTACCACATGAGTCACGCCTCCCACCCAGCATTTTGCTAGTTATTTAGAGATGGAGTCTCACAGTCTTTTCTATCTGGGATAACTTTAAACCAAGATCCTCAGACCTCAGCCTCTTGAACAGCTAGAATTTCAGGCATAAGCTAATGACCAGCTCAAATATCTTTTATATAACTTTTTTAATTGTCAAGGTGATGTACAGAGGGGTTATAGTTACATAGGTAAGGTAACAAGTACATTTCTTGTCAAACTTGTTACCCCTTCCCCTGATTTTTCTCCTACTTTCCCTTCCCCCCATCCTTCCCCCAAGTTGTACAGATCACTTCCAAGATATTGTCTTTTGTATATTGCTGTTGCATTGGTTCCCCCCTTGTCCTCTGTCTTACCATTATATAACTTTCTTGATGGATGAGAGGTGATTATATTCATTAGGTTCCTGAACTTAATTTTTTAATCAAATTAATGTGAATTAAGAGACAGAAGCAAAGCTGAAACACTTACCTGTTGAATCAAATTCAATGGGCTGACAGCGGCGGCTATAAGACCAGTCACATTTGAGCACTTGGCCTCCTTCTACAATCCCTGGCTGGGTAGTGTTGGCTTTGGGAGCTCCCACCAGAAGAAACATCCTGCCAAAATATATAAGTGGTAGACAATATTTTTAATGAG
The DNA here is from genome assembly GCF_000151885.1 of Dipodomys ordii. NCBI lineage: Eukaryota > Metazoa > Chordata > Mammalia > Rodentia > Heteromyidae > Dipodomys > Dipodomys ordii. The sequence goes on along the minus strand of NW_012267221.1, from coordinate 33,983,844 downwards.
ATGAAAGCTACACAATATCTTAAGATTTATTAGGAGCAATCACTGTCTTGATATTATCCACAAACACATTTAAAAGCCATCTACTAAAGTCATATTTTCAAAATTCATTCAGATGTACACATGCATGTATTATGTGGAATTCTTTAATAGTTTGTTACATTCACTTAAAAATATTTGCTGGAGCCGGGTGCCAGTGGCTCCCGCCTGTAATCCTAGCTACTCAGGAGGCTGAGATCTGAGCATCACAGTTCAAAGCCAGCCCAGGCAGGAAATCTCCAATAAAACACCAGAAAATTGGAAGTGGAGCTGTGGCTCAAGTGGTAGAGCGCTAGCCTTGAACTGAAGAGCTGAGGGACAGCGCCCAAGCCCAGAGTTCAAGCCCCATGACCGACCAAAAAAAAAAAATTGCTGGATACATTCAACCAAGGCCTACTATCCAAAATATACAAGGGGTTTAAGATATTATCCCCCATGACTGTAATAAACCAATCAATAAATGGGCAAAGGCACTTAAGACAGACTAATTAAAACATAAAGAATGGCAAATAAACACATGAGGAAATGCTCAACATCCCTGGCCATAGAGAAATGGCAAATCAAAACAATTCGGAGATTCTATCACACCCCAGTTAGATTGGCCAACATCAAAAATTTGAACAGCAAATACTGGCTGGGATGTCAGGGAAAAGGAGCCCAATTGTATTGTTTGTAGGAATGTAAACTAGTACAACCACTCTGGAAGGCTGTTGGGAGGTTCCTCAAAAAACTAAACATAGAAATTTCCTATGACCCATCCATATCACTCTTGGGCATCTGCCCAGAACATTACAAGACAGGATATAGTAAAGACACTTGTACATCTATGTTCACAATAGCCACATTGTGGAAACAGCCTACATGCCCTATAAAAGATAAGTGGATTTCTGGGTGCTGATGGCTTACACCTATAATCTTAGCTACTCAGGATGTTGAGATCTGAGGATCACGGTTCAAAGTCATCTGGGGCAGAAAAGTCCATGAGACCCTTATCTCCAATTAACAACCAATTAGCAAGTGATAGAGTGCTCGCCTTGAGCTAAAGAGCTCAGGGACAATGCCCAGGCCCAGAGTTCAAGCCCCAGGACTGACCAAAAAAAAAAAAAAAAGATGAATGGATCAAAACAATGTGGTACTTATACACAATGGAATTTTACTCATCCATTGGAATGAATAAGATTATGTCATTTTCTGGGAAATGGATGGACCTATAACAAATCATAGTAAATGAGGTAAGGCAAGCTCAGAGGCAAACCACACGTTTCTCTCATATGTGGAAGTGAGATACAAACACAACTAGACAGGATATCTTTTACAGGACTCTAGGCATTCACATACAGTCAGACTAAAGGAGTATTCCCTTGGTGTAACCCAAAGGTGTAACTCCTCTGAACATTTAAAATACTGTTTATCAAAATGGATTCCAGGAAATGGAAACATGAGTTCTGTTGGTGGTGTGGTGGTGATGATGGTTTGTTTTTGCTTTTATTGTTGCTTTTGTTTTGTCTTTTTAGGAGGCAGCAAAGAAGATTGCATAAAGGGAGGGAGGAAGGATGAACAAATGATATTCAGTATACACTATATAGAAAAGGAACTATGTAACCTGTGAGCAGGGACAAGAGGAGGAAATTGGAAAAAAGCAAAGGAAGGGGCGACATTGTCCAAAAAAGAAATGTTTGCATTACCTGACTTATGAAATGATAATATCTCTGGTACAATACCTTAATAATAAAAATAAAATTATATATTAAAAATACTTGCTGGTTTCTGGGCAGTGGTGGCTCACACTGTAATCCTAGCTACTCAGGAGGCTGAGATATGAGGATTGAGGTTTGAAGCTAGGCACCCCCCCAAAAAAAATCCAATAGATTCTTATCCCTAATTACCCAGCAAAATGCCAGAGTGGAACAGGAAGTATGACTCAAGTGGTAGAACTTCAGCCATGAGTGAAAAAGCAAGGTTAAGCACAAAGCCTTGAATTCAAGCCCTATTACCAGAGGACAGACACACGCATATGCACACACACACACACACACACACACACACACACACAAAATATATATGCAGGCTAGTCAGATAGTCAGGGAAGTTTGGTTCTGGCTTTTGTTGGCCTTTTATAATGTTATTTAAAGGGTATTGTGTGAAATTTTGATATGTGTATGCTTTAATCTGTTACTTAAATCAGGACAAACATATCTAACTCCTTAAAAAAATTTACTCTTTCTTTATGATGAAAGAATCAGTCCAAGTCCTTTCTCCTCACTCTCTAAAGTATGCAGCACATTACCAGTTTGACAGCTATAGCCACCTACTGTGCGACAGAGCGTCAAAAGTTCTTAACTTCTTACCCCTGACCTTACCTAGGTGTTTGGATCTGCATCTTCCATTCTGAATCCTAAGCAAAATAAGTGATTCTAAATAAGTTACTATAAACTGTGGTTATTCTAAATGCCATTATTTCCCATTAGAAAAAAAAAAATGCTGGGCACCAGCAGCTCACGCCTGTAATCCTAACTACTCAGAAGGCTGAGGATCATGATTCAAAGCCAGCCAGAGCTGGCTATCCCTTTAAAAGCCTTAGGGAAACTAAATTTCACCCATTAAACATTAAGAGGGAGAGAAAACTGAAAGAAGTAAAGCAAAGAAAGAAAGAAAAAACTTGCAGCAGCTCAGTGGGGTGATCCTGACATGCAGAAAGAAGATGAGCAGATCTGAAAAAAAGTCAGGAACATGAGCAAAGAAGGCTGACAGCTTTACAAATGAGAGAAATGTTGAAGAAGGAAGCCCAGGATGTGTTTTTGAGTACATGGATAGAAGGTGCCAGAAAGTAGGGAACTGAAAGCAAATTAAGTATTTATTGGATATCATAAATCCAATTCTCAGTGGGTTCATTTGAGATGCCTCTGAAACCTAATTGGTCTTCTGGAGCCAGGAGGAAAGGTTGGGGTTTTGCCTGGCGCCGGTGGCTCACACATGTAATCCTGGCTACTCAGGAGGATGAGATCTGAGGATCATGGTTCAAAGCCAACTTGGGCAGAAAAGTCCATCAATTCTTATGTCCAATTAACCACCAAAAAGCCAGACGTTGAGGTCTGATTCAAGTGGCAAGAGACCAGCTTTGGGTAAAAAACCAAAGAGGCAGTGGCCAGACCCTGAGTTTAAAGCTACAGTATCAACACACACACACACGCACACACGCACGCACAAAGGGATATGTCCATGCAGAATACCTGGAGGAATATCAGAGACAAGAGAACCAAAGACTGAGCTCTGAGGAATCTAGAAGAAAAAGAGTGTAGAGAAATGAGTCTCACAGCCTTCCTCGTAAGAAATGGATTGAGATATGAGGAAAAACAGCACACAGAGAGACAAAGAGAGCATGAAACCAATGCCATGTCATGAGCACTTCATCTCAGTAAACACTGTCCCTTAAATTCTTCTTACAAAGGAAACACTTACAATTGCTATTATGAACAATTCCATTAATATGAAATGCATCCATTTTAACTTTTAAAATCAATTTCTATTCCATTTATTCTGTCATAACTGCCAAATCTCATCTCAACTAGACAAAAACTGGCTATGTGAATTGCTAGGTAATAAGCATCCTGCTTTCTGACAATATCTTGAAACCCACAAATCCAAAATAAAAATTAAAACTTGCAACCAAGACACGCCCTATTTAATAAAGCTTTATGCAGTCATACTTGGCATTAGTAAATCATCAATCCTGGCTCTCTCTCATCAAAGCAAAACGATTCTCGGTACGATAGCAACTTAATGTTCATTCAGCAAAAGTCTTTCATAAGAAAAATTAAATAAAAACAAGGGGTGGGTGCCAGTGGCTCACGGTTGTACTCCTAGTTACTCAGGAGTCTGAGCTCTGATTCTCAGAGGTCAGGTCAAAGCCAGCTCAGGCAGGAAACTTTGTGGGATAGCACCAATTAACCAAAAATAAGCCGAAAGTGGAGCTCTGCTCAAGTGGAAGAATGCCAGCCTTGAGTGCAAAAGTGAAGGGAAAGTTCCAGGTGCTAAGCTAAAGCCCTCATAACATACACACACACACACACACACACACACACACAACAACAACAACAACAACAAGGTTGTGTAAAGGATCCGACACCTACATTGAAGCAGAAAACAGCAGCTTATCATCAGAGCCCTCTATTCTTTTCTACAACAGAACTGGATAGCATAGTCAAATTATGTAAATGAAAACATGCATATTTAAATAACAATATCTAAATTTTAATATAAGTACATATATAACCTCCATGAATAATGTTTTATCCTTTCAAAAGATCAACAATTTGACCACATGGCTAGAGGTATAGATCAGTGGTACAGTGCTTGTCTAGCATGTGAGAAGCCATGGGTTTGATCCTGAGGAGCACACACACACACACACACACACACAATGAGCACAAAAATATCCATAAAACTGTTCTCCAAATGAATTAAATCATGTTTTCAGTATATGCTGCAGATAGAGAACATTTCAGGTTAGTGCTGCTCTCGGGGTCTTATGATGAAGCAAGCCCAGGTAGGCAGGCGCATGGTTTTAGTGCAGGCTCATCCATAGCAACTTCTCAGAGGTCAGAGTAGGAAACGTGCCTAGACACCAAGCAAACACATGTCCCGACTGTCATCAGAGAGCACTTTCCAGAACCTTTTATAATTGTTGATCAAAACTCACTTTTCCATATCAGGATATGAATATAGAGAACTCTAACTCATCTTTATGCCTGCCATATAGAAGAACTCATGAAAAGATATGTTGGAGGGAAAAAGTTGCCAGTGGAATAGAAAGTAAATTCTATAGCAATACATCCTCACTTCTCAGTAGTGGGGGCTGAACCCAGGACATCGAACTCAGTAAGCAAGTACTTCACCATTTGAGCCACACCCTAATTTTAAAGGTAGGCTTATACAAGCAAGTCATTTTCACATGCCCCAACTTTTCCAGAATGCAAAAGTCTTCCAATTATTTAAATTACCCTTACAACAATTTCCTTATATAACAATTCTATTTAATTTTGTACCTCAGATATTTTCTTTACTAGGCAACTACAAAACAGAACCGAGCAGTTCCCAAGGGACAAGTTGGACTTTAACAGAAACAGAAAAAGGACACAATAGGCAAGTTCTCTGAATGGAAAGGGATCTCCGCTGGCAGCACATAGCTTGAGGTCCTGGGATAAGCCCATGATCAAAGTTGCTGCTTTTCATCAGACTATTGGCACTGAATAGGCATGAAATGAGGGTAATTAGAGGTATAAGACAGATGCTGGGTTTCTGAAGTACACCTTAACATGCAGCCTGCAGACTAGGGACAAAAATGTGTAAAACTAGTAGAACTCTATAATAAAGGAATGTGTGAGCACTGTTGGCATCTAAGTACTAGGTTAGTGAGAGAATAAAATTCCTCTGTCTAAATTATCAACGATGAAAGTTAAGTTAGTTTTAAGATATCCCAGTTTTCTCTTTTTCCATGTGTATGTGTGTGGGTGTGTGTGCACGTGCAGACACGTCCTCAAGTATAGGGGCTTTGAATGCAAGAGTGAGCACTGTGTCCCTTTACCTTTTTTGCCCAAGGCTTTACCACTTGAACTACAGCTCCACTTCCAGCTTTTCTGGTGATTAACTGGAGCTAATAATCTCAGGGAATTTCCTGCACAGGCTGGCTTCCAAATGCACTCCTCAGATCACAGCCTCCTGAGTTCCTAGGATTACAGATGTGAGCAACCAGTACACAGCTTAATTAAGTTTTTAATTGTAATTTTTTTGTCTTTTCTTTTTTGGTACCAGGGATCAAACCCAGGACATTGCACTTGCTAGGCAAGTGCTTTGCCACTGAGCTACATCCCAGCCCTAATTAAGTTTTTAACAGAAAAATGGAGAGAGAGAAAAACTTTTGATACAAGTTACTTAAGATATAAAATCTTAAGAAAAAGTTGCAGGTTGAAGAAAAAATTGATTAAAGGATACAGGGTGGTAAAAAAATGTTATCTGGAAGAAGATGAAGGAATATAAAAATATAAGTATATAAAATATAAAAAGATATATATAAAATATAAAAAAATCAAAAGGCTGTTTATGAAATGCTTCCTTAAAATTCATTTAGCTGGGTGCCAATGGCTCACGCATGCAATCCTACCTACGCAGGAGTGTGCAATCGAAGGATCACAGTTCAAAGCCAGCCCAGGCAGGAAGGTCCATGAGACTCTTATCTCCAATTAACCATCAGAAAACCAGAAGTGGAACTGTGGCTCAAGTGGTAGAGCACTAGCCTTGAGCTGAAGAGCTCGAAGACAGTGCCCAGGCCCAGAGTTCAAGCCCCACAATAACAACAACAACAACAAAATTCATGTGAAAATGTGTAGAAAATGTCTACATCAGCTTAATTCAGGTAAGTCAAGGGACAGATGAGGGAAAAAGTGTTCACTGTGTACAGGACTATCGAGTGGAGTTTGGGATTCAAAGGCACAAAAACTCCAAGTCAACAGGTTAATTAAAAAAGCCACTGAAATCTCTGAGTTCCAGTTCTGGATTTTGGGCACAGAAATAGCAAAGTTCCTTGTAATGAATTGAAAAGAGGTTTTTCAAGTTAGATAGTAGATGAATGCAAATTTAGAAAATATAAAATTTAGAAAATACAAAAGCATCAATACAAAGTTATGATACTGGAACTAAAAACAATCAAAACAATTAATAAACTAGTCCTTAACAAAGTAGGAAATATAAAACTTAAAGATTCTCGGAGGGCTTTTCTTTCTTCAGTTTTTTCAAAGGGTCAGTAATGGTGAAGTAATTAACTCAAGTGAAGGAGGAAAAGACAAAGGAAAGAAATGGCTCACAGCATCTCCTGACAATAGTTCAGTGGGACATGACTTCCAGGTTCCATGAGGCTGGCAAGAGATACCCCTGATAAGCAGCCAATCTGAAACTGAGCAACTTAGCTTGACAGACTCCATCTCTTTCCAAATACCTGCCCAAGAATCTCATCATTCTCATCCCCACCATTCTTCGGGGGTGCCTAGATTGATTTCCACTAATTACTTCCGGTTCTCAAGTGGGCTGTTAATGAAATGTCAAGAAGAGATAAGAGGAAAGGGGGCTGGGCAGAACAGAAATAAAAGTAAGTGGGGAATGAGGAAAAAGAAGGAAGAGAGAAGGATGAGCATAGAGGAAAGGAAAAAAGGAGACAGAACACAGATATGGGAAGGAGGAAACAGAAAGACAGAGAGGACATGAAAAGCCGAAGAAATGAGAGACAGATGAGGATCTGAGAAGCCAACCCAAAAACCATGTCCTCTGGATGTATTTCCTATCCAGTATCTACTTAAAGGGGAGTTGCTTCAGAGAATGTGACCTTGACTACCAAGGAAGGGCAATCTGCCAAGCAATGACAAGTACATTTCTCAAACCCTTCAGATGAACTAAGTTATTTGGCTGCTTTCAGCACTGACCTTTCCAAGATAAAGCATGTTTAATATATTTAGCTGGCTCTGGGGTGACCAATGAGCCTTTCTCCCCCCAAAAAAACTGCTGAAAAAAAAACATACATGCACATAGGAAATAATACAATAGTACAGAATGTCACTACAGAGCTATAATTCATTTCCAGATTTATTTTCATTTAATAAATGTTATGAAGCCAACTTTTTTTGTTGTTTTTGTTTTTTTGAGTCCAGTCATGGGCCTGAACTCTGGGCCTGGGTGCTGTCCCTCAGCTCTTCAGCTCAAGGCTAGCACTCTACTGCTTGAGCCACAGTGCCACTTCCGGCTTTTTTCTTTTTGCTTATGTGGTGCTGAGGAATTGAACCCAGGGCCTTATGCATGCAAGGCAAGCGCTCTACCACTGAGCCACCTTCCCAGCCCCTGGAGTCAACATTTATGTGATGGAAAACAGAAGCAGTAACTACAAATCCTATGCTTTCTCTTCTTAGTGTCCAAAAAACATACGACCTTTGGAGTCACAGTTTTGCATATGCCTTACTTATGAAGAAAAAAACTAACCCACATAGCTAGGCCACACAGAAGTTCATGAAAATACACTGAAGGCATTTTGTAAAGTACTGGAACAATGGTGAAGGGAGTAACAAGACAAGAGCTTTAAGCAGTAGCAGAGGCCAACATGATGAGACCATTTCATAGAGGGTATATACACCACACACACACAAAAAGAAGATTGGCAGGGGCTGGGGATGTGGTAGTGCTAATGCTTGCTTAGCAAGCATGAAGCCCTGGGTTTGACTCCTCAGTACCACAAAAACAGAAAAAGCCAAAAGTGGTGCTGTGGTTCAAGTGTAGAGTGCTAGCCTTGAGCAAAAGAAAATCAGGGACAGCATCCAGTCACTGAGTTCAAGCCCCAGGACTGGCCAAAAACCTAAAGAATGACAGGAGATTAAGTTGGGTTGGGGTGGCAGGTATCAGAGGAAGTAGGAGGGCCAACAGAGAGGGTGTGTGTGGTGAACAGTGTCAGTATGATCAAAATAGTTTATTTGTAAGAAAAAGGAATAATGGAGTGAGTAGATATGGTAGACTGTAAACATGTATGAAAAGGTCACAATAAAATCCCCATTGCTGCTGTAGCTCAGTGGCAAAGCGCTTGCCTAGCAAGCGCAACGTCCTGGGTTCGATCCCCAGTACCAAAAAAAAGAAAAGACAAAAAAATACAGTTAAAAAAAAACCCAAACAAATAAAATCCCCATTGCATAACAAATGTATGTTAATTTAAAACCCTCAAAATAAATACATAAATAAGTAAGTACAGATTGAGACAGGCAGACCTTAAGGGACCTCACTCTAAGTGAAGCACTTTGGACTTTCAGGCATTGTTGAGGGAATTTAAGCAGCAGAGTATCAGGATCAAAAGAGGAGATTTTTGAACCATAAAAGTACTGGAAACACAGATGCTTGTTAGGGAGGACCTGACTATGATGACTGGGGCTGACTTTCGGATGTCACAGTGAGCAAAAGCAGAGGTAGATGCAGAAAAACCTTAACATGGAACAGGTTCAAAGACCTTTGCCAAGTGACTAAGCACTAATACTGGAGGAGTGCAAAGAAAAATAGAAAGTGAGAGGGAGGAATATGAAATCATTTCCAAGGCAACAGAGAGAATGATGGCGCCATTAATAGAAACGGAGGTGTAACTGACAGAGTGAAAAAGGACTTAGTTTTAGTCAAGAGAACAGAAGCATCCACAAGCCATTAAAGTATCAAGTTGGAGCTCCACTTTTATATCTGAGATACATCAGGACAGAGCTTTTAGCCAATAAAAAACCCTTCTGAGTGTTGCCAGGTTAGCAGTGAGAACCACAAAGGAGATAGAAGGACCTTCAGTTTCTAAGACACGCAACTTATCTTTAGGGTCACAGGAACACATAACAAGCATAAAGAGTGAGGAAGAAGACAATATTCTTAAACCAGTGATGTGTGTATATCTACACAGAAAGATTGATTATGTGGATAAAGATATAGATCTATATGTGGTAAGAATCATCTATGGTAGCAGGAGAATACATAAGCAAATTGCTTACTCTATCCTTAAAAATTAAATATTTGCTAGGCACTAGAGGTTCACACCTTTAATCCTAACTACTGGGGACGCTGAGATAAAGATTGAAGTTCAATTAGCCAGCCCAAGTAGGAAAGTCTGTGAGACTTGAATCTCTGATTAACCACACATAGCTCCCCCTGAAACCCCTGGCAAAAAAAAAAAAACTGGGAGTATAGCTGTGGCTCAAGTGGTAGAGTGTTAGCCTTAAGTGAAAAAAGTAAAGGACAGTGTTCATGCCCTGAGTTCAAGTCGAGGACTGGCACCAAAAAAATTAAATATCTGAAAAGGAGTAAGAAAGTAATAGATGGAATACATTTAATCAAAATACCTTATATGTATATATGTATGTATGTAAACCGCTTTGAACAATAAATATCTAACTTCTCAAACAAACAAAAAATAAATATTTGGGGGAAAAAAACCTGGAGATGTAACTCAGTTTACATGGTACATGTGGAACCCTGGATTTGGGCCTCAGCACAATCTACACATAGACAAAAATCAATAGTCAACTTATTTAATTTCTTTAATTGTTATCCACAAGAAAAAGGAGACTTGTTCTTGACCTTCATAAGATCTTTATATTAGTTTAACAATACAGTTAAAAATAAGCTAATGGTTATAGGGAGGAAAAGAAGTGCTATGCTAACTTTTATTTTTAATCATTTTTAATCACTCATTTTGTGAATTTCTAATTCAAATCTAAGATTCATTCCCAGAGCAGTATCTTGAGTAGCCACCATAATGCTTTCATTTAGTCTTTCATTTTTTCCTTCTCTTTAGTAAATGCTCATCTATTAATGTCCACAATAATATGGAGCTAATTCAATAACAATTTTCAAAAATGAGAAAACAAGGTATAGAGCAGTTCTGCAGCTTGCCTAGATTATCTAGACACTTTATACTTCAGAACCATCATTGCTGCTCCTCAATAATCCTCATTCCCTCAATGAAAAACTTAAGTTAGCAAACACTGTCTTATTGTGTATATTTTTTCCTTTAGAAGTTTATGATAACACCAAAAGATGACAAGAAATCTAACTTATATCCTAAATGACATTCCATGTTCCTTGGGTTCCAATTAAGTTTCATAGTTTAATTTTTACAATATTAAGCATAATTTGGCATTAATATTTGTTTAATGTGAAGAAGTCAATAAGTAGAAACCCTTAGCATTATAGGAAATCAAAGCCAAGCTTTGCCTTACCATTTCAGACACATGGTGAAGTCATGTAACATAAACACATATGCAGGCATGACATCATAGTATAATGATCATAATGACTGGCCAATGATCAATCACATCTTTTGTGAGAACAAGAGGAAATATCATCAAATGTTCAACAGAACTGTATTTTTCCTAGTTGGTTAAAAAATATGCTTAAGTTTCACACATCTTTCCACAAAATTCAGAAGTTTGCTACAGAAATAACAGAAAAGTTGTACAACTATCAACTTTGAAACATGTTAAAGGCAATGTACTCTCAATGATAATTTTTTGTACAAATTAAATCTAAAAGGGCACCCTTGGAAGTGACTACAATGCTGTAAAGATTTTCTTTGAATCCTTGAAAGTATCTGAAAAGTTTTGTTTTGTTTTTTTGCTGGTCCTGGGGCTTGAGCTCTGGGGACTGCGTGCTATCCCTGAGCTCCTTTTGCTCAAGGATAGCACTCTCTCACATGAGCTACAGTATCATCTCTGGCTTTTTCGATGCTTCACTGGATGTAAGAGTCTCAGACTTCCCTGCCCACGCTGGCTTCAAACCCTAAGCCTCAGATCTCAGCCTCCTGAGTAGCTAGGATTACAGGCATGAGCCACTAGCTCCCAGTGAAAGTAAACTTTTAAGTGGCAAGGCTGATGAAAATGATTAAACAGAAGGTCTGGGAGGGTGGCTCAGTGGTTGGGGGCAATCTTAAGACACAGAATCCTCAGGGTGGGGTCCAATCCCAAACACCATCCCCATCCCCAAACTGAATTTGAATGTGAAGGTAGTAAACGCTGCCTAATAATGACTGCTTTATTAACTAATTGTACGAGGCAGTTTCAATTAAAGGCGTCAGGTTATAAGTGCAGTGCATCTTGATCAAGGTCACCCCTTCCATCATCTCCCCCATTTTTCCCTATCGTATCCTACAGTTACTGATCTTGAAAGTCATTTTGGAAAACTCTGTGCCCAGGCCTCACAGGAAACACTGTAACTGGAAGTCACAAACAAAGCTGAGCTTGCTACAGAGAGCACTAGGCAGGTTCCACTGCGGGCCACCATCTGTGTATATTGCTGCAAGGTTTGTTACCAAATGAATGATTCAGCCACATTCAGAAACACACTGAAAATAAATTTAGACCACCATCAAATTATGCACTTATGGTGTGTGGGGGGGGAGGGGGGAAACCAACGGTCCTGTGCAATTACTAACCATCAAAAGTATCCTGCAATCCTCCCAAAAAAGGGGGCGGGGGGGGGAGGAGAGGAAGCTTACAGAGAAAATTCAGCAACAAAGCCTAACTTGTCACAACTTTTTAAAAACTTAGGACTGAAGGAACAACGTCGTCCCTCTTGAAAACAAGAATGAAACTCATAAAGCATCCAGTGAACACCCATTAACTCAGAATTCCTAACGCTAGCGTGAGGGGGAGGGGGAGAGGCGGGAGAATGACGTCAGCCTTCCGCCAAGTCCAAGACAACTTTCAATCCAATAACCACGGGAACTGTGACAAACCCTGACGACCCCCGCAACGCAGGTCGTTGGCCATCTGAAAGTACAAGATCCAGACGCCGCAGTATTCAAGTGTCCCGCAGAAAACGAAACCTCAGCAAACACCCTTCCCGGCTCCTTTGGGAACAATGACCTAAATCGTGCATCTCTATAAAAAGAGCAGATGACACACCGCATCTAACAGCTTAAAAGTTCTCCCAGTCCCAAAGATAAGGCACAATAAATAAATGCAAGGCAATAACATGGTCACTTCAGTCATCAGGGTGTCTGGAAAAGCAGTGAGAAGAAACAGAAATCAGTCTGGGAGGCGAGTGGGGGGAGGGCTTGTTTGGGGAGGTGGAGGCGGGGGGTCGGGGGGGGGCGGGAAGGAGAGATGAACATTAAGGGCGTGAAGCAGAGCGTGGCTACTGAATAGGCTGCCTGGTACGAGAGGAAACATTTGGAGAAGAAATCAACCAAGTTCTCCCAGAGATAGAGGCCGGCGATGGGTCTCAGCCCCGACTGAACTCTCAGTCTAAGCAAAGGTCTGATGAAAACCTGGGTCTCTCCCTCGACCCCAGGCATTTTAAGGAGACGGGCAGAACTGGGTGTTGAGTGCCTAGACCGAGAGTCCATCATCATTCTCGCCCCCTGCCCCAAATATTCCATCCATCCAGGACCCAGCCACCCCTGGGGTGGGGGAGAGGGGCGGGAGGGGGGGGAGAAGACAAGCAAACTCTGAGCTCACGGGACAGAGAAGCGTGGTGGGGACGCGGTGATGGGGGAGGGGGTCACTTACTTAGAAGCACTGGGCGCGAAGAAATCCACCGCGAAGCCGAAGTAACTTCCCTCGGGGCCAGCGTACTCGGCAGGACTGTCCACGTCTAGGTTGAAGGCTCCACCGAGAGGCAGCAGGAGCCCGGGAAGAAGGAGCAGGAGGCAGCCGCCCCGAACATGCAGCGGGCGCCGCAGCGGGGAAGCCATCGCCGAAGCGCGCGGGACGCGGAGCCCTTAGGCGACCGCCCTCTCCCGGGGCGCACCGGTGCCCGCGGCCCGCCGCCTGCGCGCCCGAACCGGCCGGCCACTGGCTTCCCCGAGAGCCCGAGCCCGAGTTGGGAAGTCAGGAGGGCTGAGCTGCTCGGCGGCCGCCCCGGGACGTGGAGCGCGTTGCGTGCGGGGCGGGGACGGCCAACCCCGGGCCTCTCGCCTCGATGCGGCTGGCCACTGAGCGCTGGGACCCGCGGTCGGGGACTGCCGGGGCGAGCGAGTCGAGCCAGCGCCGCACCTCGGCCTGAAAGCAGCCCAGGACCCGGGGGGGGGGGGGGGGGGGGGGTGAGGCAGGGCGGGAGGAGGAGCCGCGCCCCAGAAGCTGAGCGGACGTGCAGGAGGAGGAAGTGGGGGCCGAGCCGATCTCCGACTGGAGAAAGCCGAGCGCACTTCCGTGCGCGCGGTCGCCGCCTGTCCTGTGGAGCTCGAGCTGGATTCTGGTGCCCAGAGCTTCAGGGCCCGGGTCAGGGGTAGCAGTCCTAGATCTGAGTCCCAGACCTGCACTTTGCAAACTCGAGATAAGCAGTGATTGGAAGCCGCAACCCACCCTTTGTTCATGAGAATGGCTGCAGCTCCCAGGCCCCCCGGTCCCGCCGGCAAACACACCGTGTACTTTTGTTTAAGAATGCGGAAAGCTGCATCCGCTGCTCCTGTTTCTGCTACTTAGCCTGGCAGGCGCTCACCCACGGAACTCTATCATTATTTGTCCTTCCTCCCCTCCAATCCTATCCCCCACACAAAACCCTGAACTTAATTATAAACTTCCAGAAGGCGAGCCAGCCTCTCCCAGATGAGGTGGGTTACAATTGAACTTGGGTGGTTGAAAAAAAGCAAGCAAACGTCCTTCAGTAAAAAACAATTGATAAAAACTTTCATAAATCAACTCAGAAAAGTACTGTTTTGTTTTGTTTTTAGTCTGAGTTGTTTAACTGTGGAAAACTGATTCGTTGGTGTAGTCCTGATGTTAGAACTGGAAGAAATAAGGCTCTTGTAGGTCACTTGCTCTTAACAGCACCAGACTGAGAGGCATCCAGTAAATTGATCTGTCTCTACTTTGTATTTCCAGTGTCAAGCAGATGACAATTAATCAGTAAAATGGTGGATCAGTCAAATTTTTTTTCAGAAGTGACTTTCCTATGCTGTGTATGTTATGCTAAAGAATTTGGTGAAGATAAAATATAAACACATTCCAATACTTGCAAGTACTGGAAAATAAATTTTGGTCTTTTTTCCCAAAGCTACTAAAATCTCAGTCGCAGACTAGGCATGATGATGTGGAACACACCCATAATTCCAGCAATTGGGGAGGTTGAGATGGTAAGACTTTTCAGCCCAGTTCAAGACCAGCCTAAGGCAACACAGGGAGACATCTGTCTCCCTAAAAACATTAAATAATGCTGTGAACGAATACGTATACAAATTGAAATCAAATGTCTGCTTAGAAGTCAGAATGCTTAATAGCATTTTGGTTTTCCAATTATACTGAAAGATAGGCAGCAACCTGTCTGGATTTTTTTTTTTTTTTGACGGTCTTGGGGCCTGAACTCTGGGCCTGGGCGCTATCCCTCAGCTCTTCAGCTCAAGGCTAGCGCTCTACCACTTGAGCCACAGCGCCACTTCTGGATTTTTTTTTTCTTATGTGGTGCTGAGGAATCAAACCCAAGGCCTCATGCATGCAAGGCAAGCACTCTACTACTGAGCCACTTTCCCAGCCCCATCTGGAATGTTTTATAAGCCATGATCCAACATCTTCAGAAAAGAAATTGCCAAGGGAGACAGATTATCATATGTGAATATTTACATATAAATGTGCCACTGCTTTGGAATTTTCCCAATAGGCCATGGGTACGTATGTACCCAAAGTACTTAATATGTTGAAAACCAATATGTTGAGAACCAATCCAACTGGAGTTCATCTGGGGAAGGAGGAAGAAAGACTGGTTATCCCTACAATCAATGAACCTCTTTCTTGGAGCTCTTGATCCTGAAACAGAAGTCAAATAGGTCCAAGGAAATGAAGAAAGAAATACAAGGGGCAGGGAAAGGCAGAATCCAAAGGAACGATAGCACATTGAGCTCAACTAAACCTGAGTGAACAAGACATCTCAACATGGGCCCACAGTCTGTTACTAAAGCACTTTCTCCTTTATGTCTTTATTTCCAATGAGCAGTCTTGCAAATCAAGGAATTTGTTTTAAAAAACAAACACACATGCATTTCTATTAGGAAATCATGGAGCAGAGTAACCCAGAGTCTTAAGGAATTGGGGGATATAAATGCAAAGTTCTCTGTGTGACCATGCTTGAGCAGCTATCCATAGTGCCATGCAAATTGCATTACAGAGCGTATCCACTTGGCCAGTGCTTACTCAGACTCCACATTGTGCAGGGTGCTTTATACTTGGGAGTGGGAAAAAGCACGTTTTATTCCAGTGGAGAAAGGCAGTGCCCCTCCTTGCCCCAAGCACTTCTCTTTAGGTATAACAGTTTCCTAACTTACAAGGCAAACTGCCTGAGATATTGAAGTTAAGCATAATCCCTGTTTCACAAGGAAAATATAATAATAGTTGGTCAAAAGAAATTTGAATTTGAATGTTACCCACTACACTCCTCTATCCTTTTGTCAACACACTGAACTTTGGTTTCTACAAATTTACGTGTCTAGGTTCAATTCCTGCCTTCACAAAGTTCTAGTTGAGTAACTCTAGGAACATCAACCCAACTACCTTGTGCCTCTGTTTTCTTATCTGCAAAATGGATATAAGAATAGTACTTGTCTCACAGAACTGAAAAAAACTTGTTGCTATTAATACTTACTTCTATTAGTGTAGCACAGAAGTAAAAGTAAATCTGGATGGCAATTAGTACAGTTGACCAGTTCTACTTATCCAACTGTTCCTTGATAACCAAGATCAAACCAGTGTTCAATTTTACTTTGTCTCTGTTTACAAGGGAGCTTAGTTCAATCAGGCCAAAATATTTTAAGGGGAATTTTACATTATTTCTCTCTTAAAGTACAAGGAGAGGGAAGGGGATACCAGGGTATGGGCTGAGGAATAGGGTGCTTGCCTTGCAAACATGAAGTCCTGAGTTCAATCTCAAAGAGGGGAAGAGAGAGAAGGGGAAGAATATAGAGGAGAGGAGAGAATTCAGTCCATAACTCAAAAGAAAAAAAAACTAGTAAAATCCACTTCTAACAAGCTCCATTCCTCTAGAGCCTTCAATCCCCAGAACCAGATGATCCTAGGGTTTTCATGCTGTTTTTGTTTGTCTAACTTTCTCCAGTCTCTCCTCTGCTGTTTACTAGAGATTGACTTGATCTCTCTTGTTTCTTACCCCTACCTCATGCTTCATTTTCCTATTCGATAAGTATCGATAGGCAGAACCACGGTGAGAAAGAAAAGAATGCAGGCAGGTAACTCATCTCCTTTCTAGGCTCCTTCCTGCACTATACCATTCAGTACCAAAGATCTGTGAGTCTCTGTCCTTCATTCACTGCATTTTGTTTCTCATTCTAAACATCCCCAGGGGAGCTTATTCATTCCAACCCACAGAGGAACTTTAGCAATATTACATTACTATTTCCCTAGTATATTGTCTTTCTCATGGAACTCCATCCTTCTGAAAAACATTAATCTTCCTCCTTCCGCATTCCCACAGCCCCCATCCTCCTGTCAAGTACAAATCTGGCTAGGTCCTGTTCTTTCAAGACCCGCATAACCTTCTTGCCCTCCAGGAAGCCCTGCTCTAAATAACTGTTGAGACAAGCAGACAAAACAGGATCCCTGGTTGCTTTAGCCCTCAAATCTGCCCCTGCCTGAAAAGTGCCTCGAGACCTCTTCTAACCTCTGGCCTCATGCCCATCAAAGTGTACTGATAAAAAACGTCCTGTAGGCCAACAACAAAGCAAGCCACGTCTCAATAACAAGGATGCTTGCCCAGCAAAATAAAATTCCCCTTGATTGCACATATGCAATACTGCTGTCCTTGAGTAAACTTTTGAGAGTGACTCCTAATTAAGGCTTTATATTTATCATTAATATAACTATAACAGTGCATTATGGGAATGTGTTGCAATTTAAAAGCCTGTTTTATAACCACCACTTATTACTCGAAACTGTTCATTACAAAGGACCCCCGTACACAGAGATCAAACCACCCTCAATTGTAAAAGACACTATTCCTCAGGGCTTGGGGTCTCTTAATCAGACATTCTTTCCATCCATAGATTTTGAAAAATTAGCTTCAAACTTAAGAAGTTTCAGATAAGTATCAGGGCTATGTAGAATTATATTAGTTCCCTTGTTTAAAGTCCAACACATACCTTGAATACATGGAATGAAGGTAATAACTCAATAAGTACTTTCAATAATAAGTACTCCATAAGTACTCAATAAAGAGTAACTAAAATGTACTTTTCAAGAAATAAAAAAGCCCAGGAGTATCTAGCGGATTCATTATATAGCTAGAGAAGATATGTGGTAATACTCTCAGTTTCAATGATAAAAGTGCATCTTAGATTCTGTAGCTGTTTTATTGTTTTAAACACTTCATTGCAATTTAGGATTAGAGTATGGGGTATAAAAGAGACAAAATTAATCAAAAATACCAAAAATGTGATATACACTACCTCTGCCTGTCACTGAGGAAACAATATGCTCTCAAGATAGGCATTCTCAATTTTGAGCATGTGCTTGGTGGTTTTCAAAATTCTCTTTAAATTATTAACATGTAAAATTTCTAAAGAGGTTCATGTACCTTACCATATTGAAATAAAAAATAATTACAACATCTGTTTGTATTACAGCAGCTTAAGGATATGTTATTTGCTTTAAAAACTTCAGTAGTATGTGGAACCCTCTGATAGATGTTAAATAAATCTAATTTCTCACTACAACACTGTCTACAGAAAGATCCAAGACTGGAGGAATATGTTGCTATTTAAGTCACTCTTGTATTACTGAAAAATTAGTGGCTTAAAGAAAACATAACTTTTATGGTATTTTAGACTTGAGTTAACACAATTACTTTTCTTTATGAGATGGAGTCTCACTATGTAGCTCAGGCTGACCTCAGATTTGAGATTCTATTGCTGAAGTCTCAAAAGTTCTAGGATTTCACACGTGTACTACTATGCACCTAAGAAATTGTTTTTTAATGCAGCAAAAGAACAGAGAAATCCAAGTTTGGTGTCCTTTCCTGAAATCCCAGAATTTCCAAGGCTAATGAAGAAATGTGAGGCCATCTTCTGCTACATTTTAGGGAAACTCTCTCTCCAAAAACAAAAACAAGATAAAACAAGAACAGGGTTGGGGTCCTGGCTCAAGAGACAAAGTGCTTAACTGACAAGCACAAGATCCAAAGTTCAAAACATAGCACTGAAAAACGAAAGATGGTAGTGACACTAATCAAGAAGCACTGTGCTCGTAACTTGACTTACAGAATTACCCCTTTGTACAACTACTTAATAACAACAATGATGATAACAAATAAAAAGAAGAAAGAGAGGAAGAAAGAAAGAAAATGGGAAGGAAGGGGCTGGGAAGGTGGCTCAGTGGTAGAGCGCTTGCCTTGCATGCCTGAGGCCCTGGGTTTGATTCCTCAGCACCACATAAGTAAAAAGAAAAAAGCCGGAAGTGGCACTGTGCCTCAAGTGGTAGAGCGCTAGCCTTGAGCTGCAGAGCTGAGGGACAGCGCTCAGGCCCAGAGTTCAGGCCCCAGGACCGGGCCCCCCCCAAAAAAAAAAGGAAGGAAGAAGGAAGGAAAGAAAATGGAAGTTTTTAAATCATTCTTTTGTGTCCTGAGTCATAGAAAGAGTCATGTGGGATAATATAAAAAGTTTCCAGCACTTGGTGCATGATTGTTAAAACCTTCCTTCTATTAATCATTTTGTATAAATATAGCCTCATTGTTTCTAAGGATTCTAAACCAAATATTGTAACATTTGCTTCATTCAGGTTCATGATAAATGTAGATACTCATAGCTAGAAGTGCTTTTAAAACTGTAGTTTCTTTAAAAAAGTTTAAAACTATAATTTACACACATTTCATATTATTCATATATATAGCTTCTGAAATCATTTACATTTGCTACATGCTTTAACTCTACAATTACTTAGCAGTTATTAATTTGGTAAGCAAAATAATTTTCACTTCTCAAAAAGGTACAGTATTTGTCTACATATATTATATACACAAAATTTTACAGGAAGAAAATGTAAATGCTTGTGTGTGTGTGTGTGTGTGTGTGTGTGTGAGCGTGCGTGCATGCTCACGCACACATACGTGCACAAATCCTGGAGCTTGAACTCAGGGCCTGGGTGCTGTCCCTGAGTTTTTGTGTTCAAGGTTGGCACTCTACCACTCTGGTTAAATGGCCTTATTTCCAAGCATGTGAATCATTAATCATTAAATCTTTACTAAGGAATTTGTTAACTAAATCTGAAGACAATCTGAAGCTACCCAGCTAACCAGCTCTCATGCTGCGGGAACCCTCAGGCTGCCTATGGAGAGGTCAACATAGTACAAACACATGGTCTAAACCACCTGGTACAGAACAGAGCATCCTCTGAGCAGCTACAGCAGGACCCATCTTCACAGACATTCTCAGTCAGAAAGGCAGCCTGTGGGCTTCCCCCTCAACACAGATCTTCACCCAGAACTTCCTCTTTACTCAACAGCCCTAACTATAAAAGGGTTACTAGTTTAAGTAAATATATTTTGGGATTCATTAGTTATTCAGATCACCAAGACAATGAGTTTAGAGAAATGAATAATTAGCCAAGTCATAGATCTAGGCTTTAACCAGTTTGGCTAAGATGATCATACAATTTATTGTCCAGCATAGACATTTTAGAGAATAATAGGACAATAATAATTAAGGGTCAACAAGGATGTTGTTGTTAATGTATGACAATTACAATCTGGAGCTCTTTGAGCAAACGGAAATGTAGGATCACTCAGTTAGAGCCTACTATCTTTACTATTACACAATTCTGTTTTCAATATAAATTATTAAACACATATGACCAGTCCAATCGTGGGTGGTCAGCACAGACAGTGTAGCATGCCTACTCTGACAAAGCCAGTTAAGTACCTCTTCAATATTCATTGACTCTGTCTACTGTACATTGTATGACAGCAGTAATTCATATAGCTGGGAAAATGTATAGCTGGCAATTTATAGATGGCCAAAGACATTAGTAGAAGTTGCCAGGGAGAACTTCAAAAGTTCTTTTACTGTGGGGAGACTGCACTAGCTTTGAGAATAATTTCCTCTACAATTTCTTTGAAACACAGGTGGGGTGAGGCTGTAGCAGCTCTATTGTGAACACAGAGAAGGGCTTAGTAATGGAAGTGATGATTCAAAAATTACAATGTAAGAAAAAGGGAGGGGGTCTGGTAACCACAGACCATCATTCCAGTGCTGGACGGTAGGCTTGAACACCGTATTACATGAGAGAAAAATACACTTCTAACTTTACGTGTCTATTATTTGGGTTTCTAGTTATACTTTCAGTATCAGATCCTAACTGATACACCCACCTTATTTCCTTAAATAAGAGATTAAAGTTGAGTGCCATTCTTTTTCTGGCCTTTTTTTATAGAAATCATTCTAGATACACCGATCCCTCTTCCTGTTAATGGTAGGCAGTTTTCTTGTCAAGGATCTGGAGCCTGTCGCATTTTGGTTTCTTTGGGAGTTTTATATGTCTCCACTATTGGTATTAACATAATGTAAACAATTCTCAATATTTTTAATTTTAAAATTTTTTTTTAATTCTTGGGTTGCAAGCACTGTATGACCGAGCTGCATTTCTGGGTTTTATTTTTCAAGATAAGATCTTGCTATACAGCCCAGACTGGCCTTGAACTCACTATGCAGTCCAGTCTACCCTCAAACACAATGTTTTCCCTCCTCTACCTTTGAAATGCTTGGATTATAGGCATAAATCACCACACTCTGCAATACCCCAAGTTTTGAGTGGTCTCGTAGCTTTCCCAGTTTTGTACCTTTTAAATTAGTCATTTGGGGAGTTTTGTAAAATCTCTGCTATTACTTCCTGTATCTCTTTAGGGCTAAGAATTTCTACATTTAACCTATTAAGGAAATGGGACTTTTCATGAAATATTTGGATTTAATAGGGAATGATTACATCAACTAACCAGTTAGCCACAGCTGTTAATTACATAACTGGATTAGGTTTAGCTCATAGAAAAAAACAATGAACAATGCTTCAGTGCATATCAGTATTTTGTGAAGCATAAAGGTGTTTCTAAGGTTAGGATGTTTTTTTCTTTTCAATTTTGAAAGAATTCATTACTCTGATGGAGATGTTTACATCTACAGTCTAGGCATAACTAAGATTCTTTAAGAACCTTGTTTATTTTTTTTTCCAGTATTGGAGTTAGATCTTCAGGCCTTGTGCTTGCTAGATAGGCACCCTGTCACTTAAATCACACCCCACCTCTTCTCACTTTTAGTTATTTTTCAGATAGGGTCTCACAATTTTTCTCCTGGGTGGATCCTTAGACCAAAAATCTCTTACTTATGCCTCCTGGGTACTTTGGATTACACACTGAGAAGCTGTAGAAAGAATGATTGTTGTTTGAGACCAGCAGGCAGGCAAAAGCATGAAATCTTATCTGAACTAAAGCAAAAGGCCAGAGGATGACTCAAAAGGTAATGTGCCTGCCTAACAAAATCTTGCATTCCAAAGCCCAGTTCTGCCTCTCCCACCCTGCAAAAAAAAGAAGAAAGATGGAAGGAAGGAAGGAAGGGAGGAAGGAAGGAAGAAAAGGAGGAGGAGAAGGAGGAGGAACAGAAGCTAAACTGATCATTTGATAGAAATGAAATCAATTAGTGACATCAAATAGAATTTTCTGAAGTAATAGAAACATATTTATAGTGTTCAAACACTTGCATTATCCATCAGTAATTGTCAAACACTTGAAAATGAGAACAGACTGATTAAGTTGCAATTTTGAACAGTTTTCATTGTGACATGTGGCTTGTAGTTCCCAAATTGAACACTATAGCTGTAAAGATACAGAATCACAACAAATCAAAGAAAGATTGGATAAATGAGATTGCATCCAACTGAAGAGTTTCTGCAAGGCAAAGAACATAATAGCTAACAAGACAAATAGAAAGCCCACAGAATGGCAGGATATTTTTGCCAGCTATGCATCAAACAATGCCTAATATCTGTAGTATACTTAGAGCCCAAAAAGTTAACTACCACCTCCCCCACCAAAAAATAAATCTTGAAGAAAACAACAACCCAATTACTAAATGGGCTAAAGATTTAAAAAGAGACTTCTCAGGAGAAGAAAGAATGGCCAATAGACACATGAAAAATGTTCAACGTCTCTAGCCAAAAAAAGAAATGCAACTTAAAACAACATTGAGATTCCAGTTAGAGTGTTCTATCAAGAAAATTAACAATGACCAATGCTGGTAGGGATGTGGCCCAAAGGGAACTTTATTAAACTGTTGGTGGGAGTGTAAACTTGCTCAACTGCTCTGGAAAAGCAGTATGGAAGTTCCTCAAAAGACTAAACATGGAGCTTCCCATGACTCAACCATTCCACTCCTGGGCATTTCCGATAGCACACAAACGAGGCCATACTAAAGCTACAGCATAACCATGTTCATTGTAGCATATTTTACCATAGCCAAGATATAGAATCAACCCAGGTGCCCCTCTGTGGATGACTGATCAAGAAACTATAGCCAGGTACTGTTAGCTCACTGTACTCTTAGCTACTTAGGAAGCTGAGGTTGGAGGACTGTGGTTCAAAGCTGGAAAGCCCATGAGACTCTTATCTCCAATTAATTACCAGAAAACAGGAAGTGGTGCTGTGGCTCAAAGTGCTAGAGCGCAAAATAGCTCAGGGATAGACAGTGACCAGGCCCTGGGTTCAAGCCCCATGACAAACAAAAAAAAAAAAAAGAAAGAAAAAGAGAATAAAAAAGGAAAAAAAATGTGTTATATATATACTATAGAATTCTATTCATCCATCAGAAAGAATGAAATTGTACCATTCATAAGGCAATGGAAAGACTTGGAAAACATTTATTAAATGAAGTAAGCCAGACCATGGTTTTCCTCATTTGTGGTATCTAGAATGTGCCTATAAATCTATAAGTAATGCTAGGAGCCAGTGGCTCACACCTAAAATCCTACCTTCTCAGGAAGCTGAGATCTGGGGATCACAGTTCGAAGAAAACAGTCCAGGTTGGCTTGTCTCCAGTAAACCACTCAAAAAAGCCAGAAGTGGGACTGTGGCTCAAGTGGTAGAATGCTAGCCTTGAGCAAAACCAGCTCAGGGACAGTGCCCAGGCCAAGAGTTCAAGCTCTAAGACCAGAAAAAAAAATCTACACATAAACACACTGGGTGGTAAAGAGAAAACAAAACGCACTGGGACATGATACAGTATACAGGTCTCTAGCCATTAACACAGAGTGAAACCGAAGGAGGATATTCTTAGGAGAGGACCACAAAGGTTCAAGCTAGGTGCACCTGATTATATGAAATAATATTTATTGGAATTAACTTCAGGAAATGGAAGCAAGAGGCTTTTTTTCTTTGTTGCTATTTCTGTTTTCTTTTGCTTTTGTCTTGTTTGTTCATTTATCAGTCTTTGGGTAGGTGGGGGACACAGGAATGGTGGGACATAGGGTAAACAAATACAGCAGTGGTACTCACTAGACACTATGTTGATATTAAACTGTACAACTTGTAGGTGGACAATGGAGAGAAAAGTGGGAGAGAGCAAGGAAAGGGGTGACATTGTTCAAAAAGAAATGTACTCCATATGATTTGCGTAGCTGTATCCCCTCTGTACATCACCTTTACAATAATAATTAACAAGTGCGGAAGAAAAAAGGTTAGAGGACCCAATCTGATGGATTCCAAGGTTTCTCTTAATTTTTATCTTGGCATAGAGACAATAATCAATGGTTAGTTCATCTCTATTTCTGTGTCTTTATGCATCAAAATTTTCCCTTGCTAATACTCATTAGTCATCATGTTCCAAGTCAATCCTGGCTAATATGGATGTGTTATATTACAAGTGAGCACAGTTATAAATGAAGAATGTATAGTAATTATAAAATTCTATATATTTCCCTTTATTATAACATGTATAGCTTGTACAATCTATTCAAATGCACATCTATTTCCTGTTTTCTTCTAAATCTGCTCCTTCATCTGTTTTCCCCATACTCATAATCTAGGTAAGTGAATTCTACCTTTTTTGGCACGATACTAGTCAGTGAACTTAGGGCCATATTCCCTAGGTAAATATGCTACCACTTGCGCCATATCCCTTGTACTTTTTGCTCTTAGTTTTTCAGATCTTGTGCTTTTGTTTAGTCTGGTCTTAGACCATGATTTTCCCATCCCTACCTCCCGAGTAGCTAGTACCACAGGTATGAACTTCATGCCCAGTTTATTGGTTGACATGGGGTCTTGCTAACATTTTTCTTAGACTGGCCTTCCAAGTTATGATCCTTCAGCTCTCTGCTTCTTGTGTAGGATTTTAGGTGTGAGCCGCTATAACCAGCTGAGAATGTACAAAGGAATTTCAATTCTGTCAGCTTCTGCGTATAACGCATCTTAATTAATGTCATTCCTTTTATTATCTCTTGCAACTCTCCTAACCTCATCCATTCCCTCACTTTGCTTGGCTCCATTTTCACATTGAACATTATGAGTATTTTCATCAAGACTTCTTCTCTCCATTCATCTGCTCTTCCTCTTGACTTTCTCCCTAATATCCCCACCATCCCCAACACAGGTTCCAGCTTTCTTGTATTCATTTTGTTAAACCATAACTTCATAGGCGTTATATAGTCTCCATGTGTGTATATATATATATATATATGTATATTTGTATATATATATGTGTGTATATATATATATATACATTTTTTTTGTCTGTCATGGGCTTGAACTCGGCCTGGGAACTGTCCCTCAGCTCTTCAGCTCAAGGCTAGCGCTCTACCACTTGAGCCACAACACCACTTCCGGTTTTCTAGTGTTTTATTGGAGATAGGAGTCTCACGGACTTTCCTGCCTGGGCTGGCTTTGAACCATGATCCTCAGATCTCAGCCTCCTGAGTAGCTAGGATTACAGGCATGAGCCACTCAGGGCCCAGCTAGCCTCCATTTCTTTTTTTTGACAGTCAACTGCAAAGTTTTTCTACACCCAGTACTTAATACTTGAGTGCTCACCATTATGTCCACAGGGATTGAAATGGTTATGAAATTTCCAGATTTGGGTATCTGTCAGCTTTTCTTGGCCACAGAAGCTTTTGCTTGAACTTTCTAGGAAAAGTTTCTTTGTTTTCAGGTCCCAAACTTATTACTGTCAATACAGTCATGTGCCACCACTTACAGTAACTGTGACTTTATTTAATAAAAAAATTATTCATATGCTAAAATTGTATATTTTTCAGGTTTTCATCATCAAACACTTTCTCAATATGAAAAGTCACAGTTGAATTATGTAAATTGAGTTTTCTCTTCTGCAGTAACTTATCCTTGACTCTGATAACAACAAAAGTTCTAAATCAAGCACAAAAGGGCAGGCAGAATTTAAGGTTGAAGCCAAGCAGAGAAGTCAGGTAGAATGGAAAATAAATGGCCATTTCAAGAGGTAGGGCTGAGATGCCAGACTTGCCTGTGCTGCGGTTGGTTTTGAGTTAATAAGGGAGGGAAGACAGCCATCCAAGCCACACCCACATCCCTCTCCAAGCACCTGCCACAGTACCCAGGCAAAACTGTCCGTGGCATTAAGAAAACATACTTAACATGTATTGCTGCTAAAGGACTCTAAGAGTGCTTAACTAGCACTGATTTTCAGGAAAAACTTTTGAGTACAATAGTCACATAAATCCAGAAATACATATTTTTGTATGGAATTGCCATAGGCAAAAGTAGTCTTAAGCTACTAAAATGGGATTCATTTGCCTATACTTCAAGTTAAAGTGTTAAAATATATTTTCATCTATTTTAGCATTTACTTTGGATTCTTTTTCATTCTGGAATTTTTTTGGTTTAGACTAAAAGAAAAGTGCCCATTTGTGTGTGTTCCTGAGTCAGCAAGTAAATTTCCCATTGATTGTCCAGTGAGATGAGTCACCACCTTGGCTTGGGGAAGTTGGGAGTCCTGGCTGTCTGGGTTGAATAAGAAACAACATTACAAGTCAATTAGTCTAGACAGCCTAGGGGGCAGGCCACTTGGCCATTTATGGTATCATTTCCTCTTCTTCATTGGAAGAGCCTAGAGAACAGAGTGTCTCCTGGGAATATATAGAAGGTTGCTAGATTTAGCAGACAAGAATACAGGATGTTTGGTTAAATTTAGATTTTAGATAAACAATGATTTTTTTAAGAAAGAAAACATACAGTCCAGGCAAGATTGTGGACATTTTTTCATTTAACACTAAAATGATCACTTATCTGGCATTCACTTTTAGTTGGGTATCCTGTTTTATATCTAGCCCTGGATATGAGTTATCCTTTATTCTTGTTTTAGTATTATTCATCATTTATTATGCTATGGAATGTCAGACAGATGAAAGTCTGTTTTCCTGAATTTTCAAGAATGAAAGTTGTTTTTTTTCTTTCATCTTTGGTTTGCCATATCATTACTGTCTAACACCAAAGAAAGACTCAAATGATCAATGACAGGAATCCTTTGGATCAGGGCTGCTCAGACTTGCCTGTGTGCAAGATCCTCGTGTGGATCTTCAGGGAAACTCAGATTCTAATTCACCAGTATTTGATGGAGCCTGACAGTCTGCACTTTTTTTTGTCGGTTGTGGGGCCTGAACTCTGGGCCTGGGCACTGTCCCTCAGCGCTTCAGTTCAAGGCTTGTTGCCCTACTACTTAAAGCACAGCGCTACTTATGGCTTTTTTCTGCTTATGTGGTGCTGAGGAATTGAACCCAGGGCCTCATGCATGTGAGGAAAGCGCTCTACCACTGAGCCAACTTCCCAGCCCCCAGTCTGGGCTTCTAACACAGCTCTTTTGAGAGGCAACTTCAAAATGCTGCTGCTGGACCCTGTGAATTAATGAAAGTTCCCTACCTCCGTATCTATGCCCTCTGATCTGAACTGTTCTCTACTATAGTTACTTTGCAACCACCTGGGCTCCAGAAAAGAGAAGATTCATCAATAAGTATGTTGTGAAGAAGGCAATCTACTCCCTCAAACAGGCAATGCTTTCTTCTTATCATCTTCAGGTCAACAGTCCAAAACTCAGATCCCATGCCAAGCAGCTTGGTAAAGTGGTAGAAACTTCTCTAGAACTCCTCCAGAGACAAAGACTGTGTTAACAGTCAACCTGGTCAAACTGTACCATGGGCCTGTTTTTACTAAGCATACTTTTGTCAATCTCTGTACTCCTGTAGATGGCTGAAAATGTACTGAAGTGCTATCTTCCCAGGGCTGTCATATAATAAAACTCCTTTCTCTGTCCTTCATCACATCTCTCTATTTGTGATTTGGGGATGAGTCACCAGACTTAAGGCTCTTGAATTGTGGTTCTGGGACTCTAAAAATCTGGTTTTATTCTCAGTGAAAGAATAGGCAAGAGCTATGCTATTGATACTGCTATGCCATTGCTCCACAGGCAAATTTTGCTGGATGTAAGAAATGCAATGACCAGGATACAATCTATCCAAATAAAACATGGTATATCTGTGTGTATTTATGTATGTGTGTGTGTATGTGTGTGTGTGTGCGTGTGTGCGTGTGTGCGTGTGAGTGTGTGAGCACTTCAGTGGGCAATCAAAGTTGAGAACTGTTATCTTTGCTCACTCAGGTCACTTCTACCCTGGTTAATGTTTATTATTATCACTTGGGTGGGAGGCTCATAAAAACATTTGGAATATTGATGATTCCACACTTTGTGTTATGTCGAAAGACAGAAGTTTGAAGGGTAATGAGTCCTTTCATTGCATTCAATTTCAGTTATTCTTTCTAAGCCATTATAAAGAGCAAATAGATTTCTATTATTTTTACCTGTTATAATAAATATTTTCCACTAAACACTTTCCAGATTTGGAAATTTGGTATCTATAACATCACAATTATTGGGAAATACTTTTTCCATGACTCTAAAATTAGATGTTTAATGTTTCTAATGGAAACCTAAAAGCCACTATCTATGTTAAGGTTAGTCTGGCCAGGAGAAAAACCACAATTTATTGTGCATTATTCTTTGTGGCTCACTTACAGTCAATGATTGTGAATTAAGGAAGAAAATAAAATCTTTTCATTTTTGTTGTTCACTTAAAAATATGCCAACAATAAAAAGCATGTTTTCAAAGTTATTGATACAAATAACAGCTTGCATATAACACTACAGAAACAGATGGTTAGTTTGGGAAGTCTTCAAAACAAATCTATGCTTTCTTTTTTTTTTGGGGGGGGGTCCGGTTGTGGGGCCTGAACTCTGGGCCTGGGCACTGTCCCTCAGCTCTTCAGCTCAAGGCTAGTGTTCTACCACTTGAGCCACAGCGCCACTTCTGGCTTTTTTCATTTTGCTTATATGGTGCTGAAGAATCGAACCCAGGGCCTCAGGCATGCAAGGCAAGCGCTCTACCACTGAGCCACCTTCCCAGCCCCACAAATCTATGCTTTTTTCTATTGACTTTACCCCCCATTTTTAGGCTAACTTCCTTAATCGTTATCTTTAAATTTCAGTCTTGATTATATGGAGGAGTGCTTTTCCAATGTTTTGTACTTTATGTTGGAGTGCTAGCCTGTGGAGACTTTTTCCTGGTTATTATCTACTTCAGTCATCATGCTTTCTATTCCTTTCTACCAAGCTTCTGATCTCCAACTCCTCATTGCCTAATCCTCTACACTAGTGCCCAAAGACGGTAGACTCTGTGACCAGAGCTGCTACTTGACCAGCCTTCCTCACCAATGCCAGCAGCAGTTATCTTGTCCTGGGAAATAATCCACACTGGTCTGAAACTGGGCAGCTGGCCCATTGCCTCTGACAGGCTGCCAACTTGAAAAGGTGACTCAGAGAGAACAAGACCATGAGGAGGTGGGTGGCAAATTGCTATGCAAACATTTAACTGCAGGTCCTCCCTTTATGCCCTTTCTAAAAACTTTTGCCTGTGGGCAGGTTAAGGCAAAGTGGAAGTCACTCAAGATCTGTCCTTTGTACAAAGTCAGCCAGCCAAATAACATGTTTTTCAGTTTGTTTTCTTTTCTTCTAAACACTAATAATCTGCTTTTCCTCCCAGGAAAGGCTCTTAGGAAATTTCTTTAAACATACTCCATACCACAGAAGAACAGTGTACACTGTGGTACAAAACAATGAAGCATCTATGCCCATGTTTGCTAAGTAGTCACTTATATTCATTAGAGCTTTAAATGTTTGTGAAAAACCCAAACAAGTACTACCACTTCGCCCACTGTAAAAATGATGAAAATAAGACAGAGAATAATGACATCCCCTTGATCATATTGATGATTAAGTAGTAAGGACAAGATGTGAATAAAACAAAGGCAGACGTAGAACTCTGAGCATTGCTCAACTATTCTATTTTTGAATCTATATGGAGAGCCTCTGCTATTCCATACTGTCTCTTACGATTCTTGCAGGAAATATCAAGATGCTAACAGCCCCTAATTTTAAGGACTAATGGAAATAATACATTAATTTTAGTAGTTTTATCCAAACTGAATCAATGACTAAAGAAGTTGAAGTGTGATACCAATTGATGATAAATAACAGTACAAATTCATTCCTTTTTCAATTATTTTTGTCTCTCTTTCTGGCTATGTAAAATGTCTTAGATCATACTCATTTATATAATGTCTTTAATCAAGTTAACTATTATTATTAACAAGGAAAGATAGACTTTAAGCAGGGGAATATCAGTGATTTTTATTATATTAATTCTAAGATTACTTTGTGTGTGTGGGGGGGGTAGTGCTAGAGCTTAAATTTAGAGCCTGGAGCTCTTGCTTGGCATTTTTTACTCAAAGCTGGTGCTTTACCACTTGAGCCATACATCCACTTCTGGCTTTTTGCTGGTTTATTGGAGATAAGAATCTTATGGACTTTTCTGCTCACCTTAATCCTTACATCTCTTGAATAGCTAGTATTATAGGCATAAGCTATTAATGTCTGGCAAGATTGCCTTTTATTATTGAAAATTATTTTAGTTTATTTATTTACTTAGCCAGGGATACATGTCATGATTCAATAACACATTTTAAAATTTGTGTGGCAGGAATAATATGTCAATGTCTAGAAATATCATGTCAATAGTATTCCAATAGCAAACATTTAGAATACTCTGAACAAAACAAGAAAACAAAACCAAAAAGATTGCAGTTTTTAGTAGAGTCATGAAATATTCAAATGAAGGAAGAAATTGAAAAGGCTACCTCTGAAGAGAACACAATGTTAGCTTCTGGTAAATTCCCTTGTACCAAAGATTATAGGATTTTTAGAAATGGGAAAAAAATCAATTGTTTTTCCTTTCTGCTAGGAAGTATTGACTCACAAGAGCACTCGACACACTTTCAGAGGATGAAGTTTGGACCAAGCCCCGATGTTAACCTTAGGCAGGTTGTTACATAATTTATTCTTAACATTTTGGCTTATGAGTCTCCATTCAATCTACTTTTAATGATCTTCTCAGCTACATTGCAACAGTAAATACCCGTGTATGAGGAATCCTTTTAAAAAACCTTTTTATGAAATTATATACACACACAGAGAGAGACAAACACATACTTATTTGTAATAAAAGAACTGTAGTTCTTTCAGGTCCTTATCTAGGACTCCTAGTTTTATGGAAGTCTATAGAAGTAACAAGTTTTTCTGAGAGAATATAGCAAGAACATTCTCTCTGTTTTGTTATCAAAAGCTATAAAATGAGCCAAGTGCTGGTGGCTCACTCCTATAATCCTTGCTACTCAATCAAGAGGCTGTGATTTGAGAATCCTAGCTCAAAGCCAGCCTGGGAAGACATATCTGAGAGACTCTCCAACTAAGCAGTAAAAAGTTGAAAATGAAGGCATGTTCAAGTGGTAGAGTGCCAGCCTTGAGTGAAAAAGCTAAGGGACAGGAAGTACTCAGGCCCTAGTTCAGCCCCAGCAATCACCCCACTATGCACGCACACAAAGGTATCAAATGTAAGGGCTTATTTGGGAGTGAAGTTAAGGCTTAGTTTGTAGGTAGGCAAACCTGTAACCAGGTAAAGCTTGGGTTTACTCTGGAAGAAAAGGAGGCTTTCACTTCCTGGCACTAGCTTGAATTCCAGGAATGCCTGTGGCCCTCACCAGAGGCTGCACTTCCCTCTGTGTTTGTTTATTTCTGCAGGGGAACAAAGTACAGTCATTTACCATTGGTCATTGCATTAGAGTGTAATTATAGGCTGGAAGATGAGCAAGCCACCTTCTCTTGCTGAATGTCTTTTTCTGCAGAGACCCTGGTGCAGAGTTGCCGGGGGTCCTGAGCAGCTCATTACTATTATTAGTGAAACAATCGGTGGCGCGCTCTTATCTTGAGTGCCCTGAAGTTCTCCAGGTTCTGCTGGTATGACAAAACCAAAGTGAGACTTTCATTTCCAATTAACCACCAGAAAACCGGGAGTGGTGCTGTGGCTGAACTGCTCAGGGACAGATCCCAGGCTCAGAATTCAAGACCCATGACCAAAAACAAACAAAACCCTAAAAGGCAATTAACTATACAATAAAAGCACAAAAACAGAGTTCAAGGACTGTCTCAGTGGTAGAGAACCTGCCTAGCAAATAGGAGACCTTGAGTTCAAACTCTAGAAAATACCAAAAGACTAATTCTTATTAGCTGTATAAGACCACTTAAACATTCTAATTTCATGTTTTTCTTTTGCAAAATCCATGGCGGTTCTAGTATATTTGAAAGACAGGAAACACAATGTAATCAAGAAAAGCTTAGAAGAGACATATTACAGTCATTTGATCACTTGCCACCTGGCATCAACAACATAATTCCTATGTTTTCTTCATCAAGTAACACTTTATGCATAAGACATAATGGTGCACAATGAAAGGTGTGGAAAAACTGCATTCGAAGGGAGATTGGGCAGGATGGAGGATAAATAATTTTGCAGTATGTTGCAACAGTAATCAATGTGTCATAAAGAATCTCAAACAAATCGCTCAAATTCTCCATGATTTTATTTTCCTTTGTCTGATTTCAAATCCATCTGTTCATTTTAAAATTTGTCTTTTGTTTTTCCTTAGGTGTTTCTTTCTTATGGACTTAGTTATTTTCAAAATACTTAGTTTATAACCTATTTTAGATCTTTCTGCTTTTTTCCCCCCGTCATGGTACCTTCTGGCTCATGTTTATGACAAATAATTTTGACATGCATCTTAGCATGTATCGGAGGTTGCTTTTGTCATAGAAATGTTCTGTAGCCCTCTTTACAGTAGTGTGCTTCAGGATGCCCTTTTACCTTTTCTGCTTGTCTAGAACCCAGCTATCCAGACAGCTGTTCCCTTGATCTCTCCTAGAGGTGCCCATGGCAACATTTTCTAGTTCTTTCAGTAGGGGTGGGGACCTTTGTGAGTTTTGCTTCAGATAGAGATCTTAAAGTTTCTATTTTAACAATTGTTCCCATTGAGTTTTAAAGTCCAAAATCTAGACTCTAAGGCCTACTTAAACATGATAACTTTCCTGGGGTAAAACTGGTTATTAATTTTTAGTATCTTTTTAATGCCTGCCACATTCCTGTTTCTTTTTGCAAGCTGAAATATAATTTATTTTTATCAATGGAGAGATTGGTAGGAAGTTTATTCTACCATGACAACCCTAGGCCCATTTTTTTTTTTTTTTTGCCTCTTCAGGCTACAATATCTGCACATGTAACACAAGGATAGTGATAGAATACCTGTCCATTCTCCTACAGAAGAAATAAGGATTTAAATACTTTTAGGGCTGTGCCACACATATAGTTCTGCAGAATAAATACCAGCCTTTATTATCAAGCTGCTGTCACTATAATCACAAGTATTCTCATGGGACTAATCTCTGACACACTGCTAATACTGCACGAGATCAGCAGTTTAGCAGGCCTCCTATAATTTGCCAAATTAATGTGGTAATTATTTTCCTTTCAGATACAACAGCAGTGTTGGCTTTCCTGTTTTCTCCTTGCAAACTAGCGTCCTGGAATGTTAAGATCTGCCTTTGTTAGTCAGTTTTCTACCACTAGAACAACATACCTGAGATAATCAGCTTATATAGAAAAGAAAAGGTTTATTTTGGCTTATAGTTTGGAAGTTCTAGTCCATGATCAAATGGCCCTATTGTTTTGTACCTATTGTCAGGAAACACATCATAGTAGGAACTAGACAGAATGTGTGGTATAGAAAAATGATTACTGGAGCTCTATTGCAAAAGTTCAACTAAAGATAGAGGAGGCATTTTCCAACAAATTTTTTCCAGCTACTAACACCAGAAATCAAACAGAACAGTAATGATGGAAAGTTAAAAAAGAAACTTTAATGAATATAGCCATATGGGAAAGATAAAGGGAATCCATGTCCTTAGCTCTGTCTTCAGGGTACTGACATTAGTTCCTGGTTTATATAGAGAAGGGACTGAATAGGATTTGGGAAAAACTTACATATAGTTAAATAATGTTTGTGGAACTATGGATTGTTTTTTAAGTTTGATTTTGAGATTAGTCAGATGCAAATTTACAAAAGAGTCATTGTTGCCTCAAACATTCAATTGACTGTTCAGACTTGCTCCTGGAATCCAGAAGAGAATGAGTCAGATCAAAGGAAACAGCCAAAATAAAGGCAGAGAGGCCAAGGGGTTTTTGTTTGTTTGTTGTTGTCATTCTAGTCCTAGGGCTTGAACTTGGGACCTAGGCACTGTCCCTGAGATAGTACTCTATCACTTGAGCCACAGCTCTACTTGGTAGTTGATTGGACATGAGATCTCACAGACTATTGCTTCCTCTGGCTTCAAACCAAGATCCTCAGATCTCAGTCTCCTGACTAGCTAGGATTACAGATGTGAGCCACCAGCATCCAGCTTCTCCCTCCCCCGCCCTTGTCCCTGTCTCTGTCTCTCTGTCTCTCTCTCTCTGTGCGTGTGTGTGCGTGCACTTTAATATAACGCTTTTATTTACCTACTGGACATTCACAGGCATAAGCCAGTGTTTTGTGTGTGTGTTGTTTTGTTTTAAACAAAAGCATCCTCCAATCTCTGTTACAAAATCTCATATCAACAGCAACACAAGAGGAAGAAGAGGGTGTTGAAGACCCACATCCCTTTTGAGGGCACATCTCACAAGTCCCCACCTCTCAAAGTGCCCACTGAGTCCCTACGGTGCCATCCAGGGATGAAGCCTTTAACACATGGGTAGTTGGGGAACATTCAAGGTCCAAACTACAGCAAACTACTTTGGAAGGCCAAACTACTTTGGCCTCCCAAAGGTTCATGTTCATCTCACAAGGTAAAAGTTTTTTTTTTTTTGGTAATTTTTTTTATTTTTTATTATTTTATTTTTTGTGAACATACTGTACAGAGGGGTTACAATTACATGGGCAAGATAATGAGTACATTTCTTATCAAGCATTGCA
>NW_012267221.1:33944651-33947897 GCF_000151885.1 Dipodomys ordii | reverse complement strand
ATTTACCCAAATGTTTACAAACAAGACCACACTAAAGCTACCAGCACAACTATGTTTATTGCAGCATTATTTACCATAGCTAAGATATGGAATCACAAGGTAAAAGTTTTAATAGCATCACTCAAAAGTCTTTCTGGGGCTGGGAGGGTGGCTTAGTGGTGGAGTGCTTGCCTAGCAGGCATGAAGCCCTGGGTTTGATTCCTCAGTACCACATAATCAGAAAAAGCTGGAAGTGGAACTGTGGTTCAAGTGGGAGAGTGCTAGCCTTGAGCAAAAGAAGCTCAAGGATAGGACCCAGGTCTTGAGTTCAAGCCCTAGGACTGCCCCCCCCCCCACAAAGTCTTTCTGTTCTAGTCCTTTTGGCTCCCTGTAACTTGATAAAAGCCTCTAGTAATACTCATTCTACAACCTGAGTATTTGCTACCTTGAAATTTCTCCACTAGACAAACTAGTGCATTACATGCTTTTGTTTGGTTTTGGTGCAGTCATGGGGAAGAAAGCCAGGGGTATCACATAAACCAGGCAAACACTCTACCACTGGGCTCCATTCTCAGCTCCTACTCCATCGCCTTTTACCCTGGCCTCCCACAATTGTTCAGGGAGCAGACAGGTGCATCTAAATTCTTTGCCATCGTATACAGTGGCACTAATCAATTTCCAACAGAGCCCTCAATTCCACCTGAAACCTTATTCATATAGGGAAACTTGTTCCTTTTTAATTTTGCTATCAATATCTGGGTGCTGGAGGCTCACACCTGTAATTGTAGCTACTAAGAAGGCTGAGATCTTGAGTATCATAGTTCAAAGCCAGTCCGGACAGGAAAGTTAGTGAGACTCTTATCTCCAGTTAATCAATTTGCAGACCTAAACCAAAGAGTTGGTAAAAAGCTGGAAGTGGAGTTGTGGCTCAAGTGGTAAAGCACCAGCCTTGAACAAAAACAAGCAAGCTATGGTTTGAGGCCCTTATCCCAGCATTAAACAAATACACCAAATTGCTATCAACATTCTGGCCTTCTGAGACTTGTCTAGAATTGTCCACTAAGCTATACATGTATCATTCTAGGCTTTTCTGAGTCTTAGCCAAAGTCTTCCAAACTCTTACAAACCAGTTCCAAAGGCTCTTCTACATTGTTAGATACATAACAGTGAAAAAGTTTATCCTACTCTTAATACCATAATAAAATGTTGGAGACAGTCAACTTATACAGAGAAAAGCTGTATTTGGGCTCCCATTTTTGTTCTTCTGCTGCTTTGGACCTATAGCAAGACAGTCCATCAAAGCGGAAATTCATGGCTAACAAAAAATGCTTACTTCCATCCAGTCAGAGAGAACAGAGAAGATGGGGCCAGTGCCCTACAATTCTCTTTGGGACACACTCATAGGATGAAAAGCCTGGCAAAAGCTTGCTCCCAATTAAAGATCCTGCCACCTCCCAATAGCAGCCCCCCACAGGAACCAAGCCATTAACATGTGGATCTTTGGGGAGCCCCCTGTAACTGTAGCAAGTTGAAAGTCAATAAAGCTAATCCTAAGGAAAGCAATGGAGTTAGTAAATAGCTAGCAAGATTAGTAGTTTTCAGTTTCCAGGATGAAATACCAAATATCAGAAAGTAAGTTTGGATACTGAAAATTCAGTTTAGTGGCCAGTCATCTAAAACTTTCAAGATAACCCCTGCATAGAGGAGATATGCTCAGACCTTACATAGTAGAAAGGTAGAAACAAGTAAACTAGTCAAATGCCGGGTGAAGTCTCTTTTCCAAGGGCTTAAATCCATTCCGTGTCAGTCAGCTATAACAGGATTTAGATTGATCTTTCAACATAAATAGCCTTTTGGCTGGTTTTTACCTGTAACTATTACTAACTTTGCTTATCTTCTCCATTCTTCATCCTCCAGGCTCTGTAGGTAAATTTAGGACATTGAGATGTTTTGTTTTTTGTTTTTTAAATAAAAATTAACAATTAATTGTTCCATATGAAGATTTTAATGTCTTTAAGACCTTAAGACAAACACACTCATTTATTTATTTATTTATTTAACCAGTGATTATATTCCTGGTCTGGCAAAGTGCCTGGTACATTAGAAATAAAAGGGTGTTTGCTGAATTAGTGAGTGTGTAGAAGGCATACTGAGAGAAAAAAAAATAAAGCTGAGAGAAACATAAAAAACTTAAAACATAGGGCTGGGAAGTTGGCTCAGTGGTAGAGCGCTTGCCTTGCATGCCTGAGGCCCTGGATTCAATTCCTTAGCACCACATAAGCAAAAAGAAAAAAGCCGGAAGTGGTGCTGTAGTTCAAGTGGTAGAGCGCTAGCCTTGAGCTGAAGAGCTGAGGGACAGCGCCCAGGCCCAGAGTTCAGGCCCCACGACCGGACCCAAAACAAAACAAAACAAAAAAAAAACTTAAAACATAAAAATCAACAAAGCTTCTCGAATGAGTCTGTGGGCATCACCTCTTTCCAGAATTGTCTTTGCTATGAGTAACTGAAAACTGAGAAACATGAGTTTCCTTGTACTTCTACACAATTATTCTGTTCTTTTCCACCCTGGATAAGGTCTTCCTACTAAGAGTAGCTTATGCTACTTTATGTCAATGAATTAAATCTTCTGGTCTGTGTCTGAACCTGGTTTCTTTTTTTCTTTTTTCTTTTTTTTTGTCAGTCATGGGGCTTGAACTCTGGGCCTGGGCGCTGTCCCTCAACTCTTCAGCTCAAGGCAAGTGCTCTACCACTTGAGCTACAGCGCCACTTCCGGTTTTCTGGTGGTTTATTGGAGATAGGAGTCTCATGGTCTCTCCTGCCCAGGCTGGCTTTGAACCTTAATCCTCAGATCTCAGCCTCCTGAGTAGCTAGGATTACAGGCGTGAGCCACCAGCACCTGGCTGAACCTGGTTTCTTATGCTCACCTCGTACCTTATAACATGCATAATAAATTATCAGCATCTGATGGAAGTGTAAAGAAGCATGGCTATGGTTTATAGGAAGATGTATAATAACCTGACCACCTCATTTTGATGACATTTGATGTATAACTTTGGATCTAGGCTTAACTTTCTATAAAGTGAGGATAATATTAAATGCATTGACCAGGGTTGTGGAATGGAATATATGAGTTAGACAACATAAAACTCCTAGCAGGGACTGTTTCTTTTTTTTTTTTTAATTTAATTTTATTTTATTTGTGAACATACTGTACAGAGGGGTTACAATTGCATGGGCAGGATAATGCGTACATTTCTTACCAAGCAT
>NW_012267221.1:33820572-33943621 GCF_000151885.1 Dipodomys ordii | reverse complement strand
TTTTAGATATGAGACCCTTGTCCGTTGTATGGCTAGTAAAGATCTTCTCCCAATCTGTGGGCTTTCTATTGATCTTGCTAGCTATGTCATTTGCAGGGACTGTTTCTTAATGTGTATTCAACAAATGTGAACAATTCTTACTGTGATATTGTAAACTGCC
Source organism: Dipodomys ordii (assembly GCF_000151885.1). NCBI lineage: Eukaryota > Metazoa > Chordata > Mammalia > Rodentia > Heteromyidae > Dipodomys > Dipodomys ordii. The sequence goes on along the minus strand of NW_012267221.1, from coordinate 33,943,461 downwards.
TATTATATCTTCATGCCTTCCTAAAAACCCCAAAAGGGTTCAAAAACTTCTAGAAGGAAAGCCCAAGAGGTGGTCTGTGGGAAAGCATAGAAGCTCTGTGTCCCTTCCCACATCTGTGCCTGACTTTAAGCATCTCTTCATCTTAGCCCTGTGTAATATTCCTTATAAACCAATAAGTACATTTCCCTGACATCTCGAAGTTACTCAAGTACATTAGTTCAAACTGGATGCAGGGTTTGTGGAAACTCTGATGGACAGCTGGTAGGTCAGAAACACAGGTGAAAACACCTGAGGCTTGCAATTGCCATCTCTGGTCAATTGAACTCAAATCTAGAGAGTGCCGGAACGGAATTGTTTAGAGAACACCCAGGTGGGGGGTCCTCTGCTCAGAACCACCTGCTTGACTATTGAAGAGAAATGCCATACTTTCTGGACTCATAGAAGTTTTTACGGCTGTGGTGTGAGAGCAGAGGAAAAGCACTTTGTTTTCTCAAAACGGAGATGATGCCTTCACTTTTCCTGGGTAGGCAAGATCCTTCCTCAATGATCACAATCCATGAGAACTGCTGAGGAAAAAAGGTGAAGGCTGTGCTGCTAGTGAGAACAGATGAGGCGGTAGACAGAGGTTTTCCAATGTTCCATGCAGAGAGTGGCAGGGCTGGTTGGGAAAGTGGGACAGAGTAGTCAACAAGTCCCAGTCATACTGGCTCCCAGGGCTAGATAAAATCTGAGAATTCCTTTACAGAGAAGGCAATAACTTGGAGGCATTTACCCAAGTCATGGGTTACAGAGGAAAAATAGTAGGGACTCAATGGATTGGAGAGAAAGGGAGTTGCCTTAGTGTCTAACTCCTGAATTAGCTACTGTTTGCCTAAGATAACATTTAACAAATGCACAAGTTGTTTGCAGCACACACACAAAATGCAAACAAAAGCAAAAGCAAAATGAACAAGTTTAAGAAAGGAAATATGGGTGTGGATGGGAGAGAAACACTTGGAGAATGATAGAGACATTGTTCAAAAGAAATGTTCTCTTTACTTGTGTAAGAATAGCTCTTCTGTACATTACCTTTAAAATAACAATAAAATGTTAATAAAAGGAAATAAATTGGTTCACATAATGAATACATTTATTTTTAAGATGCTCTTGGGTTCTATTTTTTGGCTGAACTCTAATGTCTTTGTTTAGCTCCAGGTGTATTTGGCTTAGACTTTGTTGTAACGCTCCCTATGGTGACAGGAGTGCTGCAATACCTCCATTTTCACAAACTTTCCCGTTGGAGTTAAGCAAGAAAGAAGGTCGGAAAGTCACAGTAGCTTGAAAGGCTTGAGTGGACAGCATGTAAAATGATGCTCTGGTTGGGTGCTGTTTCGAGTCCTAGCTTATAGTCCTTTTTTTTTAGGAGGCTAAGATCTGAATAGGAAGGTCTAAAGCTAGCCAGGGCAAAAAAGACTGCAAGACTCATCTCCAGTTGACCAGCAAAATGTCAGACTGGAAGTGTGGTTCCAGTGGTAGTATACCAGCTATGTTCAAAAAAGCTGAGTGAGGGCCTGAGTTCAAGCTCCAATACCATTAATAAACACATCAATAAATAATATGCTCTGGCAAGGCATCAGTGGAACATGCCTGTAATCCTAGCCTCTGGGGAGGCTAAGATTGAAAAGATCACTGTTCTAGGCCAGCCCAGACAGAAAAGTCCTCAAGATTCCAATCTAATGGAATGAAGTTGGACAATGATGGTGTACATCTGGCATCTTAGATATGCAGTTGTGCCTAAAATAGGTGGATTGCAGTCCAGGCTTTCAATCTGGATGAAGCAAGACCTTATCTTAAAAATAACCAGTATAAAAAAGGGTTAGAGCTGGGCGCTGGTGGCTCATGCCTGTAATCCTATTCAGGAGGCTGAGATCTAAGGATTGTGGTTCGAAGCAGCCTGGGCAGGAAAAAATCCCTGTGAGATTTCATCTCCATTTAACCACTCAAAAACCAGAAGTGGTGCTGTGGCTCAAGTGGTAGTGCACTAACCTTGAGCACAAAGAGGCTCAGGGACAGTGCCCAGGCCTGAGTTCAAGCCCCACAACCAATAAAACAACAACAACAAAAACAAACAACAAAGAGCTAACATTCTGAATCAGTTGTAGAGCATCTGCCTAGTAAGCATGAGACTCGGAGTTCAAACATCTGTATTATACACACACATGTAACACACACACATACAAAATAGTATGTTTTGCCTAGACTGGATCATGGAACACCCACTGGCAGGAACTGGAATTTGCTGCATAGGAACCACGCAGACTGAGTGAAACTGGGGAGAGGGGGAAGTGTGAATCTCCAGACATCAATTGTGGGATCTCATCAGAAGCTGAATAAATAAATATAGAGCAAGCTGTCTGTGTTTATGATTTTATCTTGCACATGTTTTAGGCATAGTTGAAATGCAATTATATACAGTGAAAACCTCTTGTTTAGGCATTAGTAGGAAATTCCTTTACTAGTGACTGTCAAGCACTACAGATAGTCTTGTCTATACTACTCAGGCTGTTTTCTCATGGTCAGCTTTATATATTTGTATGTGTGTGTGTATGTATCTGTATATATAATAAAATATGTATATATACATATACACACATATATACCTGTTGTGTCTCCCCATTATATAAGCCAGGCAGTCAAGATCTCTCCATAATACCAACATTAATAAATGAATTTGTTCAGTGACTCAGACTCTTAAGGACTCTGTTTCTAGTAAGATCTGACACAATCAGAAACATCTGAATCTTGGGAGGAGGGGATTTGGCAGGGAAAAAACTTGGGAGAAAAAGAGGAAAGAAGTGACATTGTTCAAAAAGAAATGTACTCATTATCTGACTTATGTAACTGTAATACCTCAGTACATCAACTTTATAATAAAATAATTTTTAAAAATGGAAAAAAACATGTGAGTCTCCTGTTTGAAAACAGGAATTATAATTCGTTTTGGCACATATGAAATCATTTTAACTCATGTCCTTTAGAAACACATTTTGAACAACATCCTGCTGACTGGAAAGATGAACATAATCCTTCCACAGAGCAATTGCTCATTCAACATTTTTAGGTTTTAAATGGAAACAAAATTTCCTGTGCCTTTGAAAATCGGCCAGTCTATTTTTAGCACATAGGCCTATACTATTATTCTTTGAAACACAGGTAATTTTTGTAGATTAGGATTTCCCTTTTAGTTGTAACTAAAGTGCAAATTTATCAATTAAGAATTAGCTACTTAAATAAGAGTCACTGTGTTGTGATCCTGAAGAAAGGTGTGTGTGTGTGTGTATTGTATATGTGTACATATTTGAGAGATACACAAAGAGTGCCAAGAATCAGTTGAATACAGAACATTGAATTTGGGTGATAAGGTATCAGAAGCCAGGAGCCTATGGCTCATGCTTGTAATCCTAGCTACTCAGGAGGCTGAGATCTGAGGATCATAGTTTGAAGCTAGCCCAGTCAGGAGAGTCTATAAGACTCATTTCTGGTTAATCACCAGAAAACCAGAAGAGGTGGTATGGCTCAGAGTGGTAGAGTGCTAGCCTTGAGCAAACAAGCTGAAAGACAGTGCATACGTCCTAAGTTCAAGCCCATGACCAGCAAAAAAAAACAAAAAAAATCAGAAATGAACTACAGGAAATAGAAATGAGAGTTTTTTACTTTGTTGCTGTTTTTTTTCTTTCTGTCTTGTTTATTCATTTATCTGTCTTTTGGAGGATAAGGGAGGAAACAGAAATGGAGGGACAAAGGATGAATAAATGCAGCAGTGGTACACACTAGACACTGTTGAAAATGAACTATCCAACCTGTAGGTGGGGGCTGGAGGGGGGAAATGGGAATGAGGGAGGGAAGGGATGACATTATCCAAAAAGAAATGTGCTCTTTTACCTGACTTAGTAACTGTAACCCCTCTGTCCTTCTCCATAATAACAATAACTTTTTTTAAAGGAAGTATCAAGGAGTAAACTCAGAATACAATTAAGGAATGAATTTAAGCAGAATAAACAGACAGGCTATTCTATGCAGGAGGCAATAGCAAGTAAAATAATAGAAAGTAGTACGTTGGTAGTAGTCTGAATAGCAACCGCTAGCTTAAAAAACTAAGTGCTTCACATAGGAAATTTATTCTCTTCCTTTCTTAGTTACATCATGAGTGGAGATATTGGGTTTATGTTATGAAGAGCCAATGCTCAATAAATATTCTCCAATAATAGTGACTGGACTTGCCAATGGGATAAGGAATGAAGGGTGGGGGCAGAGAAAGAGGCTCTTCATAAGCACTTAAGTGAAACCATTGACCTTTTTTTTTTTTTTTTGGTCCGGTCGTGGGGCCTGAACTCTGGGCCTGGGCGCTGTCCCTCAGCTCTTCAGCTCAAGTCTAGCGCTCTACCACTTGAGCCACAGCGCCACTTCCGGCTTTTTTCTTTTTGCTTATGTGGTGCTGAGGAATCGAACCCAGGGCCTCAGGCATGCAAGGCAAGCGCTCTACCACTGAGCCACCTTCCCAGCCCACCATTGACCATTTTTATGAGGTGTTAAGGCTTTGGCTGTAGCTGAGGAGAAGCTGTTAATCAGATTCTATCCAGATTTTGTCCAAGTTCCAGAGGTAATTTAAACATTTCATTAAATAGTCCTTGACATGCCATGGAATGATAGTGACTCTACAAACACTCACCTTGTGCTGCCTTCCCCCAGCTTCTCCTACTCTCTGCAGGCCTCCAGTACAATTACAGCTCTCCATCATGTAGCAATACTGGGCAAATTAAAGAAAAATGAAAACCTACACAGGCTAGGGAATGGGAGTAGAAGAGATGAACAGCCATATAGACTAGAGACTTGTATCACTTGACTGTACATTTTACAGTGGAAAAACACTAAATGAAAAGTAATGCTGCTTGAAGATGGCTATTTAGATTTTGGAAAACTAAGGTTTCATGAACAATGCAAACATTTGATTGTTTCATTATCCAAATTAGATATCCTTTCTTATAAACTATGAAACCAATTATACCCTATGTGCTTTACACCTCTCGGCCATCCTGACATGATCAATTATACCCTATGTATGACAAAGAGAGCGACTGAAGTTTCTGGGCTTGGGGAATGAAGTAGTGATGGTGGAGGTTTAGGTAGCACAATAATATGCAAAGGGCCATTAACGTTTTTTCCAATATAAATAGTTGGGTGTACAGGGAGAGTCTTTGAATGACAGCTCTACTACTTACTAGTTGTTTGACCTAAGACAAATTCTTTTTAAAAATATGTTTTTTATTGTCAAATACTGTACAGAGGGGTTACAGTTACATGAGTAAGGTAATGAGTACATTTCCTATTGAGCAGTTACCCCTTCCTTTGTTTTTCCCTTACTATCCATTCCCTCCCCAAATCCTCTCCCCTCCCCTGAAAAAGTTGTAAAGTTCGTTTTCAACATAGTGTCTTATACATCTTATTGTTTCAATGGGTCAACCTGTATCTTTGTTTCAGCATTTTGTTATTCCCCTTCCCTTCCCAAATTAGAAAAACGATGTAGGGCACTGGAATCAAATATGGTGAAAACAGGGATTATACCATGGGGGAGGAACATACAAAAGAAACAAAAAAAAACACACTTAGTACATTATCAGTACATTAAAAACAACAGCAACAAAGATAAAACCACTTGTGTCCCTATCTTGGGTTTCACTATGCTTAGCATCTTGTTATAGGTCATATGAACATAGCTTTTGACCTTTTCTGCTTGTAAGACAACTTCTAAATCTTTCTTTATCCAAGTTTCTTTTTCTATAATGAGGAGATAAGATCAGCACATACTTCATAGATTTATAGGTGATGTCAGTTAATATAATGAAAAGCTCAGGACATTGACCTAAGTCTTTGTGAGATGCAGAATATACTGTCACTGTTGTTCTATCTATGCACCTCTCTAGCTTCTCCTTAGCCCCTTGTACTCTATTCCTTGTTCTATGGATCTGGTGGGGTGGCACAGACAGTTCTTTTCGCTTCTACCATCTTCAGCAAAGTCAATCCTGAGCGGAGTTTCTTCCCCGGACTAATAACTCATAGCTAATAACTGCTCTGTTGGTTGCTTCTTTCCCTGGAAGAGGAATGACTTGTCTGTGGGCTTTGGGGAGAGGAAGTGGTCAGTGGATCTTTTACTATACTGACCAGGTACATACTGACCTGGTTTTCCACAGAGCAGTCAAGGTTGGCTGACTGCTAGCTCTCCCACCATAGAGTGGATAAACCTAGTTGTACAATATCTGATCTTTTGATCATATTTTTAGTTCTTATTGGTAATAAAGCTGATATTTCTCTACAAATCTCACTTTAATAATTTTTTTTCTTCGTTGGTTTTGATGTAAAAGAAAAAAAAGCATTTTATTTTTTGGATTCCAAGATTCTCAAAACCTATTGCATGTAAAGTTGTGAGAGATTGCTGCTGGTGACACACTGATGAATGAGATTAATAACAGCCTCCAATGCTAGTACTTCTTGGTATCTACATAACACTACTTTCTCATGGGGAGGTTGAAGCCTAGTTGAAAAGAGTAACATTGTGTCAAAGGTAACTATAAGATGGATAGCTAAAATAAGTGAAGCAAAATGAAGTGTTATGGAAAAATCCTTCAAATCAATGGTATCTAGAAACACCAAGAAAAAATTTTATGGAAGAGATGGCATTTAACAGGTATTACCTAGACAGAACAGTTATTACCTGACGTGGGGTAGGAGGAGCATGATAAACAAGAGCAAAGCTTTGGAGGTTGGGTTCCCCCCCACAGTCCATGCTTTCACTTTGCATGGTCTCAGTTATTTTAGTTAACCATGATAAAAAAATAAATACAGTACAAAGTTCTGAGATACTTTGAGGGCAAGAGATATTTATTGTGAGAAATTGACATGATTATGCAGCTGGGGAGTCCCAAAAACACAAGATCCAGAAAAGCTGGTAGTGTATTTAGTCCAAGAATGAGAATCAGGGGAGCTGAGGAACGAAGTCCGAGTCCCAATGTGGAGGGGGTGAGTTTAGACATCTCTGCTCAAGTAGGAAGCCAGGAAGCAAATGGGAAAATTTCCTCCTTCTGCACCATTTATTCTTTTCAGCCTTGGATTGGGGATCAGATGATATACAACCAGAGTAAGGAGTACAATCTAATGAGTCCCCTGACAATGCTAAACTCATCTGGAAACACTCCCACAGATACACCAAGAACTAATGTTTAATCTGGGTTTATCTCAGCCCCTCACATTGACACACACAAGTAACACTTGTAAAAATACCATTAACCTAGGCTTAAATATTGAGTTTGAGGTATAGTCAAGTATCTAACTCTAGTTACTTCTGGCTCATTCTATGCTTCAAGTGACAGGGAAATATTTTTAATATTTTCATTTTAAATCTACCACACCAACTAGTGACTTATTACTTCTATGCTCTCAAGTATTTTACTTAATTTAACTTTACTCACGCTAAGTATCCTAATGTGTCATAGACTTCTGAAAGTTAGATAACACATATGCCTATCTTGTATAATTCTCAGCATTGGTAGGTCGATGCTCAGAAATGATAGGTATCACTATGATCATCATTTTTCCAGAAATGAAGTAGAACCTATTTGATAGTGTGTGTGTGTGTGTGTGTGTGTGCATGTGTGTGTGTGCACGTGTGCTTGACCAGGGGCTTGAACTCAGGGCCTAAGGATTGTCTCTGAGCTTTTTTGCTCAAGGTTAGTGCTCTACCATTTGAGCCACACACCATTTCTGGCTTTTGGTGGTTAATTGGGCTGGCTTTGAATCATGATCCTCAGATTTCAGCCTGAGTAAGGAATGGGGTCCGGAAAATGACAAATTTTATTTATTTCTTTGTCGGTTGTGGGGCTTGAATTCTGGCTGAGCGCTGTCCCTCAACTCTTCAGCCCAATGCTAGTGCTCTACCACTTGAGCCACAGTGCCACTTCCTGTTTTCTGAGTGGTTTGTTGGAGATAAGAGTTTCACAGACTTTCCTGCTCAGGCTGGCTTTGAACCGATATTCTCAGATCTCAGCCCCCTGAGTAGCTTGGGATTATAGGCGTGAGCCAAGGGCTCCCAGCTGACAAATACCTTTAAAAATGTTTTCCAAAGAAAAGAAGAAAACAGCACAGAGCAGATATCTAGAGCACTGCAGGTCTAGGGAAGGACCTTTATGAGAGGAGGAATATTTTTAGGAACTCAGACAGGGAGGGTAAATGAAATGCCTTCAATAGGGGTTCATAGTTAAATAAAATCCTAGAGGCGAATTGGGCCAAGTTAAAACTCACAATGGCAAAGACTCACATCATACTTGGAGGCCAGAATAAAAGAGTGGGCTCTAAGATTAGTGAGATATACTGATGCAAAGTCAAAATTGCACAGTTGCCATTATATAACTTGGATCTTACTGGTAAACAAGTGATTTTCCAGTTGTGGGAGATTCCAGGAATCATGCCAGTGGGGACTGAAGTCAGGAGAGCCATTATGAATGGAGAGATGACTATAGAATGAATGAAATAATTTCTGGACAGTAATAAGAGTTTGGCTAAAATAACACACAGTTAATTGCTATTGAGTCAATATATGGACTTTGCCTAGAAATATTTATTATTCAGAGAATAAAAGCAGAGATAACTTATTTTTCATGATATTGAGCTTAAACATGCTTAAGCAGGAACGAGAGAATATAAAAATGTTGGAATATTGTCAAAGTTTGCACACAACAGGTTTGCAGTCCCAGAACCACAGCTCCAAGTCCTGGCTCTGCCAGTTAGTGACCCTCTGCAGATTATTATTAGCCTTTCAATATTCCTTTCCTTTTCTTCTCTTTTCTTTTTTCTTTTTCTTTCTCCTTGTCTCTCTACCCTCCTTTCGTGTGTGTGTGTGTGTGTGTGTGTGTGTGTGTGTGGTGTTTGTGCTGGTACTCAGGGCCTCGGCACTGTGCCTTAGCTCTTTTGCTCAAGGATAGCAGTCTATCACTTCAGCCACAGCCCCAGCTTTTTGATGGTTAATTGGAGATAAGGGTCTCACAGACTTTCCCTCCCCAGTCTGCCTTTGAAGTAGGATCCTCAGATTTCAACCGCCTGAGTAGCTGGGATTGCAGGCAAGAGCCATCATTATCTGGTTTAATGATGTCATAAAACCTCCCTGTGCTCCTTGTTTATCCTTTCAGGCTATTTCCTGTCATGACACCAAAATTGTGCTTGCAGTGTTAATTATCCTTAGAGAATAAGTCTGGGAATCATTAGTTGATCTCTTGAGAATATGAAGGAACAGGCACCTATTAATTCCGTTTTGAGAACAAAGAGAGCAAATACTAGTCTATGTTTAGTTATAAAATGATGCTCCAGTGGGCATTCTGGTAGAGGGCTCTTTATGTGTATATGCTGTATCTTCTAGGAAGATGTAGAATTGCTTCCAAGTAAGCACTGCAAGTACTGCTCTACAATCTTAGCATGAAAGTAAGGACTTTCCTACCTATATCCAAACTTTGATAATATCCAACCTGGAAATATTTGCTAATCTGACAATTGAAAAGTATATTTTACTGTCATTTCTATTGTGATTGTGCATTTTCCTGATTGCAAATGAGGTTATTTCTTCAAATGCTTATGAGTCATTTCCTCTTAATGTGTATATGTTCTGTTTATAACTTTTGTTTACTTTTTATCAAGTTATTCATCCTTCCTTATCTTCCTTCACTTCCTCTCTGTCTCCTTGTCTTTTTTGAGACAGGGTCTTCTATAGAGCCCAGGCTGGTCTTCAACTCACAATTCTTGTGTTTCAGCCTCTCAAGTGCTGAGATTACAGGTGTGTACCATTATGCCATTTGTAAAGATTATCTATGTAGTTTGTACCCTAATCTTTTAATATTCTCTATGCAGACTTTGTCTTAGCTCTTTCTTCTTTCTTTTTTGAGCAATATAGCTCAAGATAGTCTCAAATTCAGAATCCTCTCACCTCTGCCTCCCAAATGCTGAGATTACAGGCATTATCACACTCAGTTCTACCTTAAGCATTTTTTTTTCTTTTGTTGATTGTGAGGCCTGAACTCTGGGCCTGGACGCTGTCCCTCAGCTCTTCAGCTCGAGGCTAGTAGTGCTCTACCACTTGAACCACAGTGCCACTTCCAGCTTTTTCTGCTTATGTGGTGCTGAGGAATTGAACACAGGGCCTCATGCATGCAAGGCAAACACTCTACCACTGAGCCACCTTCCCAGCCCTTACCTTAAGCATTTTAAAAAAGATGTCGACAGTAGACAGTGAGTGTTAATTTGCACACAAGTTTTTGTATTTTGAGACTTTAGCTATTTATTGTCAGTAACTGGCGGTTAGATTTCTAACGTCAACCCTGCCCAAAGTCAACTACAGGAAGTTCTCTACAAAGAGTCATTTGAAAGATAAGGAGAGAACACCTCAACTGTTTAAATATGTTCCAGCCATGGGTCTGATGCCATGGCTGAAATCCCCCACGTTAGTCAGAGTAACTCCCATGGGACTTTCTGGGAACTTAAAGAGTCCTAAGAGTTCCAGAGTGAAGCATGTTATTATCTTGTTGAGTCAGGATATTACTGTATTTACACATCATCAGTGATTACCTTCTTTAATTAAATGTTTTGCCATGCTTTTCTATGGCAAAAGGAAGTACAAGGACTATGTCTAGGAATATTGTGTGTGCTAGATGTACAGTAAAATAAGGAATATTTGGAACACAGCACAAGGTCCATGTTAGTGAAGAATTTGGTTCTGCCAATTGAATGGAAATTCTCATATTTGCTAGGAAAAGACTACCACTGAACTACATCTACCCAGCTTGTTTTTGAGATGGGCTCTCACTAGGTTTTAAATAAAGGGCCTGGAACTGCAATATTCCAGGTCTGATTCCCAAGTAGGTGGGATTGCAAGAGTGTATCAGCATGCCTTGCCCTGAAGAACTTTAATGGAGGACTTTGGGCAACAAGAAAGAACTTTCAAGGAAGTTTTTCTTTTGAAGAAAGCGAGAATGGAGAAAATATTTAGGAAATATTGTCAAACTGAAGTTTGACTTTTTTCTCTGAGTCTAGTATTTGGTCTACTTGATATCAGTAAAAAATGTGATAATTTTACAATTAGGTGGTATTTTAATAATACTTTTGTTGTTCCTTTCTCTTTTCTTTCTTTTCTTCCTTCTTTCCTTTTTTCCTTCCTTTTTTCTTTTCTTTCTTTCCTTCCTTCCTTCCTTTCTTTCCTTCTCTTTCTCTTTCTTTCCTTTCTTTTTTCCTTCCTTCCTTTCTTTCTTCCTTCCTTTCTTTCTCTTTCCTTCCCCTTCTTTTTTTCTGTCTTCCTTCCTTTCCTTTCTTCTTTCCTCCTTTCGTTCTTTTCTTTCTCCTTTCCTCCTTTCTTTTCTTTCTTCTTTCCTCCCTTCCTTCCTTCCTTTCTTCTTTCTTTCTTTCTTCCTTCCTTCCTCCCTCCCTCCCTCCCTTCCTCCCTTTCCTTCCTTCCTTCCTCTCTTCCTTCCTTCCTTCCTTTCCTTCTTTCTTTCTGTCCTAGGGCTTGAACTCTGGCCTGGGTGCTGTCCCTGAACATTTTTGCTCAAGGCTAGCAATCTACTACTTGCATCACAGCTCCCCCTTCCAGTATTTTGTAGGTAATTGGAAATACATGTCACGTGGACGTTTCTGACCAGGCTGGCTTTGAACCCAGATCCTCAGATCTTAGCCTCCTAAGTAGCTAGAATTACAGGTATGAGCCACAGGTGCCCAGCTGTTGTTCTTTTGAAACAGTGTTGTATGTAGTTCAAGCTCATCAATAATTTGTTATGTAGCCCAGACTGTCCTGGAACTTAAGATCTGTCTCCTGTGTGCTGGGATTATAGGCATGTACAACCAGGAGTTACTCCTTATTAAGGGAAGTTTAGTAAATAGGTACAGAGCTTTTGAGGTTTCCTCACAAGCATCCTGTGATAGCAAAAGTTATTTGAGATTTCCTATGAAGGGACTACAAAGAAAGAGGCATATGAGGCTTGTCCTGGGGCTGGGGCTTAGCTCAGTAGTAGTTCACTTGCCTAGCATTTGTGAGATGCTGGTTGGTCCCCAGATCCACAAAAATTAAATAAAACAAAAACACACACATTAACTTATAAGAACTTATTCTTTATTAATGGTTTTGGTCTCCAAGAGAAAAATATTTTTAAAAAGCAGATGCTAATTGGTCACAATTAAGCTCTTGAAGTCCTAAACACCATATAGGTTGCTAGTGTCTATTACTTTGGACAATGAATGCATGGAACATAATTGTTACTAAATATCCCCAAATAAATTTTTCCACACAATTTTATTAGCTTCTCCAATACTATATTACTTTACATCAGAACAAATCAAAATAACAATAATATTTTGTAAATAGGTAACATTCCCTTATAAAAGCAGCACTAATTTTTCTACCTCTGAATGACAAAGAATCTGGGTGTACCAAATCCCACTCCCAGGTTGACACTTGTAACATATCTGCCACTGTTCTTTACTGACACAGTTCATTAGTTGCATGTTGTAGACTTGAGTATTTTCCTTCCTAAATTGTCATATATATATATATATATATATATATATTTCATACAAGGTAATATTTGTATTCAATGAGCTCTATCCTGCTGTGGATTTTTTGTAAGTTTTGAAGATATTACAAAAAGGCCTACACTTACCATTGGAAAATAAGGTATAATAAATCAGAGTTCGGAAATTTTACATGGAAAAAAGTCATGTTCTTTGCATTTGCCGTTTGGAAAATATAACATTTATAACATATCTGGCTAAACACATTCTTTATTTGAGTATGGAGTTATTTGAAAGGTGGCTGAGTGGGTCCTCTACCAAAATATTAAATAGTGGATTTTCTTGTGCAGTAAATACCAAAGAAGTTGGGATATGTCATTTCTAAGAATGTTTTAAAACTCTTACAAAATTGTACACTTGTTTACAACAAGCATTTTATGGTGGGTGTTGGTAGGTCAGACCTATAAGCCTTGCTACTCTGGAGATTGAGATCTGAGGATCATGATTCAAAGCCAGCTCAAGTTGGAACGTTTGTGAGATTATTATTTCCAATTAAGCAACAAAAGACCTAGCTAGAAGTAGAGTTATGAGTAAACTGGTAGAGTACCAGCCTTCAGTGAAAAAGCTAAGGGACAGTGCCCAGGCTGGGTTCAACCTCCAATATGAGTGTCTACTCCACTTCTTCCTCCAACAAGGTCTATTTTTATTTTTATTTTTTTGCTTTTGTCCCAGTTTCTGTCCATTAGCTGACATGGTATCTGCCAACTCCCCACCTCCCTCCTTGAAACTGTCCAACTCTTCACACTAAAGAAGTTAGGGGAAAGAAGAAACATTCAGTGTATGAAAATGGAAGCAATATTTACCTCCTATTTAGGAAACATTTACAAATTGCTTGTCATATGTCAGATCAGCCAAATAATATATATGATGGATCAAGTTAGTGCCATGAAGGTCCCTGTAACAGTGGACTAAAGAGAGACCCAGGAGTCCACCCCAGAAACCTTCTCATAGGAAGAATTCATAGCCACGCTGAGAACTGAAAGAGGAAGAAGAACTAAGGGGTGACAAGTGAGTGGCTGGCTGTGGTAAGAGCACTACAGGCAGAACAAACATTCATGAATCCTGTAGCAGGAGGGGGCATAGTACATTCAGGGAAAGGAGGGCAGAGGTTGATGCCTACCTAAGGCCTTAGCAATGTCTTGGACAGGCTGGTACAGTTCTTCCTCAGATCCTTGCCACTCTGCTCTCTTTCCCCTCAGCTAGGAACTTTACCCACACTAAGTCTCCGAACTCAATAACAAGCCAGTGAGTATACAACAGTGTCTATGACCTCATGATCCCACCTTAGACTTCGCTGCTTTGCCCTTTTCCTCCTCTCATACTCTGAGCTATTATGAAGACTCTTGTAGTAACAGGCCCAGGGTCACTTAAGAAGTTGAAAAGCTCAAAGACAGGTCACAACTGAGTATATTTAGGAAGAATACTGTACAATCCATTCATATGTTGCATTGTATAATATTTTAATTGTAAATTATATAAAATACTGTTCTAAACCATTTATTTACTCCTCACACCCAATCCTATGATGCCCATTTTACAAATGAAAAGAAATCAACGCAGATCCACAGATGCTGCTAGCAAAGAGGAAGGAATGTGGGCAGTCTGGATCCAGGGTCTGTGCACTTAACTACACCTGCTCATTAGTATGACTGCTGAATAAACACCTGTTATCTCATAAAACTATCCTCTTCCCTCTCTAAGCATCTTTTCTGAGACACTAGGAAAGACAAGTCTTCATGACAATCATGATATTGTCACAGGATCAGCATGAAAATAGGAAATGGATGAAGCTCATAGCAGAAACATTGAAACTGCCTTTTTTTTTTTTTTGACAAAAATGACTTGCATTCGAGGAGCCAGGTCTGTAATCCCAGATATTCAGGAGGCTGAGATCAGAGAATCATGGTTGAAAGTCAGTCTTGGCAGAAAGGTCCATGAGACTCAATCTCCAAAATAATGCAATAAACTAGGTTGGAGCCAGCACTATCCAAGCAAGCAAGTGGAGCCATTGAAAGACTCTGAGTTCAAACCTCGGTACTTGCAAGAAAATGTTGCTAATGAAAAAGATGGAAGTAATTCTTTGGGGAATGAACATGGAATATGGAAGACATGCAGCATCTGTCATGGAAACTGGCTGTATGAAAACAGCTTTAAGGCTGCTTCTAAGCAGGGATTATCACCAAATCTGCACCACTAATTACAGTAGAAAAGAGAGACCATTTTTTAAAAAGTTGCAGAAGTTTTCATATTTGCATCAAGTATTTGTCATTTTCTTGGCATACATTTCTCTTTCATCCTTGAATGTATGAGAGATTATGTATTTCAAGTATGCCTCTCTCATTTGTGTCCAAGACAAATTCCAGTGTTCTTTTGAATGAAGGGATTTCTATGAAGTTAAAAAAATTCTCTCCACATGTCCTGAGATCTAAAGAAGCAGGATTTCAGGCTGTTACTTATCATTTACCCTTTGTTCCTCAGTTTCTTCTCACTTTCTTAGCAGATAACAAGCACAGCTTTCAAACTTTGTAAGTGCCAGCCATTATTATCTGCATTTTATACCTGTTAACAATAGTCTTTGATGCTATGACAGAACACACGTGCCCAGCTGCAAGAGGCTGGGTGGCAGATGCCTGAAGTATGTAACCTTTTCTAAATACATCTAATTTCACTCTGCAAACAGGAAGCTGGGCTGTATTCAACAAAGGGCCTGAAGGACAGAGAAGGCAATCGATTTGCTGAAGACCACACAGCTGCTAAGTGGCAGAAAAAGAATCGTAATGTGTCTGATTTGGTAGTCTGTGCTCCAGCTGCCATCCACCACAGAAAAATGCCTCATTGGTTAAATTAAACTGCACTGTCCCTTGCCTGTATTTGGGCAACCAAACATGGCTAAAAAAAAAATCTCAGTTTGCTGATTATTCTCACTTCAAACTCAAGCCTCAGGAGCCTACTTTACTTTCCAAGCCATTTGTTGTTTCATCTTTCCTCTCTTTAATTTTTTTTTGGGGGGGGTCTGGTCATGGGGCCTGAACTCTGGGTCTGGGCGCTGTCCCTCAGCTCTTCAGCTCAAGGCTAGTGCTCTACCACTTGAGCCACAGTGCCACTTCCGGCTTTTTTCTTTTTGCTTATGTGGTGCTGCGGAATCGAACCCAGGGCCTCGGGCATGCAAGGCAAGTGCTCTACCACTGAGCCACCTTCCCAGCCCCCTCTCTTTACATTTTTAGCTGTGTGTGTGTGTGTGTGTTTGTGTGTGTGTGTGTGTGTCTGTTCCTTGAAGGTGGAACTCAGGGGATAGAACTCAGGAAGTTGCACTTGTGAGGCAAGCTCTTTGCCATTGAGCTACATCCTAGCCCCCTTCTCTCTCTTTTCAACCACATCTCTCATCCCTACTGTTCTGCTGCTGCTGCTGCTGTGTGTGTGTGTGTGTGTGTGTGATAACTTTCCTTCCTCTCATAGAGGACACAGATGATTCTTCTAGAACAAAGGACAGGTCGAAAGGAAAATGTAAAACATCAACTTAAACGTCTCAGCAATGAGGGGAACACTTCAGGTAACACTGTCCCTTTTTATGCTGAGATTCAATTAGTTACCTAGTTTGGGGGAAAAGTGAGCAGGAGGAAGAAAGGAAGAGGAATGTGAAAAGCACATACCCTTCAATGTCCTTCACTTGAAAAGGTACTACTCAGTATCCTAAAGTGTCACATGTTGTGTTCTTACTTCCTGACACCTGACACCTGCTTCTCATTTAGTTAAGAAAATGGTAGCAGAAGAGAACTTCCGAATGTTACTACCATGACATCTACTGTCCTTTTTGTATTGAACTCCAAAGAATCTCTCTAACTTTCCCGCATGGATAAGTATTGTCTAAGGCCAATATTTTCTTCTTTTAAAAAATTAAATTTAAACTTAACAGGCTCTTACACACTAGACCCCATGATCCTATCTTCTTACCTTCTTCCCATTGCGACTCTCTCATTGGTCCTCTCTCATTGGTCATCAGCTTCCTTGCCTGCAGGAGAAGGTAACTCACTCCCATCCTTACGCAGACACACCAGACTATCCTTTATCTCAACAAAAAGACCACAAGTTGCAAGTTGTCACTCCAACCCAACAAACAAAAGACTGGATATATTGAAAAAAATCCATTCTTACATTCTTCTAGCCGAGAAGTGTAGTCAAAGACAAACTGCTGCTCCCCAGATTGGAGAGACAGACAACCAATACCAAGAATAACTACTTACAGAAATTGCAGAGTGGAGCCTCCACAGGAAGTGGCATCTGGGCAGGAAAACTGGAAATGCCCAATTGATGAATCACTGGGGGCTCAAGAGTAGACAAATGTGAGAGTTAAACATTTCTAGGGAATCCAGTAATAAGGAGCCTTCACAGATTTAGAAGTTTTATTCCCAGGACTTCCAACTGTTTCTTTCAGTAATTATTGAAGAAAAATCTCACCATGTTTGCAGCACAAGGAAAGAAAAGGATTTTGAAGTATTCCAAAGCATCCTGTTTTTTAGTGTTTTCACCTTAAGAGAAATGATTGGATCTGGATCCACTGGAGATTTACCAGAGTGTAACTAACTTATAGGAAGGGAAACAACTACTTCAAGCTTATGTAGACAGGTGGGAAAAACTGAGAAGCACTTGTGAAAGCATAGTACAGAGGTATAGGCTCTACAAGGACTGAGACTTGATCATAGGACTATAGGATTCTTCTCCCTCATACCTCACATCACTCAAGGTGGCTTCTCCTTCTTCCTCCCTCCCTCCCTTCCTCCCTCCCTCCCTCTCTCTCTCTCTCTCTCTTTCCTCCTCCTCCTCCTCCTCCTCCTTCTTCTTGGTTCTACTTATCAAGACAAAAAATTTAAAACATACTAAAGGAATTGAGAATAGTGGTACACATCTATAATCCCACCATTTGAGGGAGCTAGGCAAGAGGTTTGAAAATTCAAGGTCAGCCTTGGCTGACCTTGGCTACATTCTAAAGAGGGGGGTGAGGGACAGAGAGAGGGGGGGGGAGAAACTGTGGTAGAGCAGAAAGCAAAGAGTCAAAGCAAGCCTCAGACTCAGACCCAGAATGGCTGTTGAAATTACCAGTCTACAAATGTAAAATAACTATGATTAATATGCTAAAGTCTCTTATGGGTGAACTAGACAGAATCCAGGAACAGATGGATAATAAAAGCAGACAGCTAGAAATACTAAGAATTAAAAAAAAACTGCTACAGGCCAAAAACACTGTGACAAAAATCATTAAAATAAGAGCTCTTCTTGTAGCTGGGGATGGATGGGAGTGAAAAACAGAGAGAGAGAGAGAGAGAGAGAGAGAGAGAGAGAACATGCAAGGGAAGGGTTTACATTATCCAAAAAGAAATGTACTCTTTATCTGATCCATGTAACTATAATACCTTTGTACATCACCTTTTTAATAACAGAAAAAAGAACCTTAAAAATAAGATCTGTTTTTTAAATTCTCAATCTAAGAGATAATAATGTATTCAAAACACTAGTATTGGTATATTTGAATATGCATGCATACATTTTATATACACATATACAGATGCTTGTCATAAGGCAGTTTTAACACAGAAGTGATACAATGGACAGAAAGAAGGAACAGAATTATTTAGTAATTATTTCATTACCTGTGAAGTGACACAGTGTTTCTCAAAAGTGGACTTGGATTCCTCCTCCTCTTCCCCTTCCCCTTCAACATTTGCTCGGCAAATACTCTACCACTTTGAACTATGCTCTCTAATCCTCTGGATTAGTTCTAAATGTATATGCAAACTTTAGAGTAACCATGAAAAAGAACTACTGTATACTCCAGTTGAAATCTGCTACTCTTGATGTTTCATTGGTAGGATCACATTAGAAAGAAAAGTATAACTTCTGAAAATTGAAGTAGTAAACATATGTGCTTTTTCTTCTAGAAACATTATGATGTTGTACAACATGAAGAAAAGCAAGAAAAGGGTGGAAGAGACAAGAAGAGGGTGGAAGAGACAAAGGACAGGGAACCAACAATTACGAAAAGTTCGACATTGTACTAAGTGGAACTCAGACATTATCTTCTTCATATCTCGCACATCCCTAGGGTAAATTGTCTCCACATTTTGAGGATGAGGAAGGTCAGAAGGTTAAGGTAATTCAGCTCCTAAGGGGAAGAGTAGCTAGGGTCACTCTACTTCAAAACCATTTTCCCCCTATATGCTGGGCTTGTTCTTTAAATCTTTCTACAAAAAGTAAGTCTTGTTTATTGAGTTGGTGAATGCAGCCAGAAACCAAGTACAAAACAAGAGTTCTTTCAGCCTGCAAATGTCAAGGGTGATTAAATATAGCAGTATTCTTACCATCCAGCTTAAATTCTTGCAACTCAGGCTTTTGCAAAAACAAGGGAAATAATTGTCCATCCGCACTTCTAGCAATTTAAAGACATAAAATGTTACTATACACAGTTACAATATTCCACCTTTATATATATACATATGTATATATGTGTATATATATATATATATTCTATGATGGAGAAGGATACAAATCAACTATAAACAGAATGCATTAATCCATCTCTTTTCTTTCTTTCTTTCCTTTCTTTCTTCCTTCCTTTCTTTCCTTCCTTTTCTTTATCTTTCTTTCTTCCTTTTTTCTTTCTTTCTTTTCTTTTTTCTTTCTTTTCTCTCTCTCTCTCTCCCTCTCTCTCTCTGTCTTGGGACTTGAACTCAGAGTCTTAAGTTTCACTTGGCTTTTCCACTCAAGGCTGAAACTCTAGAGCCAAATCCCCACTTCCTTTCTGTTCTGATCCAATGAAATTTAGTATCTGAAGGAGTTTAAGGCTATCACCAAATTTGCTTTTCAATGGGCAAAGATTTCAAAATAGTGTCTGCCTAAGGAATTATAATAACTCACTTTTACATGGTCATTTAAAATGCATATAGACCTCTGTATATCCATATCTGTATATCTATCATGTCAAAAACATTTAAAGAAAGATAATCTTTTATTTGCCCAGGAGAGATCTTAAACAACAGGGAAAAAAAAAACCCCACACGATTAGCTAATTTATTCAACTCAACAAAATTTATAAGGTGTCTACTTTGAACTGTGCTGGATACTATGCATAAAGTACACCTAGTTTATCACTTTTAGAAATACTTGAGAGACTTCTTTTTTCAGCTCTCAGGCAATGCAAAAGCTATTTGTAGTGAGCTATATCCTGAGTACAAAGAAGTCATTTAAGTTGGCCAGCTGAACTCCATTCATGGAGCAAGAATTGAAATGAGGGCAATGTATTCTTTCTTAATTCTTTGCACAACCATTTAATCCTTTAAATGTCTCCTAAATTAATCTATCTTGTTTATTAATTGCTTTTTGAATCTGTGCCAACGTACTTTACATACTCCCCAGTACTTAGAAGTGCTTAGAAATAGAAATAAAACATTTCCACAACTCTTCTGATTATAGATGTCTTTAAAGATTCACTCTGGCTGCTCTACAATTCAGAGCTGCCCCAGTACACTGCTCACATTCTAGCTCCTTTGGCTTGATCTTTATATTTTTCTTTTGGATGAAATATTTAGTTCATTTGTTGCTATAAATGTCCTCAGGCTCATTCAACGCTTTATGTTGCCAAGAATATGTTTGAGTTTACATACGTCTTTTTGTTTTTGTTTCTGATCTCTCAAGAATTTGCACCCTCCATTTGGGGCCATCAATGTTAGGCTTTCCTTCCATGTAACAAGGAAGTTGATCATGGTGTTACGTCTGACAGCTGGGAAATTCCAAGACAAGGTTTATTCAAGTCCAAATCAGCCACACCTTTTCTATACACATATACAGCAATGTCTGAACATGGATGAGAAAAACACTTGGCAAAGAAGATTATAATACAGATGGGGGAAGGAAGAGGGATGACACACTGGCTATGAATTTTTACTTCTGAAGCCAAAAGGGCCCTTCTGCCTGCACGTCTCTGCTCTCTCATCCACTCTAGGCTGCTGAAGATCCAGTTTCAAGAAACCTTTACCAGCTCAGCAGTCTTAGCTGCTGTGCAGTTCCTGGGGTTCAGATGGGAATGTATGTTTGTCATGAACATGTCAAGACCCCAGACAGTTAGTTTTCCGTGACCCTAAGAAGCAATCATGACTCCTGGGTAATTTATTTTTTTCTTCTTTATCCATTAATGGAACATACCAGTCTTGTCATTTTGTGTTCTATGCATATTTGGATGTTACAGACAGGAAAGGAAAAAGAAGCTGTTGCTCTTCCTATGTTCAAGCATTGGGCTCCAAAATATACCAACACCTTACAGAGTAAAATGTCTAATACTTTATTTGCTATTTTAAGGAATAATATCTAAGATACTATTTGAAAGACATAATTAATAGAAAGAAATTTGATGTTTGAGTGAACTTTAGAAATAAGTTATTTTCATTTTCATGTGGAATTGCAGAAAATCATTGAAGAATAAAATTTGCAAATACTGGATGTACATAGCTCATTTCATTGTTTCAGATTTTTCCTTCAACTTGTTAATTTATTAACTATAATTTTCTTTTTTGAGGTTATCTAAGTAAAAAATTTAAGAGAATTTAACCATATCTGACTTATATTCTATGTGTGGGTTAATATCTATCACATCACAAGCATACTAGGTTGAAATACTATTAACAGATACGTGTGAAAGTTGTTGCCAAGTAGTTCATTAAGAATGACAGGAGCCAGGGACAGGTTGGATAGGATTAGTAGGAAAAACCATATTTTGGGTTACAAATTTTGGGAAACAAAATCTGCACCTATGTTGTTTTGTGGTGCTGCTCATCAGATCCAAGGATTGCTATTTTTTTTTTTATGGCATAGTAGGCCATAGAGTTAACTTAGCTATTGTTCTGAGTTGATGAGTGTCTGTTAGAGATGAGCATTTCCATCAACACTGTGGACTTATCAGTGGGGACTTTATAGCATTGGATTATTTTAAGAAGCAGGTGCTGACTAGCTCTTTCTTCATGAGCTATTACTTGAGCCATCTCAGAATCTTTGCTAGAATCTTTGCTCCTCTGCTCAAGCTACCACAGTACTTCAGGACCTCAACCCTCATTTTCTAAAGGCTAAATGTTTAAGATTTACTTGACCTGAAAAGATTTAGCAGAATCCAACTTTGAAAAGAATTCTGAGTTAATAATATCCCTTTAAATAGCAAACTTATTTACTGTGGCTTTGCTCTTGAATATTTAAGATACTGAAACTTAATTATGGTTTCCTTATGCCTAGAATATTATCAACCATTAAATCAGAAAAAGCCTTGCTGTTCCTATCTTTACATTCCCTAATTTCCAGTGGAATGCTGTTGTGATCTTCCCTATTTGGGTTAGTTGTGTTTTTTACATGCTCTTACTAACTCTTATACACATCTCTATGACACTGTGTTAATATTTTTCTTCCTCATTAGACTGGAGCCTCCTGGAGATAGGGTTGTTTTTTGATTTTTAAAGCCTTGTTAACTCAAAATGCAGTGAGAGGCATATGTAGCTGTTTGCTGAGTAAGTGAAAGAAAATAAATTGAGATGCTTAACAAAGAAACAAAATGGTAATGATGACTATATTTTTCCTTCATGTTTGATGGAATATACTAGTCATTGCTAAGTAGACACAGAACTTATTCAGTCAGTTTCTATTCTGATCCCTGCCCCTATACTGACCTTAAGTGAATCATTCTTTGGCTAACAAATTGTCCATATGGAGCAAGCAAGTTAGCTTCATATCATAAACATTATGTCATACTTTAATACACGATCAGTAGGGCTGTTCTGATCATTTAAAATATAACCTTCTAGCTATAACAACTGCTCTAAGGATGTCACACTAAGAAGGAAGCAATGAGTAGATTCATTAAATGAAATGAGTATATTCATTGAATTCATGAATTCACTGAAATCATTGCACAGCCCTTTTGATCAGAGTTTGAGATTCATTTTGAATGGATCTGCTGAGCCTTGGGACTAGGGCCAATTAATTCATCTTGTACATCACTGCCCAGACATGAGAACTTGAATACTCTCAAGATATACTAATTAAATCATAGCAAATATTAGAAAATTAATCACAATAGCCCCATACTATACTAATGAGGTTAGGAATAAAGAGCTACTTATGCCAGAGGCATAAGTAGTGGTTCACGTCTATAATCATAGCTTCTCAAGGGGATGAGATCTGGTGCTGTGGCTCAAGTGGTAGAGCACTAGCCTCAGAAAAAAAAGCTTAAGGAGAGCAGAGAGCACCCAGGCCCTGAGTTCAAGTCCCAGGACCAGCACCAAGGGGAAATAAAAAGCTTCTTATAAAATAATGCCCTTCTTAAGACTGAGATTTAATTTCTTCCTGGTACTAGCTTTGTGATGCTGAGTCATTTTCTTAGAGATACTACAACACAGAACATAGGATTGTTATAAAGGAAAGAGACTAGCACATAAAGAATTTATCACAGGGACTAGGGCACAGTAATTTTGCTAAATAAATACACAGTGCTTTCACCATCATCTTAACTGGAATTATTAGTAATGTTTCTACACAGGATTGATATTTCTTCTAACCTTTCTGGGTTTGAAGTTTAGGCAAAAGAAAACCTTCTTTTCTCCCTTTGGTATTGGGGCTTGAACTCAGTGCCTGAACACTGTCCTTTAGATTGTTTACTCAAAACTATTGCTCTATCACTTGAGCTACACCTTCATATCTGGCTTTTTGCTGGTTAATTCTAGATAAAGAGCCTCATGGACTTTCTTGCCTGAGCTGGCTACAAACCTTGATTTTCAGATCTCAGTTTCCTGAGTAGCTAGGATTACAGATACCCAGCACTTAACCTTATTCCTGATTTTAGAACAGACTACAAAGAACCGTGAGCAAAAAGATCATGGTTCTGGCACAAACACAGATATACAGAAAAGTGGAACAAAAAACAGAGTTCAGAAATAAGTTCTAGTGTTTATGGTCAAAAGATCTCTTAATGGGTAAAAGCAGTCTCTTCCACAAATGGTATTGGGAAAACCAAATATTCATGTGCAAAAAAAAATTAACTTGCATTGTTACCTAACAATATGTAAATGATCACAAAATGGATTCAAGACCCCAAATATACAATTTATAGATGAAAACATGGCAGAAAGATTTAGTACAAACATAGGCATTGATGTTGTATGCTTATTATCCTAGAGAGGCTGAGCCAGGGAGATTTTAAGTTTGAGGCCAGCCTAGACTACACAGTAAGATCCTGTCTCAAAAAGCAAACCCTCAGATTATAGTATAACTCCTATGATCTCCATCCGCAACATGCATAAATTCTAAGCTGACCAGTCTTGTAGAATTTGTAATTATTGAATGGCATCATTTTTCCTTCCATTTTATACAGTTTATTATGTCACTCACAAATTAATTTGAGAAGTTGTTGAAAAGCCATGTGCAGATGTGACTGTTATCAAACTTAAAAACTGTGCAGCAAATGAAAGAGAATGAGCAGCTGTGCAATGGGAGAAACCATTTGCAAATCACGTATCAGATGAGGGCTGATGTCCACATTATGAAAAGTGCTATTATGATTCTACAATAAACACAGCAATAACCAAACTAAAATAGGCAAAGGACTTGAAAAGACATTTCTCCAAAGACAAGCAAATGAAAAAACATTCAACATCCCTAACCACAGGAGGAATGAAAACCAAAACCACACTGAGGTATCACCTCATCCCCATCAGGATGACCATAATCACAAGAACAAAAATAATAAGCACTGGGTGGGATGTGGAAAATTTGAACCACTGTATACTGTTGTTAGGAATGTAAAATGATGGAACTATTATGGAAAACAAAATGAATGTTCCTTAAAGAATTGAAAATAGACTTATCGTAGGATTCAGCAGTTCTGAGTTCCGAAGTAATTTAAACCTGAAGTTCAAAGAGGTAATTGCACACCCTTATGCCCAGGTTGGCAGGGACAGTACCAGTGAGTACAAGGAAGTGTAGTATATCTACTAAAATCTTTTTCCACTGTCCATCATCTATTTTCACACGCAAATACGTCCCTGGCTTGGACAGTAAAATTGTATGTGATTATGAACATGTAAGAATATGGGTATCAGGATAGTGAGAAATATTGATGTGGTAGAATTATGAGTATTTTCAGTCCAAATATCTGAACAATAAAATCTTATGGAAAAAAATCAGAGAGAGGAGAGAGAGGAAATGGTTTAGGAAAGAAAATGATGACTTTGGCTTGGGATATGAAGTACTGGCAGGTGTTCATGTTGCTGGTAGCAGATGTGTCAGGGAGAGACAGTTGCTCATGTGTGACTGCTGAAATCATGGAAGCAAATGACATCCACAGGATAGAGAAACACCAATGGGGGCAACGAAGCCAGGGCTCTTTAGAAAACACCTCACAAGGTAAATAGCAAATGAGGTTAAAGAAATTCTGTAATGACTTGACAATCATGGCCTGGTTAAAATTACCAACTGCCCGTGTGGAATGCCAAGTTTGGAAATATTTGAACAGAGAAGTGAAGGGCAACTTCACAACGTGTTGCTGCCTATTATTATTTTATGATTTTATTCTAGTGAATGTGAGCTCCTGAGTATTATCAATAGTCTTTTAGCATAAGGCTGAAGTGACTGAAGGATGCGGGCTATTCAAGTATCCATAATTTTTTTTTGGGGGGGGGTCAGACATGGGGCTTGAATTCTGGGCTTGGGAGCTATCCCTCAGCTCTTCAGCTCAAGGCTAGTGCTATACTGCTTGAGCCACAGCACCATTTCCAGTTTTCTAGTGGTTTATTGGAGATAAGTCTCATAGACTTTCCTGCCTAGGCTGGCTTTGAACCATGATCCTCAGATCTCAGCCTCCTGAGTAGCTAGGATTACAGGCATGAGCCACCAGCGTCCAGCTGCTATCCACAAAATTTTTGTCTTTCTTGAACATTAACACATCTATAGAATAATGTTACTATTTTCCACACAACCTATCAGACAAGCTGAAGGTGTTCCCACAAGTTCAAACAGGGATTTCAAAAAGAGAACTTATCTTTTTATTATCAGTGTACTCAGAACCACAACATATCATTAAATTGCTTAGTGTTTGTGTGTGGAAGTCTATGCCTTACAATCTCATTTATACAGAGATGATCTTTTCATCAAGGAAAGCCTAGAGACAAAAGGAAAGTGGGATAGGACTTGGTAAACACATACAAAAAGATGGTTGTGAATGAGAAAAAGGTGCATTAAAAATTTACATTTTATCAGGTAAATTCATATTTTTTGTCTTTAAAGTCATATGGAAGCAAATCAAACGCAAAAAAACCCCCCAAACCCACAAAACTTAACTGTGAAAGGTGAAATTAGAAACTTAATAGCATGATTATGCTTGCCATTCACTTTGCTTCAGTAAGTACCAATGACATCCAGTTTAAATAGTGACTTCATAGTTATTTTATCTTTTGCTTGATTTAACAGATTTCATTTTTCTGAAAGACAATTTTAATGTGGAATATGTATTTCTTCACATCTGAAAGCAAATGTCTCAATGTATTTGGGGTTGCAAAAAATGGAGAAAATAGAATGGAAAATGAATCTTTCCAAGTGATGTTAATACATACCAAACCAAAACTACTATCAGAAATGTGTAGCATATGGTGGGTGTGGCTTGGTAAGCTGACCTAACAGTGGAGAGTATGAGGCGAGTCTGAGATACACAGCAATATCCTGTTTATACACACATCAATACACACAGACACACACACACACACACATCCTTCAGAAAAGTAGACAACGTTTTAATACTTGCTTGGAAGAGAACTACATATATATCCAGTTAAGAATTTGAATTCGTTGCCAATATTGTGAAATGAATTCAAGCAGTTGTGGGAATCTGCAAGGGGCAGAACTTGTTACACATGGGAAGCTTGCTCTTTGGTGGCAATACACATTCAGTAACAAGCTGTGAATAGTCAATAAATGAGTGGATAGAATGTTGTCGGGCCCTAGACATTATTAATAAAATCTCATCAATACTGAGCTGCAATATTGAGAAAAAGTCTGTAAAGCTTTGAAAGCAGTAAGTTTGGGACATGATGCAGATGGTGACTAGGTTATTATTATAAACTTGTAATAGTGAAATATTCTGAGGCTGAGGCAAACTTAAATTTCTTGTCCTGAATTTCTAGAGCTCAGCTTTAAACCTTCAAATCTTGAAGATGTTATCACATCTTAGAATTTTCCCTATCTACTACTATGGCTTTATCAGATTGTAATGAAGCTGAAAAATTGCTACCACCTCGTGACATTGTAGCTTTCATGATGTTGAAACACAAGGCATTATATAGGTATTTATGATGATGCTTGTGTAAACAAACATATTGTTTGTTACATAAATTCATAGCATCATCAGGTTCCAGTGGCTCATACTTCAAGCCTAGCTAGTGGGGAGGCTGAAGTCTGTCTTAAAGATGTAGGTTCCAGGTCAGCCCAGGCAGAATTGTCCATGAGACTGTTCCAAGCAAGCACGTGCTGCCAATGAGAGACCCTGAGTAAAGCCCACTCTCAGAAACAGGGAAGAAAAAAATGTCATTTGGTCATCTAAATTGACAAAACCCAACATTAAACCCTGATAGAACTCTAAATACATTATCTCAGTAAACTAAGAAGCAAGTCCTCAATCTGGCATGAGACAGGTATGAAAAATCTTTAACATGATTTCTTACTGGTACAAGACTGCTTCTCATTTAAGATCCTACATAAGCGAAATGTTCACATTTATCACCTCTAACTCAACATCTTACTAAAGGTCATTATGGTAAGGCAGAGCTTGACCAACTTTCTGTAAAGGGCTCAACTCGGTGAGCTCTTGGGGCTTGTAGCAACAACTCAAGTCTATCCCTTTACCACCAGAGCAGACTCAGACAAAGCAGAAACAAATGGGACGGATATGTCTGAATGAAAACTTTTTATGGTTACAGGTTTGCTGCCTCATGAAATACGAAAAAAGGGATGAAATGTATCCATAGATTGGGAACTGAAATTTATTTAAAAGAAACCTACTAGAAAGTTTATTAAGGTAGCAGCATATAATAAAAGCAAAAACAAAACAAAACCTCCCCAAATAAGCCAGCTATATTTCTTTATAAAACAAGTTCTTGCTGTGTAGCACAAATTGGCCTTAAACTTGTTATGCAACCTGGTCTGGCTTTGAACTAGCAATCTTCCTTTACCAACCTTCAGAGCACTGCAATTACAGTATGTACTATCACACCTAGCTATTAAACTATACTTCTATTGCAACCATAAGTTATAGATTGAATTAAAAATCATTTATAATAACATAAAAAACTATCCAATACTTAAGAATAAAGGATACTTTAATTGTATACTTAAAATCATTAACATTGCTGACAGATTAAGTTGGAGATTCAACACTTCATGTAAAGAAAGCTGCAGTCAAGATAGTAAGGCAAATTAAGTAAATCAGACTAAAGTTTTTTTAAAAAAAACTTTTGGTGGCTAGGAAGGTGGCTCAGTGGTAGAGCGCTTGCCTCGCATGCATGAGGCCCTGGGTTCGATTTCTCAGCACCACATAAGCAAAAAAGAAAAAAGCCAGAAGTGACACTGTGGCTCAAGTGGTAGAACATTAGCCTTGAACTGAAGAGCTGAGGAACAGCGCCCAGGCCCAGAGTTCGGGCCCCACAACCAGACTCCCCCCCAAAAAAACAAAAAACTTTTGATAGTGAAAACAATTCAGGGGAAGAGAATCCTTTCAACAAATGGTTATAGAAACGGGTTGTTCACCACACACAAAAAGGGAACTGTGATTCGTATTTGAGACTACATATGCAATTTAACCAAAAATGGATTACAAATCCAATTTAGAACTGACCACATCAAATGGAAGGATTCATTGGAACTTTTGCAAACTGCTCATAAGAATATATGATGGCACAACTTTGGAAAACACAGTGGAAACTTTCTAAAAATTTAAAACACATAGCTAGACATTCTACTTTGTATTTACCCCAAAGAAATGAAACCATATGTTCATATGTTCATACAAAGACTTGTACAGGAGTGTTCACATCACTTTATTTGTAAGAACCAAACACAGGAAACAACCCTAGCATACAATGAATGGATAAACTATTTTATGTACAAAAGAAAGATATTAAGTAACTTAATGGACTATTAATACATGTAATAACAGAAAAATCTCTCATTATACCTAGTGAAAACACAAAGTACATATCATAATCAAATTTATATAAAACTATAAAAAATATAAACTTGCCTGGGAATGAGATATTAAGGTGTTTGCCTTAGAAAGGAAAAGAATAAAAAGGACTTGGATCTTTTGGAAGATAAATATACCTTATATAATGTACATCATATACATATAATTATATTTTATCTTGTGATTATTTGTCAAACATCAAGTATATGTTTAATGTGTTAATTATATCTTAATAAAGCTGTTAAAGTTTAGTAAATATGTATAAAAGCCTCTTTAGTATACCAAAGGAATTAACCAAACACAATATTTACCTCTTTTGAGAGTTGGCTTGTTTTATACTTTCAGATGTTTATACCCACTATATAATTTCACATTTGAGGCGGGGAATCACTTAAAATTCGGCCCTGGCCCCAGTGCAACGGCTCATGACTACAATCCTAGCTACTCATGAGGCAGGTGGGGAAGATCCTGGATTGAATCCAGCCAAGAGAAAAGTTCAGAACTCTATCTCAACCAATAAAAGGTGGTAGAGAGGCACAATTGTCATCCCAGCCTTGTAAGAAGCATCAACAGGAAACTCTCAGTCCAGTTAGGTCCCAGTGTAAACATGGATCCCTATTTGAAAAATAACGCATGGTTCAAGTGGTAGAGTACCTACCATGAAAGGACAAGGCACTAAGTTCAAACTGTAGTACAACAAGCATACCAAAAAAATACATCCCCGCAAAACTCCATATTTCCGTAAAGCTAATGCATGACCAAGTATTAAAGTTTAGTGACATTTTCATAGATGACTCATTCTCATCTAAATTGGCAGTATAAAAACTCACTTATTTGTGCAATTAAAGCAGATATAAAGATTTAAGTATGATCCTTTTAACAGTAATAAACAAGAATAAACCTGCTGGCAGTCTACATTTGTTGTCAAAATCTTTGATATACTACTGGTTCACTTTAAACATTTTCCCTATGCTTTTCATTCTTTGCCTCTGGACAGGTTCTAACGGTTAATTTTGCATTTGGCTTCTAACATTCAGCTGTCAAAGGGGAAGAGACGAAAAAAAATACTCTTTGGAAAACTTTATACCATGTCATTCTGTCCTGTCAGAATGAGGAATGATGCCTTATGTATTTAAAAAGCCTTTTTCTTTCTTTTTTCTTTTTGTCAGCCACAGGGCTCAAACTCAGGGCCTGACCTCTTTTGCTCAAGGCTGTGCTCTACCACTTTGAGCGACAGTGCCACTCATTTTCTAGTGGCTATTTGGACATAAGAACCTCACAACTTTCATTCCTGGGCTGGCTTTGAATCCTGAACCTCGTATCTCAGCTTCCTGAGTAGCTAGGATTACAGGCATGAGCCACCAGCACCAGGACCTACCTACCAGTACCTGGCCTTAAAAAATCTTAATGAAGCCTAAAAGAAACCCCACATGCTTCCACTTGACTTCTAAGAAAACCTGCACCAGAGTTCTAAGAAGTAAATAAAACTAATGAAGCTTAAGATGACTGGCTACAAAACTACTACGAACTTTGGAATGTTAACAGCTAATCCCTTTAAAGAAAACCAAAGTTCTGCTGGCCACCAGTGGTTTACATCCATAATCCAACCCAGGGAACTAAAGTCTAGAGGATAGAGATTCAAAGAGCTTTCAAGATTGAGTCCTGGGAAGGGATGTGAAGGGTAAACAAAGGAGGAGGCTGCAATGCTTGGTAAGAAATGTACGCATTATCCTGCCCATGTAATTGTAACCCCCTCTGTACAGTATGTTCACAAATAAAAAAAAAAAAAAAGATTGAGTCCTGAGACTCAAGTCTCCAATTAGCCCGCAAAAAAAAAACAGGCCGAAGAATTGCCCAAAAGTTAAAGAGTATTAACAAGTGTAAAGCCCCGTCCTCATTCAAGTCCTCATAGA
This sequence comes from Dipodomys ordii, assembly GCF_000151885.1. Lineage (NCBI taxonomy): Eukaryota > Metazoa > Chordata > Mammalia > Rodentia > Heteromyidae > Dipodomys > Dipodomys ordii. The sequence continues at coordinate 33,912,660 of NW_012267221.1, read as the reverse complement.
GGTTAATTTTTTTTTTCTCATTTTGCTGATCACTGAATGGTATTTTATTTTGGAGAAGGGTTATAGTAGTAAATATTTGTCTATTTCCTCCTACTAGTTTAACTTCTAGAAATGCTTTAAGAACCATCTTTTGAATACCTAATTTATTCAGTTGACAGACTTAAAAATGATTTGAAGGCAGAAATGCCTGAAAAATTCAATACTTCACTTTCAGGCAGGGGATGTGCCTCAGCTTACCATGTAGGAGTACCTACGTTCAAACATAAAACTTCACTTTTATGGCACTTCCAATGTCACACAAAAATTTTCAAACTTGCTGGGCGTTGGTGGCTCACGCTTGTAATCCTAGCTACTCAAGAAGCTGAGATCTGAGGATAGAGGTTCAAAGCCAGCCTGGGCAGGAAAGTCCGTGAGACTCTTACTTCCAAATCACCATTAGAGAACTCGAAGTGGTGCTGTGGCTCAAGCGGTAGAGTGCTAGCCTTGAGCTGAAGAGCTGAGGGACAGCACCCAGGCCAGAGTTCAAGCTCCATGACCTCTTGTGAAAACTTGATCCATTTCTAAATATTACCAATAGAAGTTTAGGAACTGGTATTCTACTTTAGTAAAAAGTTCACTGTTATTTAATCTTTCTATTTGAATTAGCTGCACATTAACTTCCATACTCACACTGGGGGATGGAAGTAGCGGACATTTGCAAGTATGCTTGCTTCTTCCAATCTGATGGTTTTTAATTGTGGTTTGAAATTGCCAAGTAGCACTGGTGAACGATATTCCCAAATTTGACACTCAGTGACTAAATTCTTTCATGTGAAACTGTTCTTTTTATGGTTATATTTTATAGTAATGTATTTAAGAGAATTCATTAGATGTAATCCAACACACTTAGCCAAGTAATCAAGTTTTTATCATTTAGATTTCCCAAACACTTTAAAAAAAATTCTTAAAGATGGCTATGATGGCTTTATAATTCTATCATTTTCAGAGGCAGAGATCAAGATTGAAATCTCAAGCCAGCCTTGGGAAAAACAACAACAAAAATTTATGAGATTCTGTTGACCAAGAGCTAGGTGCAATGGCATGCCCCTGTTATCCCAGTGATTCGGGGAAGCACAAATAAGACTGTAGTCCAGATCAGCCTGGACATAAAAGCAAGAACCTATCTCAAAAACAACCAATTCAAAAAGGGATACAGGGTGGCTCAAATGGTTAGGGCTCACACTCAGCTAGCACATGACCCTGAGTTCTAATCCCAGTACTGCCAGAAAAACACAAACTTTTCTTCCTTATGAATTCATATGTAGAGAGTGGAAAGTATATTTGTTCTTGCTTTGATTTTATTTAAGTAAAATTATCAAAGGATATTGAATTTTTGACATCTCCTGGCATTCTTTTTATAGGCAGTATGCTTTTTTTTAAAAACAAGAGCAGATACATGGTTACAACTCATTGTGCTAACATTTCTATCACTTCTAAATATGATTCAGCTGGACATCAAAAATCAGAAATCACCTGTGATATATCTCTTAAATAACCTTTGTTCTTACCCCAAATACTAAAGATATAAAATTATTTACTTAGGTATACTGACACATGACTATAATCCAGCATTAGGAAGGTTGAGGCGTATACAGAGTTTGAAACCTCTCTAGGATACATAGCAAGACTGTTTCAATAATTCTTTGTTACCACAAACCTTTGTGGGAAGAAGGGGGCAGAGTATGTATTAAAATAGGCCTAGGATCTCCTGTACATAACATAGGTTCTTACAAACATGTTAGCTGGGTATTGGTGGTTCATACCTATGATTCTAACTACTCTGGAGGCTGAGATATGAGGATCAGGGTTTCAAGTCCCCTCAGGCAGGAAAATCTTTCAGATTCTTATCTCCAATTAACCACCAGAAAACTGGAGATGACACTGTGGCTCAGAGTGGTAGAGTGCTAGCCTTGAGCACAAAAGCTCTGACACAGCACTCAGGTCCTGAGTTCAAACCCCTTGACTGACAATACCCACCTCCCACCCTCAACCACAACTTCATGTTACATACCTAACCTTTTCCCTTGTAAGTAATCACTGCTCTGAAAGAAAATAGAAAAAAGACCAATTAAGTAACTAAAAATTTGCACAATTAGCTCAACTTGATTATGTGATTCTTCTTTACTTGTATCTTTTCATCAAGAAAAAGGCTTAAAGTATCACTCACTTTTTGTGCAGTAGAAAATGTTAATAATCATAAACATACATGACTATTTTTCAACTAAAATGAATTAAAAAAATTCAGTTTTTACTTTTTCCTTTAACATGGGTAATCAATGCAAGAAATAGTAACATTTAATAAGTCTTGATACCTAAGAAGAAAATGGTCCATGGAGTGAATCAATGTGGTAAATTAGCATGTACATAACCAATAACACTACGTAACTCTATAAATTACTTCCTTTTCCAATCAAATGTTAATTTATATATTACCAAAATGATTTAATTACTTTCACTGCATATTGAATTCTGCATAAGTATTCAAAGATGAACATCTCCCTAATACAGTGAATTCTATTTCTCCCACATTGAAGCCTTATAAAAGCAAATATATACAATATATACACTAGTGTACAAATTCAAAATAAGCTACACAATTACATTATATACTATATTTTTTGACTTGAGACGTTTCAGTTAAATACTTTTGAGTTACACAAGTCTTTGACACTACATTTCTATACATGCTGTAAAGTTGTAAACAAGATTATTCAGAATAAATAACTACAAATTAAATATGGTAACACACCAGGTTCTTTAAATGTGCAGTAGTAAGAGGCATAGGATAGCCTCTGTCATTAAAACAGTTTCCAAGTACAGACAAAAATAGAAAGGATTCACACGTGACACAGTTGCACATTTGGGAAGAAACTGATATATTGGTCCTTTGAAAATACTGGTATAATTTGGAGATGAATTGGCAAAAACACTGATATGTACTCACTGGTATGTATCTGGGTGTACACACAGTATTACAGGAATCAAACCTAGAACCTTAATGCTAGGCAGACACTCTATTACTCAGCACCTTCCCAGCCCTCCACTTTCTTCTGGATTAATAAGGCTAACTAAACAAGACTAAGGAAACTAACCTGGTGCATAAGTCCCATAAGGACCAGTTTAATTTTATCTGCATCTGTTTAAAAAGCAGATCAGTTGCACGTAAATGTTTGTCTCAGCACAAAATAACCACCTTTGCCTGAAAAATGGCCATCACAGTATTTTCATGAAGACATTTATACTTAGAAAAAATTGATATGAACACAAAATCACTGAGCTTGTCTGTAGTCTGAAGGTATCCCTCTTAATGGCTAGGTACTACTTTAAAGTTGCATCTCCCTTCTAAAATATATACTTATTATCAGGGACAATCATGTCTAAAATTACAACCTATAGTTCATATTATCTATAGTGTCTAAAATAAGTACTACGTTTGAAAATACACAAACATGTATTAATTGATCAAAATCATTTTCAAATAAATAAAAAAAACCAAAGGGATGTATAGCATTAAAAAAGAGTAATATGGAAATGTATTTTGTTTCCAAAGCTAATATGAAGTGTGGTTTAATATATCACTGTTGCCAATTTTACTGTAATTAGATTAACTTCTAGTACTTTTAAGTAATGGAGAAACAAGTTCTATTTTCCAGAAAACACTTATAATTAGAATATATAACTTTAAAAAGGATAAAAAACCCCAAACAGAAGATTTTGGTCGGATATATAGTTGAGTTTGTAGGATATGAACAGTACAGTGTATTAAATTCCTGGAAGCATTCATATAATAGTATTTATATCAGAATCATTTCTGTATGTGATATATGGAAAATACAAAGTTCATTACTTTGAAAAAGAATAGAACTTATAATACCATGAATGTTGTCTATGAAGCACTGTCACAAACTCTTTTTGTGAGTTAAGACCAGGGGATAGATACAATGCTTTCTTTTTTTCTTTTTCTTTTTGTCAGTCATGGGCCTGAACTCTGGGCCTGAGTGCAGTCCCACAGCTCTTCAGCTCAAGGCTAGTGTTCTACCACTGAGCCATAGCACCACTTCTGGCTTTTTCTGCTTATATGGTGCTAATGAATCCAACTCAGTGCCTCATGCATGCAAGGCAAGCACTCTACCACCGAGCCACCTTCCCAGCCCCTACAATGCTTTCTTATGATTTACTACATCTAAACGTTCCATCCTGTCGTTTCATTACTATCACATTCTAACAGTCACAGTTGATTACTTCGAAATCAAAACATAATGTTCAATTATACAATTTACAAGGACAAGCAATAGCTGAAAAGCTATCTGTGCAATATAAAGTAATGGTCACAATTTAAGTTATTTTTTAGTATAAAGGTTCTGGCAAACACAGAATAAATAACTCTGGACCAGAATAGCTACTGAGTATAACAGTACTCTGGAGCAGGATTATGCCAATGAAACCTTATAGATATTGAGGACAAAAAATTTTCTCACACATGCAAAGTCATCTTTTAAAGCACATAGATAAAGAAGCACAAAGTCCCATTTCCTTTGTGGTAGAAAGAAAATATTTTAAGTTTTTGTTTTTCTAAACTATAATCATTTAAAAATAAGCCTAAGCCACATCACTGAATATAGATTATTTATAGATAGCTTATGCTAACAGTGGGAATTATGTAAGAGAAATTTGGAAGAAAAACTACTTGAAATTTAGGTTATATACAAATGGATTAGTAGCGATTAACTACTAATTTGGAGTGTACCTTTAGCAATACAAGTTATTAATATTAGTTGCTGGCATAACTATTTTAGAAGCACATTTAATTTTCCATTTTGATTTTCTCAGAATAAATGCTTCTGCTTTGTCTAGTAAGTGTGCAGTCTTGATGATCGAAAAGACTTTCAGGCCAGATAGATGAAGGCCATCCAAGAGCCACTGACTACTTTCATTCAGAAACATTTTTTCTTTGACATCTCAACATGACTTATTTGCATTTTTAATTAATGCTTTAACTTAAAAACCTTTTTCTTTTGTTGGTCATGTGCTTGAACTCAGGGCCTGGGCATTGTCCCTGAGCTTTTCTGCTTAAGGTTAGCACTGTACTACTTTGAGCCACAGTTTGGCTTTCTATTGGTCAATGGGAAATAGGAGTCTCATAGGTTTTCTTGCCTGGGCTGGCTTTGAACCCTGATTCTCAGATATCAGCCTCCTAAGTAGCTAGAATTACAAGCATCAGCCACCAGTGCCTGGCTTAAAAAAAAACATTTAAAAGATGGAAATTATCTTGGCTCAGGATATTCTCTATCTGAAAAAATGTCAACTTTATTGCTACTATTGGAAAGATGTTGATATTATTTGACAAGACTTATAATCATTATGTTTAAATTTTAAAATTGTATAATTCATCTTAGAATCAATAGTTACCTTAAAAATTCATTGACAGTTGCAAATAAAGCCTATGTGGTCTTTAGACAATCAATGAGACAATGTTATGATGGTAATCTTTATGTAGCAAGCATGTTATTAACAAATTAAGTCAAAATAAAGTGTGTTACAAACCTTATTTTCTCAAAGGATTCTCAATGGTGAACATTCTCAGCCCCAAATTTCCTGGTAAACATGTTTACTTTTGCAAATAGAGCAAATTTTAGAATGTATGGATCTCAATATTGATTCTCAAGTATAATTTAGTTCAATTGTAGACAATCTTTGATTAGGTTGATAATCTGTCAATTCAGTAATTACCCTTCCATATAATAGTACATAGGGTACCTTTTGGAAACTTAAGATTTATTAAGCCCATTGTTAGTACTGTCAGTTCTGTAATAAGCATAAGGAAATACAATGTGTCTTTGCCTTAAGTGATACCTACCAGGTATTTAGCTAAAATCCTCATGCTATAAATGTTAAGAACATTTTTACAGAAAAACTTAAAACAAAGGCCCATATTTGGATTTTAATGTATGATGGTCTTTATTTACAATTTTATTGGCAAAAAAGAAGAAGAAAAACTTAAGACAGTTTAACACACGACATTATAGCTGATCCTATCTGATCAAAGAAGTTCTATTTCAACTCTCCATCTAATTGTCCACAGATATACAATACTGAATCTGCATATGCAGTTTCCTTTATCAAGTACAGTGCTCACATTTTAGGCAGTCTTTAAGACACATAAATACAGAGGAAAGAAAGAAAATCATTCATTAAAAACTGCATCAAATGTAGGGTACTTTAAATATAAATTCATGTTGCTCCTAGTAATTACATATATGCAATGAAAATCAAAAGCTAGGCAAGCAATTGAACTTCCTAGGAACAGTTACAACAACCAATTATTTTCTGCAACGACCATTATATTTTTAATTTATCATGAACTACTCTGAACTTACTATGAGATGTAGCCGAAGTCAGAAGAAAAGATGTAGGGAGGATATTCCTTTTTTGGAGGAGAGTAAGCCCTCCAGAACCATGGGAAATAAACATCCTGTTGTTTCTAGGTGAAAAAAAAATTAATGCAGTCAATTTCAACTCATGATGAGCTGACTTAACTTTTTATCAACTTGTTCGGTGTCATTCTTCTAAGTCAAGTGTGTTTAATTCTTCTTCTAATTCATCCAAATCTTCTCCAGTAAAAAGATTTTCATCAACAGGAACAGCATCGATGGCTCCGTTTTCCTGTCCCTCCCCTTCGTTGTCCTCTTCCAAATCACTTCTTTCACCATTTTCTGCCCTACCTCCAGATGCTTCGCTTAATTTGTTTTCTACAAATAAAAATTGAAATCAATAAGGCACTCAAACAGAAAACACTACTGCATTAACAATCGAATGCAAAGAGTAATTATCCCTTTAACTTTTCTCATTTTTCATGAAAGCATTTCCTGGGATTACAGAAGCAAGAACTGGTTTTTCTTTTCCTGAGCTCATTTATACTAATTGTCTATGTTTACTGTAGCATCTTGATTTTCATTGTAGATACTTGACAGATTTATGGTTTATACATCTGAAGGCAAGATGAAATGTCTATATCTGTTCCTTACAATAACCTAGTGATTTAACTTTATAGTCAACTTCCAAGTAATGCTTTGCTTGAATAAAAGGTTATTGACCAAAATGTACTTTGCAAATCGTAGCTAATTTGCACTAGTTCTAATGTTTTGACATGAAAAAAAGACTATTGGGACTGAGGATGAAGCTCAGTACTATAGTGAGCTGGATAAACTTCTGCACGACCATATTTCCTCCTTTCCGGTGCGCTACCCCCCACTCTACATACAGACAAGACTCTAGTGCCTTGTACCTTTTCCTTATAGGCATAAAAGACTGGAAAAACAAAAAAGATGATAACGAATTCTTGGGAATCATAACTTCTAAAATATTTGCAATTGTGCCTAGGGTCACCAAAGCCCTACTTAAAAAATTAAGCCTACCAGTTGGTAGATTGGGGAAGACAAGAGTGTCAGAATTCTCAGATGCTACTTTTACATTATAACTTGTATACTTTTATTGCAAAAATAGTTTTGCCATTTTTATCTCAGCTTTGTCCTTAATTAGTATTCCTTTCCACACTAAGCATGCCAATCTTTTACTCTTGTTTTCAAACCCATCCCTCACTCCAAGCATAAAATGATATATATAATACAACCATTGTCTCCAAAAATAGTTCTGCCTTCTCCCCATTTTGACACTTAATCATCATTTTTATTTCCAGGTCTTGCTTTCCCTTTTTTAAAATCTTCTCCTCTCCTATTAGATCCTTTTCTCTGATCTAAGTACACATTTCAGTTTTCCATGTCTTAAAAAGCTTCCCTTCTTCCCATGATCATGCCTCCTTCTCACAGTAAGTGTGGGCAGTCTGTATTCATGTTATCCTCTTCATTCTCCTATCACTGTAGTGAACACTGGGACTCTTTCCTCTTTTGCCTATCATAAAACATTGCATCAGTGTTCGTATGTACCATATGTTATGTATGGCCTGTGCCTGGGTGAGCTCATTTACTCAGCCATCAATGGAGATGACTTTCAAAACTTTGTTCTTCTGCAAATGATTACACAGTATCCTAGATAATACCACCATTTTGGTAAGAAAGGAAACAAAACCCTCAAATTCAAAAAGGATACCAACTGAACTATCTATAAACTTGTTTTTGCTCCCCTTCTAGTTTTAGTTAATGGTTTTAATATCCACTCAGATAATTAATTCTACAGTTCCATTATTCACTACTACTTTTATATATGGTCAAACTATGTATTTATGTTATTGGTCTAATACCTGCACATATTAAATTTGCCAAACCTGGCTTGATCTTTAGATAGCGTCCTAGTTCTTAGAGTTCTTCAAAATTAAACTACTTACCATCTTTATCTAAAGCATATGTGTTGAATCTTTCAAGACTGGCTACCGTAATACCTGTCTCATCCACAGCTCTAGGGACGTACAGACTTAAATCTATGTCATTTACACTCATGGAATCATCAACCTTTAACACAGAACAAGAAAAGTTGTTACATAGGAGAACAATTTTCACAAATTACTTTTACTTCTAACATTTAACATAATATCACTAATGTCAAGTAAAAACAAATGATCAAATACTGCCAAAATTAATTTCATTTTCTAAATTTCTCTTGTGTCATGTTTGGTGCTTTTCCCTCTACATCATATATTTAGAGTATTATACCAACTTACAATTTTGTAATGGCTATAAAAAATGAATAGTACATTATCGATTACTACTAAAATTGCTCACAGCCACATGACTACTCATATCTCTTACTCTGTACATTTTAAAGCAGTATGGACTATACGATGTAGAGAGTACCATTATATCCATATTGCAGATCAGGGTGGAATTCCACAATAAGCAATTTCCAACTGATGGAATAAGGAATGAATGGAGGAAGTCTGGTTCCAGGACTATGGCTTTTCACGTGCTACTTTAGTCTATTATGTTATGTTTTCCAAGGAACACAGGCAAATGGGAATTTTCCTCTTACCTCATCACCTCCTGTTCCCTGAATGTAACGGGTGTCATCTGCTTCTTCATCATCATCATTGACAAGTTCAGGACGAAATTCAAACACTTCACGACCACTGATCTATTCAGACACAAACATATTTACTAATTTTAAACAAATGCATGATTAAATAAAGACAGAATCCTGCCACTATTATCAATCAGTTTGTGTGAGCTCAGGACATACCACCAGTGCCTTCCCTGCTTTGAAGTCTGCTTTTCTTCTTTCCATATCTTGTTCAAGTTTATCAATCTTTTCTTGTCTTTTCCTTTTCTTCCATGCAAGAAAAGATTCTAGAGTGATTTTGGTAACATTTGGACCTAGGGCAGAGCGCTGCAAAGACAGAGAGAGTTAAGGTTACCAGAGTAAAATTTAATAGAAGCATTCTCTCAAGTTAATTATCTCCTTGACTATCATACTCAAGACAAAATATGAACTAAATTAATGGACTTTTACCTTATATGGCAAAAAGCAAGATGAGCACCCACAAACACTGGTGCTCAGGATAGTATGTGTTACGTTGATCTAGATAATCTTCTTTTATTTTAACACAAGGGAATTTATAAAAACAATAAATATAAAAAAACTATCAAAACGATATCCATTGCTCATCAGAGGAGAAACAAAAGTAAACACAATAACAAAAAACCACATCAGCTCCTCAGCGTAACCATTAGGTAAATAAATAGTATATAGTAATATATAGTAATAGTATTCAGTGTTAAAAAATACATAGATGTTAACACAAAAGCAAGGACGACAGGGTATTTTTCAAACATTAATAGCTACCTGATGGCAAAACAAGATACAAAAAAATCCCCACACATCTGACTCCAAAGTCTACATTTTTTATTATACTATGTTGTATTTTGTGCCACAAACCAAATAATATGCACAAATGTGGTTAGCTTTATTTGCCTAAACCTACATGGTGGCAGTGATGACTGTGTATCAAGTTCTGCATCCTCCTTAGCAGGAATTCCCATAAGTCTCTGGTGACATAGTCAATCTACTCCCAAATAAAGGCCTCTAGAATTTGTTTTTTTATTTTTTTGCAGTTAGTTGATTGAGGAATGTTGAGGTACAAAGAGAGCTTCCTTAATTCTCTAGGAAAACTTGCTGCTTGGGTTAAATCTATGCTGACTACAAAAGGTTCTCTCATGCTCAGAGATGCTGTCCTGCTCTGGTGTCTCCAAGCTGGAGAGCCTTTCAATTTCTGAATCTGTCTGCATCTATAAAAGGGTGACCGAAGGGGTGAGAGGTGATACTGAATTCTGCACTCGCAACCAAATGTCTGCATTGGTAACTTGACCTTTCTTTAGACTATTTAGTTGGGAATTTCCATACTTATTAAAATGCACAACTTGGGGAGTGAGGCATGAAGGTGTTATGAACTGACATTAGTTCAATTAAATAGGGGGTGTCTGGAACAGAAGAGTAGTGCAATTTGTATAGATGTTAAGAGGATATAATAGAATCCTGACAGCCATTCTGTTTCATAAAATATAATGATATTTGGCAAGTGGCTGTGATTATTATCCTTTCCAATTAAGTAGTTGCAATGAAACTAAGACACAGAAGGGTTAATGAGCAATGTCACTAGAAAGTGGTAAAGTAGCTGGTTATTACATGAATTGTGGTGAAATTACAACCTGAGCCAGGTTTCAAAACCTATCTTGAACTGAAAACCAATAGGTAATACCTGGTGCTTTGGGTCTTTTCTGCAATAGGTGGGGGCTCTACTGTGCACCATCGGTATCTTTCCCTAGGACTGACTGCAGCTACCTGAGGGTGCCATCAAACTAGACTGTCCCTTTGGTGAGTTGGCTTCCTTTACACTGCTGAGATCCTTTAAATTGCTACACTGAATTTGAGGATGGCTTTTTCTGGAGAGAGAAGGCAGGGAGTGGGGGAAGAAATGTGATTACCATCTCACTTTTGGAATATCACTTCTCATCCTACTCTAGATCACACTAATATAGGCTCTCCCTGGACTCTACAGGTACTCCTAGGCAGCACATCTTGAAGTGCAATTTGGCCCCACAGAGTCCTATGCTACAGACACAGATATTTAAGAATTCAACCATGGTGTCTGGGAGCCCTGGCCTAACATTTAAAAAAGTCAGTTTGAAAATGAACAGTTTCGGGGCTGGGAAGGTGGCTCAGTGGTAGAGCGCTTGCCTTGCATGCCTGAGGCCCTGGGTTCGATTCCTCAGCACCACATAAGCAAAAAGAAAAAAGCCGGAAGTGGCACTATGGCTCAAGTGGTAGAGCGCTAGCCTTGAGCTGAAGAGCTGAGGGACAGCGCCCAGGCCCTGAGTTCAGGCCCCACAACTGGACCCCCCCCCAAAAAAAGAAAATGAACAGTTTCATCATCTCTTTACTTGAATTTTGGTGCTTACCCCCTTTAAGATTTCAAGGGAGCTAGACTGGAGCTGGCAAACAAGCCAAGGGCCCAAGGCAGCTCCATCTTGGAACCAAGGATGAGACTATTAGGGTGTGCCATGCCGTACTTGTATGCCTGGGCTACTCTTCTGCTCAAAAACCAAACTTAACAAACAAAAACAATGGAGGGGACAATTCAGCAACATCCAACTCTATGAAGAAAATTCTCCTTTGGTAAAGTGCATATGAACTCTCACTTTGGGAAATCCTGTATGGAAACAACAAACATCAAGGCCATACACAGTAGTCTATAAACCTTAGAATCAATGAGAAGACCTACTCCACTGGTTGATGTGAACTGTAGGGTTAAGCAGTGTTTCATTCTGGAAGTCACTTATTGCTATTAGATAAGAGCAGAAAATCAGTACACTAAAATGCATTGGCTCTAGAGCACCAAAGGTATCTGAATTCCTGAATACATGTTGTCTTTTCCAGAGACAAACCCAGAATTAAAAGCCACTTGTCATTCTTAGGAACCCTTTTCTACATTATGTGTCTGTTTCTTTCTAAATTGTATATTGTAACCTTCACGAGAAAGTAGGCAAGCAGAGAAATATTCTGGGAATGATCTTGAGAGATTTGTTCCTTGTCTGCATATAAGATCAGCTTAACCTACCAAAAGAAGACAGTTTTCCATCCAATTTATAAAAATTCACTTGGTGATGACTATGTCTATACTAAATAGTACTGAATGTCTCCAACATATAGAAATGGCAAGTGTCTGAAGTGATAAGATATGACAATTACCATGGCTTGATCATTATACACTATATTTATATGAGTTAAAATATTACATAGCTATCCACAGATTATAATTAGGGCCAGAACAAAAAATGTATCTGGAAAACTGTGAAAAATAAACAAGTATACACAATTAGACATTTATATTAGATTACCAAAGATGAAGAATACTTTAAAATATGCACTGCTAAATTTAGTATTTCCAGTAATCTATCAAGTCATTCTCTGAAGTCACATGTTAACTCAGAGTAAAATTCATTTTTGCTGAGCAGAAAATAGTTTAAATTCAGAGTAAAATTCTTTTTTTTTTAGCCAGAAAGGAGTATTCATAAACCCTCTGTCATACTGCTCAGAGGGGAACAGTACTTTGAGTTCAATGACACAATATATGTGTATACTAGATCTAAAAGATAACATATACTAACACACATGGGATTACACACACACCCACACAGACAAGGAAAGAAAGAACATGCCTGTAACTGTGGAACAGACTGAGGTTGACGGTGCAAGGTGGTAGGAAAGTGTTAGCAGATGTACATTACCAATTCCAATTGTGAATGAAGATAGCAAAATGAAACTCACTGAAAGCTGTTGAAGAATAGGAGGTGGTAGACATAGGAGAAGAGCAAATGAGGGGGTACTGGGATGTGGTACTGGTGGCAGGGGAGGCTAACGGAGGAGGGTGAAAGAAGTGGGTATGGTCAAAATGTTTTATGCACATGTATGAAAATGTTACAATGAAGAGACGCGTTTGGGAAGGGAGATGGAGGGGATGAACCTGATCAATTACATACCATGCACAAATGAAATCTCCTTGTACAACTGATGGATGCTAATTAAAATGTAAACAAAAATGCAAAAAATACTAGACAGGAAGTTTTCTCCTTCCCTTATATATTAGTAATTACTGATATCCCTTATATATTAGTAATTACTGATAGCAAGGAAAGGATCTAAAATTAAACTTTTAATCCAACTGGAAACTGACGAAACATCTTTTTTTTTTTTCTCTCCTGGTGCTGGTACTGGGGTTTGAACTCAGGGCTAGGCATTGTTGCTTGGCTTTTTGCTTAAGGCTGATGCTACACCACTTGAACCATTCTTCCACTGCCAGCTTTTTACCAGCAAATAGTCTCATGGCTTATCTGCTCCAGGCTGCGTCAGCCTTTTGACTGCTAGTAGTAGTACTGGTGTAAGCCATCAGCGCCTGATTGACCAAGCATTTTCAATAATTCATTCTCAGGAAAACAATTTGCTAATCAGTAGCTAGCATTTAGCAATGTTACATAATCCTGAAACAAATGTCCTGATTGGATAGTGTACATGGTAAAGTTTACATTTTATCAGAGTTTACATTTTAGATACGAAAATAAAGTAGCACAATTTTAGGAAAAGACTGCATTTTTTAACTTTTCATAACATGCTACTGCCCCCAAGTGGTAAATATTAGTAATCACATTAGGAAGTAGACAATAATTACCTCTCTTTCAATCAGGTCTTCCAATGAAATTTCATCTTCTTTCTCCTCTTTTTTTTTGTCCTTTTTCAATACAAATCCAGGAGGAAGTGCATGACGATACATGCAGTTATCACCTCCTCCAGGACATACCCAAAACCAGCCATACTTGTTATTTTCAATAGCTTCAAGGAAATGCTTGCACACCTAGAGAGAAAATATTATTCAGAAATACTGGCTCAGTGTAGTCTGTTTTACTGGTAAACACTCACATATATGGAACAAGTACATTTGTTCACATCTTGGTACTAACTTTTTATGCAAGCACCTTTATACATATAAAAACTATCCTAAAATATTTAATACAGTGGCAAATTTCATATAACTTTTCTGATTTCTAAACTATATGATTACACTTGTTTTCTAAATAAATTGGCAAGTATATAAGGGTATTAAAAAAACAAGTCCATGAGAGAGGTTAATGGTAATGCTTGCCTAGCATGTATGAGGCTCTGGGTTTGGATCTTTGCAGCATAAAAACAAAACAAAAAGACCCACGATGATTTTGTTTTCATCTTTTCCCCAAACTACATGTGCATTATGAAACTCACTTGAAGTGAACACACTCTAGGACAGTTCCCCATCTTCAGCCATGTTTACACTCAGCACATCTGCTGAGTGTTTCCCTACTCTTAATTTTTGTGAAAATGTTTCCCAAAAAGCAAAACTCATGGTAAGCCTCCCAAGTCAGATCATATAAAGTGATTTCAGTGATAAAATGAAAATTTTAGATTTGTTAAGAGGCATTTCTCTGAATCAAGCATCAATAGTATTCAGGATAAAGAGCATAATGTAATACAGCATAATGATGCTATATTAATGTATACGATTAATTTTTGTGTTAGTAATGCAGCCTACTCTATGTGGTTTCAAACTATGGATGCTCAGATGCTCTACATGTATAATATAGGTATATTTTAGTAATTTTTTAGAGTTCTGTACTCTCTGTATATGGAGTATTCAAAATTTCTCAAGAATGGTCCTGAAACTATACTTGTGGAGATACCAAGGTTCTACTCTCTATATAAGGTACTTCATGTTTTAGTCATGAGGGAACATTCTGCCCTTTCAAACATGCAAGAGTCCAGTTATATTGAAGCCTCAGGCAGTAACTATATTCTTTTCCTAAAGAACAAATAAAAAAAACCTCAAAAACTAAACCCAAAAAACTAATACATGTATGTGAATCCAGCATTTAAACATATAGGACTGTCAAACTTGTCAACTGTACTGTACTTAATATGTAGACAGAATTCAGGGTCTGAGAAATAAATCAATTATTTTTAAAGATAGATTTCCTACAATACCAGAGCATCTGCATCTACCTATCAAAAATTCATTTTGGAATTCATAGGTTAAATTTAATAAAAAAATTCTCCATAAAATCATTGCTTTTTTTTTTTTTTTTTGCTTGGTTGTGGGGCTTGAACTTTGGGCCTGGGCACTATCCCTAAGCTCTTCAGCTCAAGGTGAGTGCTTTACCACTTGAGCCACATGGCTACATGGAGTTTTCTGGTGGTTAATTGGAGATAGAGTCTCACAGACTTTCCTGCCTGGGCTGGCTTTGAACAGGATCCTCAAATCTCAACCTCCCAAGTAGCTAGGCTTACAGGCATGAGCTACTGGTACCCAGCCACCCGGCTGTCTGTTTTTGTTTATGTGGTACTGAGAAATCGAACCCAGGGCAGCCTCATACATGCTAGGCAAGCTCTTTACCACTAAGCCACATTCCCAACCTCCAAAGAATAAATTCCTAATAGGTTAACTTATTTACAAGTTTCTTTCTAGTCATTTTGAACAAATACTTTTTTGGGATGAGTACTGGTAATTGACCTCATGACCTTGGTCTAGCTGGCCATGAAGAATACCAGCTTCTTTTTGTTGGTTATTTTCAAGCTCACAGGACTCTGCTTTATAGTTAGTCTGGTCTGGGTAGAAATACTATTTGTAAGTCTCCCTGCCATTGGGAGACAATTGTATAATACTGCACTCAGTCTTGGATTAAGATAGTCTCAAACTTTTAAAATTTGAAACTTGTGCTGGTTTCAAACTGTGATCCTCTGATCTCTGTCACCTCAACAGCTAGAATGACAAGTTTATGCCACTGTGCCAGGCTTGGATTTAATTTTTCAACATTATCCAAAGTAAACCATCCCAGATGATGATGCATTTAAAGGACTTTATTCACATTGATTTTCCAAAGATGTTTTTTCCTGGGGACATTACTGGGATGAACTCAGGGCCTTATGCTTGTTAGGCAGACCCTCTACCACTTGAGCCAATAGCCCTTTTTGCTGTGTGTGTGTCCCCTGAGTCTTGAGTTCAGGACCTGGGTGCAATCCCTGAGCTTTTGTGCTTCAGGCTAGAGCTTTACCACTGTGAGCCACAATGCTATTTCTGTTTTTTACTTTTGTTTGGTTTAGTTTTTTTTTTTTTTTTTCTGGGTAGTTAATTGGAGATAAGAGTCTTCTGGGCTTTCCTGCTGAGACTGGCTTCAAACAGTGACTCTCAGATCTCAGCTTCCTGAGTAGCTAGGATTACAGTAAACCACTGGCACCTGGTGCTGCTGTAGTTATTTTTTAGACTGGCTCTCTCATTTTTTTCTAGGCCAATTTTCTATTATGCCTCTCCCATACCTGAGAGCTGTGCCCTACCATGCCCAGAAGACTGGTTGAGATGAAATAACTTTTTGCCTAAGTTGCCTGGATCATTATGTTCCTACTCTCTTACTTTCAAATACCCGAGACTATAAGCTTGAGCTACCTACTGTACTTGATCTCAAAGTCTCCTTTTGAAATTCATTTTCTAAAATCTTGTTAATTAAGCTTGATGTAACTTACACTGATGAAATTTTCTAACAACTTAATAATCTAGTAGAAAATAACAGATACCTTGCCATATAAATCTCCCTAATAATAAATGTCACAGCAACTCAATTCAAGAAAAGGACATACTATTTGAGTTTTTGGTTTTTTCTTTTCCGCCTCACCGTGCTTCTTGTTCACTACTTCTTCCAGCTTTTTCTCATCCCAATTTTCCATTGTGTCTAAATAAAAGAAATTAAGACTAAATGTTAACTTCTATCTTTGGTTCCTACCACATACACTTCTTTAAACAGACAAAAATTCTCTTAAAACTCATGGTCAAAACAATATTTTTTTACCACTGAAACACTAAAAGATTGTAAAATTATTTACCAAAACTCTCCAAGTGGTTTGGGCAAATGAGAATGTAGTACCAGAGTAAAGAATAACAAATTCAAAATAAATCAATCACTGTAATTTTAAGCATCCTTATTTACAGAATCAAAGACAATAATATGAGAAATTCAACTTTTGTAAAAAATTAGTAAAACCAACTTAATTCTTTACAAACAATACCACTAGGACTGTTACATTTTTCAAATTACTATCATATTAACAAAAAATAATAAGCATTTATTTTTAAGATTATTAAAAAGAAATACCTTTTTCAAGTTCTTCATCCCTTGCATCAATGTAAACACTTCGTTTTTCACATTTTCTCTCCAAAGTCAAGTCATGAGAGAACTTACATTTATCTCCTTTAGTACACTGTCCTTGCTTGAAGAAGGCACACACCACAGACTTGGGATCCGCACCTGTATCAGATGGGATGCAGAACTTGTATTACAATCTGCCATGCCATTAAGTACAGCTTGATTATGGGATACAGCTTGCTTTTTCTTCTATTCACTCATGTGGGAGAAAAATACCCGTTACAGGAAATTAGTAGGATCTTTCCAAAAGTTCTTTTTATAGAAGCAGTTTATGTATGTTTCTTTTTTTAAAAAAAACTTACTAAAACAGACTGCAGAAGGAGGGAAGCCAAACACATAGGTTATTCCAGAGCAAAGAGTTTATACAACTAAAGCTTTATCTTAGTTATTGAAAAAGATCAAATATTATAAATAAAATTTAATTTCTAATTTTGTCTTAAATGTAAGGCTAATGGCTGGAGTTGCATTGTACGATGACACAGCTAACGAACATGAAAACCTGAAAGGGATAAAATAATAATTACATCTGATAAAAATACCTTTGTTATTTAAATTTTACCTTTACTTATTTTTTGAGCAGCAACAACAGGTTTGAACAGCTCATTAAGTTCTTGTAATTCTTTCTTCTTATCATCCTTCTTCAATTTCTTTTCAGCTTCACTTTGTGCTACCTACAAATATTTCCAGGTTTAACATGTAAACTTGGTTGCTTATAAAAAGTGTTTTTACCACACAGTAATCACTAATAAAGATATATGAATATTTAGTCTTTACCTCTAATGGTATATATTAAATATTGTGATTAAACTGTTAAATGAAACTGATAAACCTTGCGATGGATTCTCTTTTGGTATATAATCAGTACCATACCTAGTTAAAAGCACATTCAGAATCTTTTGACAAGGACTGTTGCCAATTAAACATTTAATACATGACTAACATTTTTATCAAATGGCTCTAAATTGAGGCATTTCTCCAATGAAAACGACCACTTCCAGAAATGGATGGCCTATTTTGATGATGTATCTCAAGTATACAATCACACAATCATGACTGTACCACTCAAAAAACTAGAGGATCATTGTTGAAAAACATCTAGTCTAAGTCAATGTAAGAGATTAAATAAAACACAAATGTAACATAGCTTTAGGTATATGATTTATATACATATCTAATACAATTAAGAGATTTCATCCAAACATTTATATGTCAGGTATACAAAGATGTTTAACAAAGCTCCGAGTCCAGTGGGAATAGAGCTGGGTCAACAAATATAATATCATGGTATTTTGAGAAAAAGGAGTGCAATATGCCTAAACAAATTGTTCTGATGAACAAGCAAAGAACGCAGAAAGTGTTAGCCAGTGTCAGGTCAGAGATGAGAGGAAAAAGCTATCAACAACATCAATAGGAGGACCGGGACTATGTCAGTAGGGGACAGGGTTCAACTTAAGGGTACAGAAAGCAAGCAACAAAGATTATATCCTACTTTATCTAGATCAGGATGGCAGTACTGTGGATACACTGGGACTCCAAGAATACAGATGAAAATCTTAGAGCAATTGCTATAGACAAGAAAACACAAGATCTTAGATCAGGCATTAAGAGTAAGGATGAGAAAAGACTGCCCAGGCGAAGAATGGATAAAACCAAGTGACTGAAGTGTTCAGTGTACAGGAGCAAGAAAAATCTAGGATTATCATATGTATGATTAATGTTGTTAAACAAGACTGGAAATACAGGAGGAACAGGTTAGAGGACAGAAGGTGGAGACAACTCTGTTTTGGACATACTGAATACAAACAAAATGCTTACACAGGAGCTGGGTGGAGCTATTTAGAAGGCTGGTGCACTGGTTATAGACCCACTTCACTGAATCAAGAAGAGTCTGGTCTGAGACTGAGAATTTTAAAATAGCAGTTTATAGATAATTGTTTATAACTTTACAGATAAAAATTTTGAGAATGTGTGAAAATTCAAGGACAGTAATAATACAAAGTTGCAAGAGCAGAAGACAATTCCTTGAAGATTATCAATGTATTAAATAAGTCAACAGAACCTGAATAACTTAGTAAAGAAGTCAAAAACATTAGCAATCAGAACAGAATGCTCAAGAAAGAGGAATTTTAGGGAAGGAATGGTCCAATGCTACAACTGGGTCACAGAATTTCCAAATTCTTACTCTGACCAGATGGTGGAGCTTATGTGTTTATAAAGAAATAATTAAGCCACTCTCTTTTTAATAAAAGTATCCTTTGCTCATTAAGTTCATTTCAAACAGTATAGGGTTACAACAAGAATGTAAGGGAAGACACAAGTATTTAATATATTAGAAGTTACAAGTTGAGTGTGGCAGCCTATGCTTGTAATGCCAGTGTTCAAAAGTCTGAGGAAGGAGGATCACAAGTTTGAGGGCAGCCTAAGCTATATAGTCAGACTTCATCTCAAAAAAGAAAATAATAAATTAATAATAAGCAAATAAAATTTGCTATATTTTATGACCTGTAAGAATAGGTTCAAATTTAAAATGCTTAGGCTCATGCTACAGAGCTCTACGATGAAATCCAGCAATAACACAGTTCTAATGTAGCCAGCCCATGGCTCCTTTTCCTCTCTTTGCCCCTTGTTTCATCTTATCTTGCTGTTTGTAGAGTAAGCAGAAGGTGCTGGGGAGGAAATGGTGTGGATGTAGGTTCTGCCCTCATTTGTAGGTGTAAGAACGGGCCTTCGTAGGTCCTGTAAGGGTCAACGTTATTGTAGGGGACCTCTGGATGGACACATCCTCTCACTCTCATTGACTCCTTCCTGCTGGAAAAAAAATGTCTTGGGAAGACAAAAGAGTAGGGAACATCCTCAAGAACACAGGGCTGAGGGCAAGGTAGCTCAGACCCAGCAAAACTGCTGCTCATTTTCAAAAGTTACATAGTAGTTAGGTACTCTGTTTGTAGAGAGCCCATTTACACAAGGCTCAAGCCTATAAAATTAGTACTTATGAAAATGTATTTGTATGTGTGTATTGATATAAACTATAGTTTATGAAAATGAGTAGAAAAAAAATCTAATGAACAGTGCCTTGGAAAGTAAAGCCTTTAAATCATATTTCATAAACCTAGACCCGTCTGACATAATAAAAACTAAAAGTCCATTGTTCTTAGTTTAGTCTGAAAAAAAAAATCACAAAGTATCTACAGTGTGTACAAAGTACACTCTCAAAGTAACAAGAAAAAGATAAGGAAAAAATAAAGAAACAAAATCCACAAGGATTTGAGCAGGCAAATCATAGAAGTATAGACTCAAACATCTAACAGCATGTGTAAGACTCCCTGGTACAGAGGAACAATGCAAAAATGCAATACCACTTTATACACATATCATACTGGTAAATACTAAAGAACCTCAGAGACTATTACTCATGCATAGCAACTGAAAATTTGAAGTATTACAGCCCTATGGAATGTAATCACATGAATTTATTAAAATTAGAAATCTAATTCCCTTCCTCCAGAAACATAAAGACTACTAGCAGACAATTTCTGCCAAGAAATAAATGAACATGTTTAAAGAACACACGGAAGAGATTATCACTTGTAGAAATATTCTTGGTGTCATAAAGCTGAAAACAAATCATTCATGAGCAGCTAACAGATAAACTAAATATACCTACCCTGTAGAACAGCCATTCTACTCTAGGAGAATGAGAGCTGTATCAAAATGGCTTGGAGGAATAGGCAAGAGGTACTGATGCATCAACACAGGTTAGTATGCAAAAATTTTAGAATAAGATTCTATTTTGAAATACAATGACAAAATCAAATACTTTTAAGCCCCCCCTTTTTTTGTCGGTTGTGGGGCTTGAACTCTGGGCTTGAGCGCTGTCCCTGTGCTCTTCAGCTCAAGACAAGCGCTCTACCACTTGAGCCACAGCACCACTCAAAATCAAATACTTTTATATGTCACAGATACTGTATAATAATGTATACTAAGAAAATATGGAAATTTATTTACCTGACGTGGATTTTGTTGACCAAATTTAACTTGGTGAGTGACAGCCTTGATAAACTTCTGTTGTTTTGCTCCTTTCTTATTTTTTAGGCCAAAAGTTTTGTCCTAAATAAGAATATAAAAATATCTTAGCAATTTATACAGCCATTTTTTTCAAGTGATATCTAAAAATCATTTACTCATTAAGAAGTAATTCCCTACACCACAGGAAGACATTTAAAACAGTAAAACATCAAGCCAAGGCAATATAGAACCTCAAAACATCACCCAATATTAATGAATGAGAGGAAAATAAATTGAATTTGTTGGTGGGTTGTATGATTAGGAACCATTGTATGTATGCACAACTAATAAAAACCACCATAAAAAATGTTAGTATGCTGCATTTTTTTCACAGTGTGGAAATAAATGAGTAGTCCTATAAGCAAATCAGTGTGGGAAAAAATTTAAAAAGTATTCTTAAGTCTTTTTTATTTTTGTTGTGGGGATCAAAACTCAGGGCCTCCATGCCTAATGTTGTTCCTAAAACAGAGAATAACTCTGATTCTTCTCCCTTGAGAATATACATCCTGTTTGTTGTAGTTAGGAAGTCACAAGTGGTTGTGGATAGGACAACTAGCTATATCTAATGCTTCTAATCCAGTTTTCAGCTTCTTGCCTTCTGTACTACCTAGTCCCCTCAGAATTTTGGGGAGCACATTCACTTGATTTTCAATGGCTTACTCTTCGGTGGGCATTCAGTTCCAGTTTCTCTGCTTTCTCAACTCATTCAACTACTAACAATCTTCACATGCTAAAACTCAATGCTATAGATGTCAACTGATTCCAAAATAGAATTTGTATTTTTCTTTCTCATTCTGTTGCTGCAGGGGTTTCAGAAAGAAGGAAGTGGTAAGAATGTCTTTATATTACATTGTAAAATTTTCCAAGGCCCTCTCCTAGGCATTTATCTGAAATAATAGTATTGAGGAAAAAAATGTTAAGTAAATAAAGTCAGAAAGACAAAAGATGCATATTTGCTCTCATATGTGGAAGTCAGGTCTAAATGATAAATATGTAAACAAACATGCCAAGTCATATGCAGATGTACACAAAATAACTAACATATAGTAATGCAGAGGATTCCAATGGTGTTACTCCTTTGAACAACCAACTTATGCCCAGACAGACATCTTCCAGGAAGCTCCCATGTGACTAAACAAGAAAGCCACCTCCAAATCCATGCAAGAGGATAAGGAGACCCTAGAAATGCTTGACTGATGAAGAAGCAAGGGAAACAACTACAAAGTGTACTACAAAGATGAAGAGGATGGAGGTAAGATAGCTAGAAGCCCCAAGGGGGTAAAAAGTTAAGAAAGGAGAAAGTTTAACAAAGTGATCGATTACCAGGAAGATGGAATATGTGTTGGGGTGGGGGCGGGTAATTCAAGAGGAAGTAGTAGACAAATGGAGAGAGGAAGGATGGTTGAATATAGACATACTATTCAATGAACTTATACAAAAAAAGGAATCTTAGAGGATCAGTGATTGGAACAGATGAAAACCCAGGGGTGATGATTACACATAAAATGACATGTTGAACTGAAATTCTTGTACAACTACTTCTTAGATATAAATGAACCACAATACAATTATGACTATCTCAGAACCAGTAAAACAGATTTTTTTTTTTGGTCCGGTCATGGGGCCTGAACTCCTGGCCTGGGCACTGTCCCTCAGCTCTTCAGCTCAAGGCTAGTGCTCCACCACTTGAGCCATGGCGCCACTTCCGGCTTTTTTCTTTTTGCTTATATGGTGCTGGGGAGTCGAACCCGGGGTCTCAGGCATGCAAGGCAAGTGCTCCACCACTAAGCCACCATCCTAACCCAGTAAAACAGATTTTTATTAATTTTAAGGTTCAAAAGGTTTTGGTTTAAAAAAAGGCTATTTCTCATTGGAAATACCACTTTATTCACAGTACCTATTGTCCATTCATACACTTTGCTTTTCCATATTTAAATAACCCAACAAAGTACTACAAAATTAGAGAATCAACATTTTCTGCACCAAGCATTTAATAAATGACATGCCTTGTTTTAGGGGGGACGACTTTAATATTCCATCCACTTCAAAGGTAAGATGGTCAAAGTAATATGACTGAAAGAGAAATGCACACAACACAGCATCTAAGTGTGAAATAGCATACTTTCTTTAGAGAAAATATGGGTTTTCATGAGAGGGGGAAGAGACTACATAAGAAACATTCAGAGCCTCTATAGATGTACTGCAAGAAAGGAATATAACTGGGGTTCAACTCATGCCTCATATGTAATTATAGAGAGGAAATCAAGTTATATGTGTAAACAAGACCAAATAGCAAGGTAGACAGTGACATTTACTGACTTAGGGAAAATAAAGTCTCTAAGGGAACATGGCCAAATAGAAAATAAAGTAAAAACAACAGCAGTTTCTAGTAGAGGTGTATAAACTCCAGATCCCCAAAGGGGGAAAAAATCAGGTTAATTATACTGCTATAGGCCATAATTAGCCAGTCTACAGAGACAATGAATAAATTGTATTTTGATCATCTCTAGAGTTCACAAATTTTTTCCCAGAGAAAGGGAATAGATATATCTATCATTCACTAAATATAATCTCTTAAATACAAACTCTGAATCTTAATACTTTGAGTGTTATTTATTCCTAAAAGTACAGAAACTCAGGAATGTTCAATCCTTTTGAAATTATGTGGTTAAAAGCTGTATAAAGTGAATGTTATATCAAATCTTAGAGTTGGGTCAATTACCCTCTGAGCTATAGTTTACTTACTGGAAAATAGGTCTCATTCTAACCCTCTAAAAGTTGAAAGACTTACAACAGAGAGGCAGTATAATAGAGTGGCTGTCGTTAAGAACTTAGGAGCCAAATCCCATGGTTGAATTCTGACTTATCTCTATGCCTACTTTCTTAACTGTAAAAAAAGAGAATAAGAAATCTAATTCTAACTGGGGGTGGGGGGGGTGGGGCAGTGGCTCACGCCTGTAATCCTAGCTACCCAGAAGGCTGAGATCTGAGGATCACAGTTTAAAGACAGCCCTGGCAGGAAAGTCTATGAGACTCTTATCTCCAATAACTACCAAAAAATTGGAAGTGGCACTGTGGGTCAAATGGTAGAGCTGAAGAGCTCAGGGACAGCACCCAGGCCCAGAGTTAAAGCACCATGACTGACCAAAAAAAACAACAACAAAACAAAACAAAAAACAAAAACAAAAACAGAAAGAAATCTAACTCTAAGAAAATTAGAGGGGCTATATATTTATTTCCTTTATTCACTTGTTCTTTCTTCCTCCCAAACACTGAGAATTGTCTGTATTAATTAAATGACTTACTTGACTGCAAAGGAAGACTTAGTTCTTTCCTCTACGAAAAACTAAGTACTTTACAGAGAAGCCTGGTTAAGTTATAGAACAGTTCAGTACCCAAAAAACTATCCTAAAAGCAGCGTGGATCTGGATTAACAACAGTGTCTTTTTTCCCCTCATGCAGGTCCTGGGGCTTGAACTGGAGGCCTGGGCATTGTCCCTGAGCTCTTCTGCTCAAGGTTATCATTTTACCATTTGGGCCATTGTTCCACTTCTGCCTTTTTGAGGTTAAAGAGCCTCTTGGACTTTTACAGTCTGGGTGATCCTCAGATCTCAGCCTCCTGAGTGGCTAGCATTACAGGTGTGAGTCATTGGCACCTGGCTCAACAAAGTGTCTCTTGGCAGTAGGATGGTTCATAATTTGGGATCCTCCAATAAAGTTATTTCCCGAGGACAGACTTACCTTATGACTGATCTAGACTTGGGAATGGAGGTATTAGGTAGGTTTTGGTGAATTCTCAGGTATGATTAAAATAAAAATAGAAGGAGAATGACCCACATTGGATTAATAAGATCCCCTAAATTAGGCTATGGGGAATGAACAGTAGGCAGTTTGGGAAGCATGCTGTAAGCTGTGAATGGTGCTGGGAGGCTGAGGCAAGAGGACTGAAAGTTGGAAGCCAGCCTAGGCTACTCGGTGAGTGAGACCCTGTCTTAAATATAAAACAAGCCAGAAAAAGTACCAAAGAGCTTTGAAGAGCAATGAATTCCAGAATTCACTTAAAATTCATTCTCTCAGTTCTCACCCTCAGGACACCCTGCTCCTATACAAGCCAGCCTCCATTTCTTAAGGAATCAGGTAAAATGAGTGAGCAAACAGTTGTCCAAGACAACTGGACACTGGAGTAAGCAGGGGTAAGCAGGTGACAGTTTTATCTTATACACCCCTGCCTATACCCCACCTTCCCCAATGCTCTCCCCATGTCCATATTCTAATGGATTTTCATGTTCATTAAGCTAACTGATTAAGTTAACTTCAAATATTCAACAGTTCACATCATTTAAAACACATTGACAATCAATACATTTTCTCTATTATTTTTAAACACACCTGGATCTGATTTACATAGGTCTCTACCACTACTTCTTTGCTGTTACAAGTCCTTAGGTGAAAATTCTTTGAGTATCCTTAAAGATTATTTTCTCTCCTGTGGGGCGTCAGTGGCTCATGCCTGTAATCCTAGCTACTCAGGAGGCTGAGATCTGAGGATCACAGTTCAAACCAGCCTGGGCAAGAAAGTCTGTGAGACTCTTATTATCTCCAGTTAACCACAGAAAACTGGAAGTGGTGCTGTGGCTCAAGTGGTAGAGCACTAGCCTTGAACTGAAGAGCTGAGGGACAGTGCCCAGGCTGAGTTCAAGCTCCTCAACCCACCAACACCCCCTCACCCCCCCAAAACCCACAAACCTCTCTTTCATAATCAATTTTTTATTGCTCAATGCTGACTTTATAACTAAATTTTAGTCATAAGGAAACAAATGGTAAGCTGGGCACCGGTGGCTCACGCCTATAATCCTAGCTTCTCAGGAGGCTGAGATCTGAGGATCATGGTTCAAAGCCGGCCTGGGCAGGAAACTCTATGAGACTCTTATCTCCAATAAACCGCTAGAAAACTGGAAGTGGTGCTGTGGCTCAAGCGGTAGAGTGCTCTCCATGAGCTGAAGAGCGCAGGGACAGCGCCCAAGCCCAGAGTTCAAGCCCCATGACCCACCAAAAAAAAAAAGAAAAAGAAAATAAATGGTGTATATCATTTGAGACCAACCTGTGACTAATACAACTAGAACTATAATCATCTTATATATTCATCTCAATAAAAGTGTTCATACAAATAACTCATGAAGCTAGAGCTCTACCACTTTGAGCCACAGCGCCACTTCTGGTTTTCTGGTTGTAATAGGAGATAGAGTCTCAAGGACTTTCCTGCCTGGCTGGCTATTTTTTTTTTTTTTTTTTTGCAGGTCCTGGGGCTTGAACTCTGGGCCTGGGGCCTGTCCTAAGACTCTTTTTGCTCAAGGCTAGTGCTCTACCACTTGAGCTACAGCACCAGTTCCGGCCTTTTCTCATTAGTTTACTGGAAATAAATAAGAGTCTCATGGACTTTCCTGCCCAGGCTGGCTTCAAACTGAGATCCTCAGATCTTAGCCTCCTAAATAGCTAGGATGACAGGCATGAGCCACCAGCATCAGGCCTGGGCTGGTTTTGAACCATAATCCGCTGACTTCAGCTTCCTCTGTAGTTAAGATTACAGGTGTGAGCCCAGCTACTAGTTTTCATTTATAATATTAACAAAAGCTGTCATCTATTGAATATATGCCACACAGCAGGCACTTTATGCATTATTTAACTCATAGCTCTGGAATAATAGAAAAAATTAGGCCTATTTTACAATAGGGGTCTTGAACTCCAGTCCACACACTTTGAAGATGATGCTCCCTTTACTGGATTCTGCTATATCCCTGTCTCCCATAGGAATACAGCTAAATGGAACAGGACTAGACTGGTGTGTTCAAGGACCTGGGTTTGATACTAAGGAACCAAACCACAGTGTTACCTCTCCTGCCTGCAGTTTTGCTTTTCAATTGAAGCTCTCACAAGTAGGATGTTGTTCCTTTTTCACAGTGAAAAGCAACCATAGCAGCACCTTCCAATAAAAGTACAGAAGGTGGGACAGCTAGGAAAGACAATCACTTATTTAAAAATCCATTAAAAAGCAATGGTTAAAGGACTGAAGATGTAGTGATAGCCTGCATGTTTTAGTAATGACCTAGGCTTGATTCATAAATACAACTGCTGCAAAGTACATATTTTACTTATTAATTTTCATTGATTTAGGATTTAAGCCATATGTCTATAAGGTTGTTCAAAGTTAGTCTCTCAAAGTATTAGCTTTTAAGATGTGAAATAGACCAGAGGTATTTTTCCAGAAACTTAAAAACTCAAAACAATAGCTTGAACTAGATTATGTTCATTATGAGGCTATCATAAAATAAATTTTACTTCAGCTTATATGTGTTGATAACAAAAGCCTTTTCTAGCAGAAACTTTACAAATCTGACAGAAATTGATTTTAAAAACTCTCTAGATAAAGTATGACTGGGGAGCTGAGAGCTAAGCTTACTCTGCATTTCCTTATCTCCTTACACTAGTCATCAAAACATGGCTGGGGCTCTGGGGAAGTTAAAATCACAAGGAAACCCCATGCAAAAAAAAAAAAAAACACTTTTTAATACATTTATTTATTTTTGATTGTGGGGCTTGAACTCAGTGCCTGTGCCTTGTCCCTGAGCTCTTTTGATCAAGGCTAGCACTCTACTACTTTGAGCCGCAGTGCCACTACTAGTTTTTACTAGTTTTCTGGTGGTTAATTGGAGATAAGAGTCTCATGGACTTTCCTACCCAGGCTGACTTCAAACCACAATCCTAAGATCTCAGCCTCCGGAGTAGCTAGGATTACAGTAGTGAGCTATCTGTATCCAGTGGAATTAAAAAAAATCAGTTAAAACAATGCAGTTGTCTTCTTATGTCTTCTTTTTTGGAGTTACTGTCACTAATGAAAATGAAGCTGCTTTCTATTTACCTTAAAGATAAGCTTATTGGCTGCATAATAATAGTTCAATGGCAAAATGCATGCTTTGAAAACAAAGGACCATGAGTTCAATATCCAGCAACTGTTTCCCCCACGCTCCAATTTTTTTTTGTTGCAAGATTAAAGGAGTCACACTACATGTATAATAGTTAAATAGTGGATAGCCTACTATAAATAGCTTTATACAAAATTCCTTTAAAAATTTCCCTTCCCAGACAGTAGGAGAAAAACAGCGGGGATAACAATGCTCAACAAGAAATGTACTCATTACCTAAATCATGTAACTGTAAACCCCCTGTACAGCATCTTTACAATAAAATAATTAAATTCCTATGTAACTCTATGCGCTACAATGTATCAAGTGTATTTTAGGTTGTCAGGTAACATTTGTTTTCACGTTTTACTTTGTATCTTCATCGGTTGAGATAGTACTGAATGACATCAGATATACCTAAGTGTGAGTAATAGTTTGATTTTAAAAAAGAAAAGACAGTAAATGTAGATGATAATCAATTTGCTTTCTCAAATTTCTGGCTGTAGCACTTCTTGATAGTTTTAAGCAGTGCAGATTATTTATTTAAATCCAACCAGGCAACGTAAAAATTATGTATAATTTGACAGTTATGAGGTATGTACAGCCAAACAGAGAACGTCCACTGTAATTTTAAAGACTAAACGTTGAAAAAACCTGTTGTATTTTTAAAAAAATCTTATTTGAAAACAAGGATTTTGGTCAAGAATTTTGAAAAGGTATCTATTTCCTTAGAGGTTATGTTATTCAGATATACCTTATGCTGCAAAATCGTCATAGTCGCTTCCAATTACACGCAGAATTCATGAGATACTCTTTATGTATGAAGATTTATAGCAGAAAATGAGAGAACAAATACCTTATGAGGGGCTATAGGATGTTTATGGGGTTTCGTCAAGCATGGCTCACTATCTTAGGGAAACTAATACTGGCGTTGCAGAAGAGGTGAGAACTCTTGGGAACGTCATCCAGGCGGTTCAGGCTCAGGGCGCTGCGCAAACGTGTACATGTGTGTGTGTGTGTGTGTGTGTGTGTGTATGCACACACACTCTGCTTATGGGGCACAGCATTTATCACAGCTAATGACACACAGCTTTTGGAGCGTTACTCCAACCTAGTTCAGACGAGGTACACGAGTCCAGCTCCGACCTCGGGGAAACCTCGGCTCTTTACGGGAAAAGTTCACAGGTGGATCCCCAAAGACAGACCGACACCAGGTGACGGCTGTGGGGCCGAAGAAGTTAACCGGACTAACCCGGGACGATGGGCACGGCAGCACCAAAGGCCTGTCCGAAGGGAGGCCTTCCAGAAGAGCCCGACCCGCGCCCGTCCCGCCGGATTCCTTTTCCACATCACCCCGGGAACGGGTGCGTCGGTGAGAGAGGACCAACCCCCGGGACCCGGCAGCGCTGGCCCCCGCGTGGGGGCCGGCAGGCGCGGGGGGCGCAGGCGTGGAGCCCGGGCTCGGCTCGTCGGCCGCCGCCCGCGGCGTCACTATCGCAGGGGGCGGCGGCGGCGGCGTCCCGCGGCCCGGAGCTGGGGTCGCGGGCAGGGAGAAGCGAGGGAGGAGCACGTGGCCCCGGGGTAGGCGCGCGGGGGGGGGGAGCCGGAATCGCGCGCGGGGGTCAGGGGTCGGGGGTCGCGGGCCGCCGCCCCGAGGCTCGCGGCGCCGTGGGGGAGGGGAGGGCACTCACTTCGATAATCTTCTCCTTCTTCTTCTGTTCCGCCTTTTTGCTGCCCCCGGCCTGAGCCTGTTTCTTGGGGGGCATTGCGAAGACCGATGGCACCGGCCAGACCTAGGCGCGGATGGATACGGTCGGAATCGGGGGGTGAAATGCAGCACCCGGCCCGGGGGAGGAGGAGGAGGAGGAGGAGAAGACGATCTGGCCGCCGCCGCCGCTGCCGCCGCCGCCGCAGCCGCACACGGAAAGCGAGTCGCTCATTCGCCGCCGGAACGCGGCCTTTGCGACAGGCCGGCGTCGTAGAGCATTGTGGGAAGCGACGAACGGTGCCCGGAAGTGGGTGTGAGCGTGCGCAGCGGCTAAGTCCGGCCAGGAGGGGGCAGGGGCGGGACGTGGGAAAGTGATTCCGCGTCGCACGTGACGTCGCGCGCCCCCGCTGGGCCATTCCTAAGTGGCGGCGCGTCGGAGGAGGAGGAGTCTGCGGAGGGCGGGCGGCCTGTGGCCCCGGCTTCGCGGGACTGGGGCGGGTCGCGCCCGCGCTCACGTTAGTATACGGTGGGGTGTACCAGCCCATCCTGAGTGGTCCGTCAGGCCGCTCGGGGATGCTGTCAGCCCGACGCCGGGTTTTCTTTCTCTTGCCATCCGGAGGCTCGAGGCTGGAGGTTCCTTTGAAGAGGTCTTCAGGAACGGGCCTCCCAGCGACTGGAGATGAACTCCCTTTGGAGTAGTGTGTTGTGTCCCACTCTAGGAAAGTGCCTCGATGATCCCCCAAACAAAACCAAAAAACCCTTCTAATGCTAAAGTAATAGCGTGCTGGTTCAAAACTTAAAAAAAATTCATTCAGTCTCACAGCTGCACTAAGGTAGGAGTGGTGTGGTCCTCATTGTAAAGATGGGGCACAGACAGGAAGGAAGAGGTCCCAAGCTATGTTAAGGTCCGAGCCAGTGATTCTAACCGTGACAGTTGGTCTTCAAAGTGCATGCTTATCACCTTTCGTTATAAAAGTGTGTCTTCTTTGAAAGGGTCTTTGAGAGATGAATGAATTAGGGCCGTTAATATTTGTACAAAACAAAGTTCGATCTTATTAAAATGTACAAAAGCTTGGCTGTTACTTGCGTTCCATGATATTGCTTAAACTGCATTGTGGAGGCAAGAAGCATCTTTCTAGGTAAGATTTTTAAATCATCACGTAGAAAACAGTGCAAATGATTTGCTTAGTAACATTGTTCTAAGTAAGATAATGTCAGTTTAGTTTATAAATGCCTGTTTATGTGTGTGCCTGAACTCCACTTGGGCTCCTAATGCAGACTGATAGGCACTCCTCTTTTTACTTAATAATTTGTTTTCTTTTTTGCTTTATTTGTAGTTGTGGATGAGAGGATTGAACCCTGTGCCCTTCTTTACTTGGTACATCACTTTGACAAAGTACCTGAGAGAAATAAATTACAAGGAAGAAAGATGCATTTACTTTTCAGAGATTTCAGTCCAAGGTTTTGCTTTGTGCCTATGATGGCACAGTACAGTCATTGATGGGCGTGCAGGGTGGAGTAGGCCTGTTCACTTCATGGAAGCTGGGAGCAAAACATGGGTAGGTGCCCTAATAGCTCTTTCAACCTCTTTCCTCCATTACCTGACATTCATCCACTAGGCCTCACCTCTTGCAGGTTCCACCATCTCTTGTAGGCTTCCAGGCTTCCACATCAAAGCCTTTTAACACATGGGACCTTTGTGGAACATTTTGTATCTACCACATGACACAATTTTAATGTTTTTTTTCCCCCTTTGGAAATCCTCTCCTCTGGGATTTCTTGTGGAGGTACAGTGTACTTGTCTTCACACCTTGTTTCCCTTGCCTGTAAAGGTACTCTGTAAGCCTTTGTTTTTTTAGTTTTTGTGCCAGTACAGGGACACGATGTCAGCCTTATGCTCTTTCCTTTTCATAGAAGGCTAACACCCTACCACTAGAGCCATACCATTTTCCGAAGTCTCAAGGACATTTGCTTCCCATGCTGGCTTCAAACTGTGATTCTCAAATCTCAGCCTCTGGATTAGCTAGGATTATAGGCATGAGTTACCAGCATAACCTTTAGGATTTGAAGAACTTTACTGGCAATCATTGTACAAGTAATGAACTATGACAAATAAAGGGAAATTGTAAGAATCTAGAATCTAAACTTATAATGCCTCCTTTTGACCTTTGCTTTTATTTCCTTCCTGAAGTTGTAATCCAGATAGTGAAAAAAAAGATGCTTCCTTGACTCAAGGAGAAAGCATA
The DNA here is from genome assembly GCF_000151885.1 of Dipodomys ordii. Taxonomy (NCBI): domain Eukaryota; kingdom Metazoa; phylum Chordata; class Mammalia; order Rodentia; family Heteromyidae; genus Dipodomys; species Dipodomys ordii. The sequence continues at coordinate 33,880,418 of NW_012267221.1, read as the reverse complement.
CATTTCTAAATACTGTATGTTAATTGATAGCCTTCTCCATATATTTATTTTCTCCCCTCACCCCCACAAGTTCTCTATATAGCCAGGATGGTCTCAAAGTCATAAACTTCCTGCCTCCACTTCCTAAGCACTGGAATTACAGGAATATGTCACCTTTCTCAGCTATATGTATTTCTTTCCTACACTAAAATCAATAAAGTCTTTCTCATTGAATTCATCTTTGTTTTGAAATAAGAAAATCATTTTTTTGTGGTCCTCAAAAAGAAAGGGAAGCAGGATTGGGAATTTTATACTCTCTACTTTTTTATTGACTTTAATCAAAACTTCATTCAACAATATAAATTGTGGGCATAGTACAATGGTTACAAATTCAAATATTGACGAAAGCAAGGCAATAAACTTGTGCTAGGATCAATGAAAAACATGAATAGTGGGGAGAGAGCAAACCCTGAGGTAAATCCTTATTCTAAAAGAGCTCAAAGGAAAATAGTGTCAGACCTGATCTGTTTGATTTAGTAAATAAGCTGTGGCTTTACTGCCTTTCCTGTAACTATTCTGATTCTTTATATCTAAAATATATGAGAATATATATTTTGGAATTAAGTTACTTAGCAGAAAATTTGATACTGAAATAGAAATTATTATTTGCTACCCAGCAACTTAAATCTTAACTCTCCCTCTCCCTCAGGGTGTTGGTGTGTACATGTGAGTTTCTGTGTATTTTGTGTGTGTATGGGAATTACTAGTTATGTTCAAGTTTCCATTTTGAGAACAGACTTACAAATTTCTCTCTTTTCCTTATTCTAATGCTAATGCTAGGTATATAAGACTGAGAAGGGAGATTCTCCCTGAAGTTTTCCCTCTTTTCCACCTATGGGTTTTAATCTCAAAAGAATGAGACAAAGACTCAAATAGAATTTAGGAGTTAGTTCTTACAGACTCTGGAGGAATACATGCATTACAAATCATTGGCCAATAATAGAATCCATACCAATCCTTGATTTCTACTTTTCTTACTGTTATCTATGGCTTCATTTGTTTACTAAGCCTGGTTTTCTAGGCTTTTTATAGATTCTGTGAAGAACATTCACTGTGGTTTTTCTTTGTGAGTTAGATTTTAATTGTTTTCAAGCAAGAACTCTGTTATATAGTCTGAATTATGTCTTCAGAATTAATGTTTAAGCAATGACCCTTATTACCTCAGAATGTGACTATATTTAGAGATAAAGGTTTTAAAATAGGGCTATTAGGGAAGGACTAATCTCAGTGAATGGTGGACTATAGAAAAGCACATTTGGACACACAGCGTCACTGGGGCTTCATGTGCACAGAAGGTGGTGATCTGCAAGCTAATGAGAGAAGCTGTAGAAGAAACCAAACCTGCAAATACCTTAATCTCCACAACTATGAGAAAATTAATTTGTATTGTTTAAGCCACAAGGCTTGTAGCACTTTTTTATGATAGTCCTGGCAATCTGTCAAAGACTGATATAAGATCAGGTCCTGTAGGGGTTGCAATTGGCTGAGGCAAGACTTGCTAGTTTATCTAAATTATTTTATTAAGAAAAAGACTGATTAACTGTCCACATAAATAATAAATTTTGTGAGTGGAGGTGGTACATACTGGAACGTATTTTGGTTTAAATAGTAAATAGTTCAAAAATACTTCTGGTGTGTCATCTCCTTTGACACTTTTCTCTCCAAAACAAACTATTACAAAAGCCTTGTCAGTGTTCCCATAGAGCATGTAAAATCTCTTTTAACTTGTCAGTTTCAATTTTGATGCAATACACTTTCACTTCAACCTAAACAGACATCAGATTTTCCCAAGTGAGTGACTTATCTGTTTCTATTTCAAATATTTCTTGGTCCATTATGATAATAGTTACTATGGCATTTGTCAAGAAATCATGATGTACAATTTCCAAATATTTTTTTGCTTCAATGAAGCTAAAACCATTTTCATGATTCCCATCCATCATGTCATTTCCCTAGTGTAATTGCTTTCTGTTGTTTTCCCATGTCTCTTTGAATTCAGTACAGAGAATTCAGCATTTATCCACAATGTCTGGTTTTTATCTTACTCAATTGATACTACTAATTTTAGGTCAGGTTTTCGTATTCTTCATCTCCACACACAACCTACTCCTCTCTCATGCTTTAGAGGTTTCTACTGGATCCCAAACAGAAACTGTCTACCTTCCATCTAAGTATCATAACTAGATATGTCATAATGAAACTCTCCCTTGTTTAATGTATGCTATTTTATATATTTTACATATATTCCACAGTATATGTAAAATGCTGTGGAACCACAGAAATGACTTCTCACCTAGCAAAGTTAGAGCTTCTTAGAAGAGGTGATATTTAAACAGTAGAAATAGGAATTTACTAACTAGAGCAGAGAATTGTGGGTACTCCAGGCAGAGGAAATCACATTTGCAAATATATGAATGTGAAAAAGTACATGACATTTCAGGCAATGATGATGATGGAGTAAAGAAATGTTGAGATAGTGACAAAAGATGAAGCTGAAAATATATTAGAATCAGACATTTAAAAGGGCTTTACATAAATTTTTAAATAACTTGGGCTTTAAAGTGAAGTTATTACTGAGCCATTCAAAGTTTTTATAGAGATATATGATCTGGGATCTGTATTTTTGCCAACATAAATCTGACAAAAGATAAATTAGGAGCGGGAGTGGCTAGACATAGTGAAATCAGTTATGCTTCTGCAGTCAGCTCCGAGAGAAATGATGAAAGCCTGTACATATTAGTAATGATAGAGATAAGGAAAAAATGGAGAGTTACTGAGTAGTGGTAAATACTCTGGATAAATAGTATCAAAGGACATGAGGAATGAGAATAGGATGTAGGGATTGCAGATGATTTCATGCTTGGGTAGTAGCAAGGGGAGAGGAAAATAAGAATTTAGTTGGGGACAGGATATTCAGTATTGTCTTTCTAGGTAGAGATGTAGGATAGACAGGTGAAAGGCTAAAGATAATGATTTTAGATTCATCTGCAGTAATAGTCGCAATTGAAAAATAGAGTAGGTGAGATCATCCTGGAAGAGTGAATAAAGCAAGATCAGAGATCCCAAGATCAGATCCATAAGTAACAATAACATGTAAGAGACAAAGTAGAAGTCTATGGTATTGTAAAATATGCTCCTAAATTAATTTATTCTCTTCAAGAGGTGGTGTATAAATTCTCTCATATGTGAATGTTGGGTTGCTAGTTTATTTCCAACAAAGGAATTCAAAGCAAACATGATTCTGCTTTGAAGAAGGGCATGAAATGTACTGTAGTTCTCTGCAGTGTATTAGGAAACCCATATGGTGATCAACTGAGTTTTTTTTTTAATTTTATTTGTGAACATACTGTACAGAGGGGTTACAATTACATGGGCAGGATAATGCGTATATTTCTTACCAAGCATTGCAGCCTCCTCCTTTGTTTACCCTTCACATCCCTTCCCAGCCTCCCCCCTCCCCCCAATCCCAATCCTTCTCCTCCCCCCCCCCCCCCCGCACCAACGTTGTAAAGCTCGTTTTGGACATGACAACTTGTACTTCTCATTTCAACTGAGATTTTTTGATAGTAGCCAGGGGGAAATTCAGACATCTTTTTGTTGTTGTTGTTGTTGTTGGTCATGGGGCTTGAACTCTGGGCCTGGGTGCTGTCCCTCAGCTATTCAGCTCAAGGATAGCACTCTACCACTTGAGCCGCAGCGCCACTTCTGGTTTTCTGGGTGGTTTATTGAAAATAGGAGTCTCATGAACTTTCCTGCCTGGGCTAGCTTTGAACTGTGATCCTTAGATCTCAGCCTCTATGAGTAGCTAGGATTACAGGCATGAGCCACCAGTGCCTGCCTTAGACATCTTTAAAAAATATATGTATATATATATATATATATTTATATTTATGGTAAAGATACTGTACCGAGGGGTTACAGTTACATGTGTAAGGTAATGAGTACATTTCCTATTGAGCATTGTTACCCCCTCCTTTGTTTATCCCTTCCTCTCTCTTCCCTCCCCACTCCCCAACTCCTTCCTCCCCCTCCTCCTCCCCACACACCTGAAGTTGTAAAGTTTGTTTTCAACATAGTGTTTTGTACATCTCATTTTTACAATTGATCAACCTGCATTCTTATTTAAGCATTTTGTTTTACCCTTCCCCTCCCCAATTTAGGAAAATGTATATACAGGATGCAGGGCACCAGAGTCAAATACAGTGAATACAGGGGTTATACCTTGGGGGAGGAACATACCAAAGAAACAAAAAAAATCACATAGTACATTATAAATATCTTAAAAACAATAGAAAGAAAAAAAGACACTTGTGTCCCTATCTTGGGGTTCATTTTGCTTAACATCATCTTATATGGTCATATGTACATAGCTTTTGACCTTTTCTGCTTGTCAGCCTTTTTTTTTTTTTTTTGGTCTGAACTCTGGGCCTGGCCTTTGTCCCTCAGCTCTTCAGCTCAAGGCTAGTGCTCTACCACTTGAGCCATAGTACCATTTCTGGCTTTTTCTTCTTATGTGGTGCTGAGGAATCAAACCCAAGGCTTCATGTGTGCAAAGCACAAGCACTCTTCCACTGAGCCACCTTCCCAGCCCCTCAGCTATCTTTTAAAAGTAAAACTTCCTAGGGTTTGGTGGGTACCAGCGGGAGGACTAATGAAGGTCAATAAAAATGAATATGGTCCAAGTAATTTATTTGTATGAATGTATTTATTTATTTATGTACAGTTACATAGATCCAGTATCGAGTACATTTCTTTTTGAACAGTGTCATTGCTTCCCTTACTGTCTCCCAGTTTTCCCCATCTGTCCCCACCCATAAGTGGTAGAATTCGTTTTCAACATGGTGTCTATTGAGTACTACTGGTTCCTATGTTCACCCTTTGTCCCTCCATTTCTTTGCCTTCCCTACCCTTCTAAAGAAAGATAAATAAACAAACAATGCAAAAAGAAAATCAAAACAGCAACAAAGGAAGAAACCCTTGTTTCCATTTCCTGTAGTTCATTTCAATAAATATTATTTTATATGATCATATGCCCTTAGCTATTGTGCCTTTGTGATCCTCTCCTAAGAATATGTTTCTTTGGGTCTGGCTTACTTTTCTTCAAGTTTTTCCATTTCTTTCTGATGGATGAGTAGAATTCCATTCTTAATCCATTCATTCAGTGAGGGGCATCTGGTTTGATTCCATCTCTTGGATATGGTAAACAATTCTGCAATGAACGTGGTTGTGTTGGTAGATTCAGTGTGGCTTTGTTTATAGTCTACTGGATAAATGCCCGGGAGTGGAATTGCTGGGTCACAGGGAAGCAATGTTTAGTTTTTTGAGGAACTGCCATACTGCTTTTTATAGTGGTTGAACAAATTTACATTCCTACCAACAGTTCAATAGAGTTCCCTTTTGGCTACATCCCTGCCAGTATGTTATCTTCTCTCTCTCCTCTCCTCTTTTTTTCTTTTCTTTTTTCTTTGTTAAAGGCTTGAACTCTGGGCCTGGGCACTGTCCCTCAGCTCTTCAGCTCAAGACTAGCATTCTATCACTTGAGCCACAGTGCTACTTCCGGTTTTCTGGTGGTTAATTGGAGATGATAGTCTCACAGACTTTCCTGCTTGCCGGGGCTAGCTTTGAACCATGATCCTTTGATCTCAGCCTCCTGAGTAGTTAGGATTACAGCTGTGAGACATAGATGCCTAGCTTTGTTATTGGTATTTTCTTGATAATGGGTGAGTTGGTATCTCAATGTTTTTTGATTTGCATTTCTTTTATGGCCAGAGATGATGAACATTTCTTCATGTGTCTATTGGCTATTCTTCTTCTTTTGAGAATTCTCTCTTTGTCTTTAGCCCATTTATTTATATAAGATCATTGTTTCTTTAAAGGTTTCTGTTTTGGGGAGCTCTAAGTGTATTTTAGATATGAGGCTCTTTTGGCTGTATGAAAATAGGTAAATCCCATTGGAATTATTTTAAGAAGTAGGAGAAGATAAGAAAAGTGACAAAGGGGAGTAAATTTGATCAGGGTACATTGTATGCAAGTATGGAAATGTCAAACTGTAATTCCTTTTTTCACAACTAATATATGCAAATTTATAAAAGCATTAAGGAAAAGCTAGAAGGAACTTGGCATCTTTCTGGCAACAGCTTGAGTGTGAACCACTGTGGAAATGGATCGCCCATTCCCATTCAAGACTTCAGATGATTGGACCTAACCAATACCTTACTGAACTTCATAAACCTGAGCCAGATCACCCTGATGTTTCTGAAATAAACAACAGAAACTTTGAAATAATGAATAGTTGCTGTTAAAGTTCTCTAGGCTTTAGGGTAATTTGTTGAACAGTAATACTTATCTAATACAAAGGAATTAAAGAACAAAACACAGAGAATTAGAAGGAAAACAAGAAAAGTATGTTTAAGAAAAAAAAAGAAGAGTTTGGGAGGAATGCAAAATAGGCAAGAAATCCATTGGCAGAGTAAGATCAATTTGATTCAAGTTGGTAGCAATGGATGCCACATTGTAATGGTAGAATAGTCAAGAGAAAGGGTAAATCAATTTAGCAGTGACCCACTAGACATGTTGAAAATGAACTATACAACTTGGCAGGGAGGGAAGTTGGGAGGGGAAAAACTGGGAGAGAATGAGGGAGGCAGGGACATTGTCTTGTGCCCAGATAAGGATCCTCAAAGACCACCAAGGAGCAGATTCGGATGCAAGCACACCAGAGTCATTTATTTCAAGCTTGAGCCTGGACTCACAACTGTCACTGATGCATCGAGTCAGAGTTGAGAGCCCCGACTCTTCCTCTAGCAGGGTTTTTATAGGGTTTTTAGGGACTTCTATGAGTCATTGCAACATTTAACAAATCATATCACACCGCGGGAAAATCATACAATAATTCTAAAAGATGATTAGCGTAACCAGTGGTGGGAACTGACCAGGTACTGGGGATTGGCTGGTTCATGGGGTTGATTCTCTTCAAAATGATTGGCTAAAGCCATTGGTCTGAGTCACAACCAAGTGGTCTCTAACTTGCAGGAACATTGGAACAATGGGTTTTTCCTGTTATCTGCTGATTAGCTGTAGTTAGTGCAATTTACCGTAAGGGGGGTTGTTCCTGAAATTTGGGTTCAAGGGGATCAAGGGGAGTTGCTGACACATTTCCCGGACAAAATGGAATCCAAACCTAAAATTGCTATATTTTGTTCAGGCTTCACAATTGTTCAAAAAGAAATGTACTCATTACCTGACTTATGTAACTGTGACCCTTCTGTATATAACCTTTAAAATTAAATTTAAAAAATGAAAAAGAGAAAGCAAAAACAATAACACTCAAGGATATTGTAACCAAAAGTACATTGAGGGGCTGACTGTCATAAGGAAAGATATGTTCCGAATGATAGAGACAATTAAATATATTTAGAGAGGTGAAAAGTCAGCTTACATATAGGTTTAAAGTGCATTATTGAAGTGAGGATTTGACAAACAACATACAGAGGGGTGCCGATAAATTGAGTATGAATGGACACATATAGGTACTTGGAGGAGCAGAATGAAGGTCTTTACTCTTGCTAAGCAGACATTTTAGTACTTGAGCCATATCTCCAGGACTTTTGCTTTAGTTGTTATTTTTTTCAGATACAGTGTTAGGTTTTTCATTTGGGCTCGCCTAGACTGAAATCCTCCTACCTGTGTTTCTTGTATAATGGGATTCCAGGTATGGATGTGGTAATCACCCAGCATTAGTTGTTGATGAGGAGTCTTGCTAACTTTTTACTTGTGCTCATCTCCAACTTCTATTCTCCAGCTTCTATCTTTACAGCAGTGATTATAGGTGTAAACCACTGTGCTCAGCCTCTTTCAAATGGTAATTTACTAAAAATAAGGTAACAAAATGGATAGGCAAACCATTTAGAGCCTCATTAGAAAGCACTCTGCACCCTTATGATCTGCCTTTATCTACATCAACCCTTTTACTTTTCTTAATCATCTACTACTGAGTATGTTGTAAGGTGAGAAAACAAAGAAGCTACATTTTGAGAGGTCAAATCTTGGAGTCTTTATTAAAAGGCCCTCGACTGCATGGTGGACTCCTGTCTCAAAGACCAGTAGCCAGCAAATACACTTAGGAAACTGAGCCATGAAGGCCAGGGACAAAAGAAAGAACAAAAACAATACCAACCTCCCCCCCCAACAACATCACAAAAAACAAAAACAAAACAAAACAGAAATTCAGCTTCAATGGAGAGCTGAATTGGGATGCCATGGTGACTGGAGAGAGCCAGGAGCCAGGAGCCAGGACACCAACAAAGAGACACATGGCATGTATAATAGTGCCTGAGCTGGTCTGGGCCTAAATAAGGTCAGATCAGGGGGCAGGGTCACAGGAAATTCTCACGCCCAGGCACTGGACTGAAAGGTTTAGTAACCTATCATCCAAGTACCTGCCCCTGCCTCCAGGGATTCAGGCACACTTATCATGTGGGAGATGGGGGCTTCACCTTCCCCCACCATGAAGACAAGATGCCAGACCCTACCATCCACCATGTGGCCAAGATGGCACTGTCCAGACCAGATTGCTCTATTTCAAGTACTGCTGGACAATTGTTTTCAGTGTACTTTCTTGGGGGAGATTTTCCTTTCAGAGAATATGGTGCCTAATTTCCATTAGCAAAAGAAAATACCCAGTGCTTCGTAGAGGCATATGGGGTAAGGGAGGAAGTGGCAGGTTGCTTCCCTGTTGAATACTCTGAGTGCTACAGCCCAATTGTCTATGCAACTTTCTGACTCCTATTTATTACAGAAGATTAATGGCCTACTAAATCAGTTTGTTATTTGACTTTCCTGTAAAGTTTTTTTTTAAGCCTTTTAAAATTGGAGGGAGAGTTTGGATATATTAGTTTACATGTCACAGGTAAATAAGACCAGTACCTACACACAGCAAATGGTATCCCCAATAAATTTTCTTTTTGTACTGTGAGGCAGAGGTAGCCCACCCTGACATGAAAGGCTGCAGTACAAACATGGTGCAACAGAAGGTAGAGTGAGAAAACCTGATATTTTCAATTAAGTTATAATTTCTTATAGAAATGAGATAGATCCCCCAAACGAGATAAATCCTCCAATCAGATTCATGATTAAAACCATCATGAATGTTTTTCTAATGTGTATAAATACAATTAGGTTTTTATGTTCTACTGCCATAGTTCAAGGCTGAAAATTGGCACCTACATTTTTCTGTCAGTTAAATGGAAAGGAAGTTTTGAAATTGCTGTAATCCAAGTGACATTTCAGTGATCATGTTGGACCTGCCTTTCTTGTATAACAAGAATTATACAGTGGTCTCAGCTGTCATTGCTTCTCTTACTTAATATGACCTCACCTGCTATCTGTTTTTGAAGGTGGAATTAGGGTGATATCTACTCTTGAAATGAAAAAAATGAAGTTTACATTTGTTGTGCAGTCATTTATTAGATAAAGTTAAGGCACTCTTCTTACTTCAAAGACCAGTCTTAAGTTATTCAGCAGTGAAGATTTTGCTGGTATTTGGTTTTCAATTCAACCACCAGTTTTAGAAGTTTTTTGATAGTGTGCTTTTATTACCTTAGTGAGGTTTCAGTGATTTAGAACTCAATTTTTCTTTAAATAGTTTCAATTTAATTTAGGAAATTATATATATATGTCTTTTCCTCAAGCTTATTTTTATTAAAGTGATTTTATATGCTATATCCATTCGGTAGCCTATTTTGTGTTTTCAGATATTAAATATTGAAAAATCACCTTGTAGAAACTGTATATACTGTTTAACAAACAGATTGAGGAAGATCTTCCTTCATATCCCTCCCTTCACCCCTTCCTCCTTCCTTCTCTCCCTGCCTCCCTCTGTTTGTTTATTACTTCCTTTTTGGAAGTCTGGGCTGGCCTCAAACTAACTGTGTTGTCTAGGCTGGAATTGAACTAGTAATACTTCTGCTTCTACCTTCTTAATGTTAGGATCATATGTGTGTACCAAAACACCCAGTCAGAAGTTTTCATTCTTAATTGGGTGATCAAATGTCTTTATTACTTCTTTCACAATCTTTTATCAATTATCTGATTTTTTCCTAAAGTTCTTTCTGATAAACACATTATGACTCCATATTTATATTTACCATATCAACTAAACACTGTCTTCTCATATTTTTCCTACATGAGTCTTCAGTGTGGTTTCTTCATATTCTTTTTTTACGCCCTGAAGACACCTTATTTTTCTCATGGCTACATGTTGGTAGTTATATAATGATATGCAGGCTCTTTGGTTTTATTCATGAAAATGGCAGCACCGACCAAATCAGTTCCACTTGCCAGATTTTAATGTGCTCAGATTTTATGATATAGTACAAATGGCACTCAGTAAAACCTTCCTACAGTTCAGTTTTTAAACCCACAAAATATCTTCTTACCTCTCCATTGTATATAATATATACTTCCATTTGCTAATATATTTCCGTTATTCTAATTTATTCTGAGCTGAGGGGGCCCAAGACCTCATCCCATTACTTCTCTCCTTGTTAGAGTGACTGGCATGAAGACATTTGAGAAATGTTCATTGAATGAATAAATGAAGGTTGAGCAACTTCTCCTGTATTAGTTCCCAATGGCAATGTAATGAATTACTTCAAGTGTTAGCAAGTAGCTTAAAACAAGGAATATCATCTCATAAGTTCTTTCTGTCAGAGATCTGGACTTTGCTCTCTGGAACTTCTGGTGGCATTCCAGGGATTGCCAGTGTTGGGATCTTATCTGAAGGCCCAAATAAGGGAGGAATCTACTCAAAAGTCATCTACATGGCTATTGATAAGATTCTGGCCCTCATTGGATTTGGAATGAATGAATCTCCCACAGGCTTGGGGTGGAGACCTGCCTTAAATCAGTATGGAGTGGGATTCTCAACAGACAATAACCACCACATGGCAGCTGACTGACATCCAAGAGAAAACAGGAACAGCAGAGAAGGAGAATAACTTGGACATGGAGGCCTTTTTTGAAGACACCAGGGTCACTTGGAAGTGATGGCTTGATATTTTGGTCATTATTGTATTTACTAAAAAAGCAAAACAAAGAGAGAGGAGCACATAGGGAAAAGAGATTGAGACCACTGTATCAAGAATTTTTAAAAATAAAATAAGTAAATAGTGATCCCTTACCTATGATGGAGTTATGTTCCAGAGACCACTGTGATAGGTGAAAATCTATGAATTATCAATAAGTGAAGCAGGATAGAGCAAGGGATGACTATCTAACAGTGCCATTTGGTGAAGGTGTTTGGACTGTAATTCCCAGGATAGCATGAGGGATCACTGTTAATAGTGTTCTGTTATAGTAGCTCAAATGGACTAAGTAACAGTGTCATTGTTTTCTTCACAGAACAAAAGTGAAATTTCCCTCAGAATCTCTTGGGTAAAGTAGTAAACACCAGTAATTTTATTAAAATTGACCATAGAGTTCATGTCTCTGCAGCATTCTCTATGACAAGATGGTGTTTATAATACTTCTACCATATACAACAGTGGACTCAAGAAAAACTCCTCATAGCACTGTTTGAGTTGAGAACTGAATTACTATGTCTCAGAATTCTTACTTGAAAGAATAAAACATGAACAATGGTGGATATTCACATATTGGCATTTGGCAAGCATTTTGTTGAGAAAGAATCTAGTAAGATTACTACTTCATGGAAGTCACTGGCACTTTTTTATGGACATTGTTAAAATGCAGTTTTTCAAGGGAAAAATGTAAAATTTTGAGAAATTTGAACTTCATAGCTTTATGACAGCTAAATGCTTTTCTACTGCCTAGATGGTGATATTAACAAATACAGATTTCTGAAGCCTCTTTTATATTCCATTCATGAGCATGAAGCCATCCTGACTTACACACTTCCCTGAAGGTGGGAGAAACACAAACATTCAAATTATATTAAAAAGACACCCACCTTCATTGGGGCTTGAAGGGCCATTGAGCACATTGCAGGAGGGTGGTGTACTACAGGCAACAACTTGATTTTCACATCCATCCCATCTACTATTGATTCAAAAGGTAGATTGACCAACTTGCAGAAATTTTGTGTTTCAGTTATTAAACATACTATTCTTAAGAGCTAAATTGTGGACTAGGCATAGTGATACACATCTGTAATTCAGACCCATCCTTACCAAATAATCTGGGCATGGTAATACATGTCTATGATCTCAGCAGACATGGAAATGAGGAGGAATACAGTCTGAGTATGGCTCTGCATAGAAAAATAAAAAAGAGACAAGGCTACTGTGGTTCAAGTGTTGAGTGCCTATCTAGTAAATGTAAGTCCCTTAGTTCAAATCCCAGTGCTGTAACAATTATTCAAATCATAGTAAATATTTAGCACATGTTTATGAGGTTGTAACTATTCTATCTGTATAGTAGCAATACATAATAATAGGCTTTGAAACATCTCTTTCCAGCTATGTGTTCAGTGATGTTATTTGGTGAGCTTGAAATGAACCACAATGGAAGTATTTCCAACATGGAAATCAACAAATCATACAAACTGGGTTCTTTTTCCTTCTGCTGCCTACACTTACCAATACAACATTGATTTTTCTCCTCCCTCTCGGTGCTGGAGTTCGAACTCAGAGTCTTGGTCACTTGGCTTGCTTGCTTGGCTGTTTCCCTACCACTTGAACCTCTGTAGCCAGAGTATGATGATTTTTTTTGTGGTTTTTAATGTACTATGTGATTTTTTTATTGTGAAAATACTGTACAGAGGGGTTACAATTACATGGGAAAGATAATGAGTACATTTCTTCTCAAGCATTTCTTCCCCTTCCCATCCCTTCCCAACTTCTCCCCATCCCTCACCCAATCTTCTCCCACCCCCCCCACATGCACCAAAGTTGTAGAGTTCCTTTTTGATATAACGACTTGTATATTTCTGTTGCAATGGGTCCACCTGTATTCCTATTTAAACGATTTGTTTTTCCCCTTCCCCTCCACAAATTATACCAACATCAAATACAGTGAAAGCAGGTTTATACTGTAGGGGAGGGACATACAAAGCAACAAAGAAATAATCTTATAAATGTGTAGAAACAATCGCATGAAAGAACAAAAACATTTGAATACATATCTTAGGGTTCATTTCCCTAACATTACCTTATCTGACCTTTTCTGCTTGACTCAGATATATACTAGATATTGCAAATAAGGGAAACCATGGGACCTATGTTTCTTTGGGCCTGGCTTACTAACTTAATGTAATTTTTTCCAAGCCTTTCCATTCCCTAACAAATGGGGCAATGCCATTCTTTTTGATGGAGGCATTGAATTCTATTGTGTATATATACTACATTTTCTTGATCCATTCATTTACTGAGGGGCATCTGGGTTGGTTCCATATCTTAGCTATAGTAAATAATGCTGCAATAAACATAGTCGTTCTGGTAGCTTTAGTGTGGTCTTGTTTGTAAACATTTGGGTAAATGCCCACAAGTGGGATTGTTGGGTCATAGGGGAGCTCTATGTGGAGTCTTTTGAGGAACCTCCATACTGCTTTCCAAAGTGGTTGAACAAGTTTACACTCCCACCAACAATGAAGTAAGGTTCCCTTCTGTCCACATCCCCTCCAGCATCTGTTGTTATCAGAGTTCTTGATGATGGCCATTCTAACTGGGGTGAGGTTGTATCTCAATGCTGTTTTGATTTGCATTTCTTTTATGTCTAGGGAGGTTGAGCATTTCTTCATGTGTCTATTGGCCATCCTTCTTTCCTCTTCAGAGAAGGAGTATGATGATTTTTAACATTTGATTTAAGGTTTATATTTACATTTTTATCTTTTTTCTGGTATTATCAGAAAGTTTGACATTTGTTTTTTTTTCCTAAGAGAAATTTGCATAAAAGTAGATACTGCTTTCAAACACCTTTTTTAGTTTTTGAAGAATATTCCAGGTAGAGAACTGAATTCCTTCAATGGGAATAAGTGAAGAAAGAGAATCTCCCCAAGACTTGAGACTACCCAAAATGTCATCCATAACTTGTTTCCAGGCAATACCCTCAGAATTGGCAAGACGTTTGAGTGAATTTGTTCTGTGGTTCTTCTGAGAGACAGGGCAGCAGGACACCCAGCTTTGCCCAAAATTCTTGTAGTCAGGTTTGTCATGGAGCAAGCAGAATTGTTATCCTTAAGGGACCAAGTGGTCTTAGAGAAAATGTCAAAGGAAATCATGTCAAAGATTAGGAGGATGTCTGAGAAATGAAGGACCTTAGGTGAATTTCCTGTTAATCTTTGTGATGGAAACTTAGAGTTGAAATTAATTTGGTTTATGAGAAATAAAATATTTTGATATTTCTTGTATATTATTCATAGCTGAAAACAGTTATATCTTAGTATCCCCGAGGACTGTCTTTAGAGCCATATTGGATACCAAAATCTTTAGATACTTAAATCCTTTATGTAAAATAGCATAACATCTACATACAACCAATGCACATCTTTCTTTAGAGAGAAGTGACAAGAAAAATGTTTATTTTTTCCTCTGTGAATCTTTTATTATTTTTAATACATTTTTTACTGTAAAAATACTGTACAGAGGGGTTACAGTTACATGAGCAAGGTCCTTTTAGTCTTAAAATTGTTAGAATTGGTGGCAAGACTCACGAAGTAAAATGTTTGCATGGAGAGTGAAAAACTGAGTTCTAGCACCATTAATATAAAAAAGTAAAAATTGCCTGTACATCTCCTTTTGTGATCACAAAATATGAAAGGTATCAAAATTTTGAGAATAAAATATTGACTATTTTCTAGTAATTTTTATAAGTTAAAAAGTCTTAAACAAATTAATTCTAAGAAACAAGCATTTACACTATTATTATTCATTCCTTTATTTTTAAAATTTTATTATTATTATTATGTTTTGGTCCAGTCATGGGGCCTGAACTCTGGGCCTGGGCGCTATCCCTCAGCTCTTCAGCTCAAGGCTAGTGCTCTACCACTTGAGCTTTTTTCTTTTCTGCTTATGTGGTGCTGAGGAATTGAACCCAGGGCCTCATGCATGCAGGGCAAGCGCTCTACCACTGAGCCACCTTCCCAGCCCTCATTTCTTTCTTTATTTTTTTTTGTGTGCAGGTACTGGTGCCTGAAGTCTGGGCCTTATGTTCTTGGCTTTTTTACTCGTGACTGGCATGCTTAACAGGTGAGCCACATTTTTATTTTTGGCATTTAACTGGCTAAAAATGGGGATAAGAGTTTCATGGAGTTTTATGCTTGGGCTGACTTTCAACTGATCCTCAGATCTCAGTGTCCTAAGTAGGCAGGACTACCGGTCTGAGCCACCAATACCCAAATACGTTTTATTTTTTTTCTGATCTTACAGAAATCTGTTATAACTTTTCATGTGCTGTATATCTAATTCATTTCCATTTCTCTTGCTTTCCAAATATTTTCAGAAAACACAATTACTGATATTTGGCAGACCTTCTATCACTAGTAAAAATAATTTTAATGTACAAACAGACACTTTATTATACTTGGAAAGAAATGGGAAAAATGATCTGAATTAATTGACATTTCAAAGAGGCATAAATGGATGATTTATGGTGTTGCTTTTCCTACAGCACTCCCAAGGTCCTTTTATTTCATAATAAGGCAAAAATAAAG
The DNA here is from genome assembly GCF_000151885.1 of Dipodomys ordii. Lineage (NCBI taxonomy): Eukaryota > Metazoa > Chordata > Mammalia > Rodentia > Heteromyidae > Dipodomys > Dipodomys ordii. The sequence continues at coordinate 33,864,712 of NW_012267221.1, read as the reverse complement.
TTTAATCATTAGGAATGTGTTTGGTTCCAAGATAAGAGTTAACCTGGGGTTTGAATGATTCTATTGATTTGGCTTTATGATCCTGTGTTTGAGCACCAGGGTTTAGTTTAGTTTAAAATGAGTGCTTCTTAAATTGTTGGCAAATAGACTCAAATCACCAATGAACTTGGTTTAGATAGGCTAAGACAATATCTAAGCTCATGCAGAGATAATGACTCAGATAAATATAGGAGTCAGAACACATTAACTTAAGAAAACTTCCTATGTTGTAATTATCAAAATAAATATCACCAGTAAGAAATGAAATTATTAAAAACATCCCAAGGACATTCGTGACCTTCAGTGTAGAAAATAGGAGCATGGTTTCCTTTTTTCATTTCTTTTTGCCCCAGGAGCTGTATTGTTCTTTTTACTTCTTCTTCCTTTTACTTCCACAATCTACAACATCAAATTTACTTCATATTTTCAGAAGCTTCTTACTTTCTGAAGCACTTATCAGTGTTTAGAAAAATATTTCTACTCTTCTTTCCTCTCCTTCTTCCCTTACCTCACGACTGTAATGGTGACATACAGTACTTCAGCTACTCAACAATGAACTTATAGGAGAGGGGAGGAAGTTTACTCTTGGTGGTAGTGTAAAGATTATTTAAAATAGTGGCGCTGTAGCTCAAGTGGTAGATCACTCGCTTTGAGCTAAAGAGCTGAGGGACAGCGCCCAGGCCCAGAGTTCAAGCCCCACGATTGACAAAAACAAAAACAAAAACAAAAAAAACCCCAAAGATTATTTAAAATGTTTTGATTAAGCTCAGTGTGGTTTTAACTAAGGTGACTTAGATAGAATATTTTGTTTTTATTTTTATTATTTAGAGAGTTAGGATGCGAAGTGAATAAGGTATGACTGCTCTCCTCAGTTTAATGGCAAGATAAACATGAAACAATTATTCTAAGTCCTGCAATACAGGTCTGCCACGTGCTCAGAATGGATAGAGTCAGGAACAATGAACACTGCCTGTGACAAGAAACGTAAGAAAATATGATATAGGTCTTACTGTATTTTGAAAATATATAGACTTAATAATAGGAAATTAAGAAGCAGAGGGTTTAAAAAATGTAAGGATAGTTAAAAATCATTCCCACCAGCCTAACACAAGCAGAGAGGAATAATAACAGAACTCCCTCTGTTATAATTTTATGCAGATGAGAGGAACCTAGGAGTAAGTCAAATGCAATCCCAGGAGAAGTGGTCAACGGAAGCAATGAAGGAGTTTTGTTTCTGTTTCTTATTGTATAAATACACATATCTAAGCCTGTGCACTTGAAAGGCTTTTAGTCACTACAATCCTACAATCTTCTAATGACTCATGGAAAACCAATGTAGATAAATGATGAAATTGCTGAACCATATTACCATACTTTTTCTCCTAGTCAGCACCACTGAATAGGACCCTTTCACTGGGAAAACTCACCGGATAACATCAGAGGCCAATAAAGGAAAACAGGTGCACAGAAGTTAACTTTTGGTAAAGGAAAACTTCCAAAGGAACCATATACAAAGCCTCAAGAACATAGTAAGATTATCAGAAGTTTGATCAAAAATCTATTGGAGGAGGCAGAGAAGCAGCAACTTTCAGAATCTGGCAAAGCACATTGTATACCATTTTCTTTGAAGTAATCTTCAACCTTAGGAACAGTAGGCAAAGACTTTATACCTTTGGAAATTCAAGAGAGCTGAGTAAAAAGTTTCTGATACCAGATGAACTCATTAGAAGTTTTATTTATAGGGCCGAGATTCAGTTTGTGGGGTAATAGTGATTTATTACATCTCTCTTCTTGCCCTGGTTTCCTCACCATTAGAAGTCTGCTGATTTTAGAGCTGGGAGTGTAGCTCCCTGGTAGAGCACTTACTTAACATGCATGAGGCCTTTGGTTCAATCCCCTTGACACACCCATAAATATAAACATGTATATATATGTACTTATATTTGTATGTGTGAGATAGGGCTTGTATTCATTTCTCATTCTGTGCTATTTTTGCATTTAAGGTCAATATTTTAAATCAGAATTTAAAATAAAGGTGCACCACTGCTTTAAACTTAAAAGAGCTCTGGGTTGGAGCTCTTATAATTAAATACTGCAGCTAAATTTTTATTTAAATTGCATATTTTAGGATAAGGTGCATTCTACAATAAAAGGATAAGAATATATAGCTATCATAAATGGTTTTCATTGCCGATTTTGATTTCTTAGGATGTATATGCCTTTTATGAACAAGGACATAAGTCCCAGTGAATGTTAGTGATATTATGACACAGAAAGGGAGAGTTATAATATGCTGAAAGGCATAGTATATATTAGTTTTCTATTGACATAAAGCAAATTATTGCAAATTGCTTTTTCTCAGGTCTAGGCACTGGGTCTCTGCTCAAGGTCTCATGGGCATCAGTGAAGCTCTTGAATAAAGCTGCAATGTACTTGGTCAAATTTGAGTTTCAGAGGTGAAGGATTGAAGCCTTCAGTTTCTGGGGACAGCCTGCCATTCCTTGTCACATGGCTCTCTCTCTAGGCTGACAGAAGAGTGTATGTTACTTCTGGATCTCAGATCAGCTCCATCCAAGTTATTCTTCTTCATGAACTAATCAGAGAGTTTAATCAGACCTGCAAAATTCCTTCACTTTTGCCATAGAATTTAACCCGAAGGAGGAGACTGATGTCCCATCATGTTTCACAGGTCCTTCCACACTTACAGGGAGGGGACCACGCAAGGGTGTGGATCACTGGGAATTATTTAGAAAAATCTGTCCATTATGTGTTAGTTTTCAATAGCATGTATGTTTCTTATGTTCACAAATGAGCTGAGAGCCTTTATAATACTTTTGTAATATTTAAGTCTTAGATGCTATCACAGAATTATTCTATAGAAATATAACTCAAACTGTGAATATGAACCATGGATAAAACTTTAAAATTTTTATTTGATGAGTAGGAAAAACTGAAACAGAAACAGGTGAAATTAACATGTTTTATTTACCTAACTTATCTACAGTATCATTATGCCAGTGGTAATCAATAGAGAATATAATTAGTGAGGTATTATGCATATTTTTAAGCCTAGTCTTTGGATACTACATTTCCATTTGGAGCAGTGACATTGTGTTCCTTAGCCACAGGGTTTGGACAACATAATGCTTTTTCCCATTACTCCCCACCAGTGTCACAATGGGGTTTCCACTCTAAGCCAGCAGTATCAACAAACCTCTCTTGGAAGCAAGAATTACTTACTTTGTATTCACATAATTTTAACTTTTCATGAATTTGGAATTTGACTTGCAGTTTTTGCCTATTTAAGCAACACAGCAATGTGGATTTTACTACTTAACTAAGTTCAAATGCAAAATTACTTGTGTGTCGCACCCATCATTTCTTATATTTTCTATAATTCCATCCTAGATGATCTGCCTGGTGAGAGACCAAATAATTGTGAATTACTGGCATACTCAACAACATAACAATTATTTTAAAGTTATATCATCTCAAATACCCAGGGAATTTTCACATCCAGAAGCAATTAAATGATGTTCTTTTTACTTTCTCAAATAATTCAGTGGAACACATTAAAAATAGAATCCAGAGTTCTTAAAAGTGACAAAATGTTTTTTTCTAGAATTGCCTAACATTACTGTAGTTACTAATTAGCAATAGAGAGCTTTGTACTTACATACACTGTGAGTCCCAATGGGATTATGATGTTTGGGCTTGTTCACACTTATTATTACTTTGAAAAACAGAATTATGTAAGAATTTTCATTATATTTGCAGGTTATTAAAAGATTACTTTTTAAATGAGAGAGAAACTGCTTTTGTAAAGATTTAAATTTTGCCTTTAATGTTTCCTAGCAAAACTAAATGTTCATATTTGAACTAGATTTTCTCAAATACTTTCACTAATTTCTAAATCTTAAGAAAATATGTACAGATGATATGTAAAAGTAATTATGAATGAGAAGATCTAAATATTTTATTAACTTCCATAAAATGAGTATGTTTTATCTGAGCATAGTTTTACACCAGCAAGTAAGCCTTCTTTTTGTTCTATGAGGGTTTTTTTTTTAAATACCTTTTGTGGGGCTTGAACTCAGGGCCTGGGCACTGTCTGAGCATTTCTTCTCAAGGCTAGTGCTCTACTACCACAGTTCCCTTCCTGGTTCTCTGGTGGTTAATTGGAGATAAAAGTTTCAGACTTTCTTGCCTGGGCAGGTTTTGAACCATGATCCTGAGATTTCAGCCTCCTGAGTAGCTAGGATTGCAGGTGCAAACCATCAGCTCCCAGCTTGTTCTAATAGTTTTAATACATGATGTCCATAAGAAAACTTGATTTTAATGAGACATCGTAAATATTTCTCAAGAATTCATACGAATTGCTAAATCAACTTCAGTAGAGCTACAGTGTGGTTAATGCCTGAACTTATACATTAAGGAAAGAAATGACCACTGTCATAGACATAATTACACAGGAAGAGAGAAGAATTACTATGCAGAGACATGCAAATATTTTAAATAAAAGCATGATGTTTCAAATTAGGGTAATATATATATTTTTTTCTTTGTCTTCCACTTTCTTAAACCTTTTTCTCCCTAATGCATCCAAGAAAATGTAGACATAATGTATATATTTTTCATATGCCAAATATCTCATGAAATAATGAAGTACAGGCAAATAGTATCTCTTATTACTCAAATATTTTCTGCTTTTCCTATTATTTTCTGCGAAGAAATTTTAGTAATGAATAGCTTGAAGGTCTTATTTGTTTGTTCTTCTTAAAAAGCACAATGCTCAAACAGTCCAAGAGATGGCAGCCAATACCCTTTGTAAAACAACTTACACTGCTACCTTATCATGGTAATTCTTCTAGATGATTTCTTTATTTTAATAACAACAGCACAGAAGCAATCATTAAAAGAATGAAAATTGGTGAAATTCTAAATGTGGCTGTTTCTGTATAAGTATCTTAAAGAGGTTGCTCAGAGTATTTTACAAGTAAACTGAATAGGTTTCTCTCTTTTCCTTTTAGTTCCTGCCTTGGGAGCAGTGCTTTCTGCCAAAATAAGAACATAGAATTACCTATGAAACCATAGGGCTAAAAAATAAATTGTGCATTAATGAATATTTTAGAGGTATTAAAAATTGAACACATCATTTAGAAAGCATGCCAAAACTGAAAGATGAGAATTTTTGAATACTGTTCTTTATTATTGTTTCTTAGACTTATAATAAAAATTATTCACTTTATGACAAGTAGAAGAGATTCTTCACAGTGGAAGAAAAGAATATTAAACAGAGTAAAAATCTTATTAATGGGTTTGTCATAAGGGTACATCTTAACCTCTGAGTATATTATTTTTGTAGTAATAAATGGTAAGTGAAAATGAAGTTTATTAAGAAAGAAATACACTTTCAATAGATTGAAAGCAGGTCATCTTTAGGGTGAGAATGATCAATCTCTGAATATATTACTCTGAATAAGATTTATTTGCTTTGTATGGAATATTACAGGATAAAGAAACTCATTAAGGGGAGCTTATTTTAAGCCACTGCTATAGTTTGGGTTTTAAAAGTCATGGATAGAAAGAATGCTGGGAAGAGGTAGAACCATTAGTGGACAGGACCTGTGGGAGAAAGTTAGGTCATCAGGAGTACATTTGATAGAGATATAGGACTCTTGGCTTCTCTTTCCCTCTCTCCCTCTTTCCCTTTTCTTCCTTCCCCTCCTTACCCCTTCTCCCTCCCCTCCCACTCTTCTCCTCTGTCTCTTTAGTGACCATCATGAGGTGAGCTTCTTTGTTCCATCTCTGCTTTCTTCATTACCAGAGGCCCAAAGCAATGGGGCCAAGTGACTATTTATTGAACCTTATGAAATGGTGGGTCAAAACAAATCACACTGAAGTTATTAATCTTAAATGCTTCCTTACAATGACAAAAATCTAACAATTCATATTATAAATTTAATGGATCTAGGAAACTTGGCTACATTGAATTCTAAAATTTAAGCACACAGCTTATTACATTAAAGTTAGTTTTATGATGATGTACAACAAAAGAAAACAAACTTCATAGCTTGAAATCACTGTAGTCACAATGATTTCAACTTTCTTTCTCATGGTCTGTTGACCTGCAGCAAGAAGAGCAAAAAAACTTCTCTAGCTTTTTTATGGAATAGCTAGATATGAGGAAACCTGACCAAGAAAAATAACTTGTCCCAGACTCCAGTCTCTTAGGGACACATGCACGGCCGAAATTTTTCTTTCTAGACATTCATATGTAATTCCTTTCATTCTCTTTTCTATGTCTTCTCTCTAGTAGGAGAGCAAGATAAGGAAAATGCCAATCTACATCTCTGCAATTGCTGTAACTCAGTACAGATGGCTGACAAACTGGCACAAAGACCCTAATCATAATGTGCTATGCCTGGAGACATTTATTAATACTGGGGATTGAAGCCAGGACCTTGTGCACACAAGGCAAATACTCTAAAACTGAGATACATTCCAACTCCCTGGTTTTTGGAGTAAGGGACTTACTATATAGCTTAAGCTGACTTTGAACTTGGCTATATAGCCCAGGCTGGTCTTGAACTCATAATCTTCCAAAGGGCTTGAGTTACAGTCTTGAGATGCCTTACCTGGCTCTAATCACAGGTGTTTTTCTTTTTTCTGAACATTTCTCAATTAGCTATCTGTCACTATGGTAGTTGTGAAAGAAGCAACCACAAAGCCTCTGTGACATAAAAAAAATGCATTGATTTTTTTTTGCTTATGAGTATATAAATAGGCTGATTTGATCTATTTAATATTAGCTGTGTTCACACATGGATCTGTGGTAAGTGGTAGATCTTATGGGGTTTAGTTCATTTTGTTTGACCTTGTCTGGGATGACTCAACTTTCTTTCTCATGGTCTGTTGACCTGCAGCAGCCTAGTCCTGACTTGTTTTCACAGCAGACAGGCTTACAAAAGGTGAATGGAAGTACAAAAGAACTCTGGAAGCCTATGTCTGGAACTGGTATATTAACATTGCCCATACCTGCCATATACTATTTGGCCAAAGCTTTGTAGGTTGAGGGAAAACTGACTTGATAAAAACTGCTGTTACATTATGTTGCAAAAGGAATGGATATAGGATACAGGGAGATTTGGGGAACTGAAGTAATTTGTGTGTGTGTGTGTGTGTGTGTGCATGCAAGTGCACATATGTATGTGTTGTAGCTACCACAAATGTCATAAACTATCTGACTGCTTTTTTGATGGCTGACTTTTTGCAAAATGGTCATAAATCCATATTTTTCATACTGTAAGGGTTTAGCTATCTTGAATCTTAGTTTTCATTTTGATTTTGGAAACACTTGTTAACTTTTGGTAAACATAAACATTGAAGTATTGGAAAATTCTAAAAACTTACACTTATACTCTAAAAATTAGAGTGTGCATACATATAATAAAAAAGAAAGAAAAGAAAAAACAAAGAATGACTTATTTTTAAAATAATTTTCCTTCTATCTCTAAATAATGCTAATATCTTATTATTTCTTCATTTATCAACTCTACTTTTTTGTTTAGTGTGTGTGTGTGTGTGTGTGTGTGTGTGTGTGTGTGTGTGTGTGTGGTTATGCCAATGCTAAGGCTTGGACTCAAGGTCTAAGTACTATTCCTGAGCTACTGTTCTCTGTTCTATTACTTGAGCCAAGCTCCACTTTTGGCTTTTTTTGGTGCTTAACTGAAGATAAGTCTAAGTTCTATCTTATTTAGGCTAGCTTTGAACCATGATCCTCAGATCTCAGCCTCCTGAGTAGCCAGGATCACAGGCACAAACCACTAGCACCTGACCCTCAACTCTAGATTTTATCAAGTGACTTTTTATTATGAAGAATCAAGATTTATCTATTTATTCTCTTCTACCTAATATGTATTTTGTCTTTCAGTTATTTTATAACTTTAAATAACATACCATGTTCATCAGTGTTATTTGAAGGGTAAATTGATAATAACTCAGCAGAATATTTTATAGTTTGTATTATCACTATTGCGTTACCTAGTATATATCAATTAAATTAATATACCAATTTTATTTGATCCTTATAAAAATTCTCAGAGGAATTTTAGCTTAATGTTAATGCCAAGGAAACAAGATCATTATGCTAAATAAATTTCTTTAAAATCATGTAATTAGTGTTTTGTATAGCACTAGCTAAAGCCCCTGAGTCTAATCTCACAATTATTTTGGATCTACTACTCACAGCCAACTATACAGCTAGAAGAAATTGAATTTTTGATTTATCAGTTTTCAGATAAATTCCTACCACACTTTGCTCACAATTTCATTTTTCAAAAGGTCAAGAAAGACTAAGGAGGATTGCTGTTCTGTGCTTAATTCTAGGTAAGAAAGAAAGAATTGATTGATGATGTAGAACTGATGTAAAGCTTGAGAGAAACTTTTTCTGAATGTTGAGCATAATCAGATACGGTAGAGTTTAGAAAAATTTAAAAACTCCAGCACAAAAGAGACAAGAAACAGTGGCTGCAAATGTTGAGAAAGACAAGGAAGTTTGAAAGAAAATGCAGAAGAGCAGTGTGTGCTACTGGCAATGCATAGAGAGCCATGATGAAAGAAACCAGTGTGGATAAAACACTGAATGGAGACATATAAGTCTCTATATAAAAAAATAAAGATATGACTTGGTACTGGTGGCTCATGCCTATAATCCTAGGTACTCAGGAGGCTGAGATCTGAGAATTGTGGTTCAAAGCCAGCCTAGGCAGGAAAGTCTGTGAAACTCTTATCTTTAATTAAGCACCAAAAACGCCAGGGTGAAGCTGTGGCTTAATTGACAGAGTGCTAGCCTTGATAAAGAAGAAGCTCAGGGACAAGGTTCAAGCCTTGAGTTCAAACCCCAAGATTGGAGTGTGTGTACATACACAGACACACAGACACATATACACTCTAACACAAGGACATGGAAGAAAGCAAAGAAAAAGAGTAATATGGGCCTGTAAATGTAAGAAGAACAGGTAAAAGTGAAAACAAAACAAAACACTTTTACTGTTTAGAGTAGGTGGTATAATATGCTAATATGCATTAGGGAAAAACCCAAGTATCCAATGTGCTTTTTGTTTCTATTTTACCAAATAAAAGAAACTAGTCTTCATATTATGAAGTCAACATAACAGAGAGAATTGAATCTCAGTATTGGTGAAAAGAAATAAAAGAATAGTTTAATTAAGTCATCTCCTTGGGCTGGCTGAATCATATTGTAAATTGTTCCTTGCATATGTGTTTAAAGAGCTGGAGGAAACTTTTGAGGACTGTTGAAAATGAAAACTGCCAGGCACCAGTGGTTCATGTTTGTAATCCTAGCTACTCAGGAAGCTTAGATCTGAAGATAGCAGTTTGAAGCCAGCCTGTGCAGGGAAGTCTGTGAAACTTTCCAGTTAACCACCAGAAAGTTGGAAATGGAATTGTGGCTTGAGCAAAAGAAGTTAAAAAAAAAAGAAAGAAAAAAAAAGAAAGAAGTGATAGTAGGAGAAAACAAAGGAGGGGGTAACAATGTTTGACAAGAAATGTACTCGTTACCTTACTCATGTAACTGTAACCCCTCTGTACAGTATTTTTACAATAAATACATATTAAAAAGAAAATATTGAATGTGAAATATTGTGTAAATCCAAAATGAGCTGCTCAGTATTGGGAAATACAAGTCTACAGTTGAATATGGACTTGGGAATCATCATTTGATTATTGAAGCCTGAATCATTCTATATCCTAAAGGCTTACGGGATGCTATAAAAGGATCAAAGTTAGAATCAAGGTGTATTGGGCTGGGAATGTGGCTTAGTGGTAGAGTGCTTACCTAGCATGCATGAAGCCCTTGGTTTGATTCCTTAGTACCACATAAATAGAAAAAGCCAGAAGTAGAGCTGTGGCTCAAGTAGTAGAATGCTAGCCTTAAGCAAAAGCAAAAAAAGCTCAGGGAACAATGCCCAGGCCCTAAGTTCAAGCCCCAAGACCAAAAAAAAAAAAGAAAAAAAAAAGAAAAAAAGAAAGTGTGTTCATGTGTTTGGCTTAATGCAAATGTTTCAAATCTGAATGTTACAATTTGCATCTACACCTCTTCTTTGTTAGTGTGGATCTGCCTCAAATAGTAGAGTGGACAATTAGAAATCTATTCAAGTGTGAGTTACATATCTTCCTCTTTAAGACATCTTTTGTAATTAAAACTGACTTCTCGAACACAAAACTTAAGGATAGAGTTATGTAAATTTTTCCTTTATGAGATTTTTTTTGTCATGTCACTGTGGCCAGTGAAGTCTTAATATCTAAGTACTATTTCACAGAATTTTATAAATCTTAAAATATTTCCAAGAGCACTACTCCAAATTATTTCTACATATTACTTTAACAATTTAGTTATTGAACAATACAATATATAACAGGTAGATATCTGCATTTTTTCTTCATGTTTCCCATGTCTTTTCATGCTGGATTAAATGCTTTTATTTTAGCTTCTACACAACTCAGATCCTTTTTTCACACTACTTGTGTTATTAATTTGAATTGTTCTCTGTGCATCTATCACCAAACACTTCCACTTGACCTTCACCAACTACTACCCTGGACTGAAATATTCTAGTGTAACTTTAAAACTCTTTAAACTTGGCATAGACTATATAATACATGATATGTAAGTTCATTTGGGTTTTACATAAGACAAAATTAAATTTCACCAAGCAATATTTATTTATTATAGGCAATGTATTTTATTTCATTCCATTTCTTCTTTTTTTCTTTCTCTTGATGAGTATGATTATTTTAAATTTTATTTTCTTTTGTAGTTGTACAAAAGGAATTGTCATTCAACAGCGCAATTCATGAGCATAGTGCCTCTTGATCATTACCCCTTCTAATATTCTTACCCACTCCACCCAGGCTACCCACTCCTTCCCTCACTTCTCTTAATTTTAGGTTATGTAGTGATTTTTTTGCCACTTAATGAAGCAATTTATGTATAGAATGCATCTTGATTGGTGTCATCTCTTGAACATTCGTCCCTTTCCACCCACTCCTTCCCTATTCCATTTCTTTAGAGACATTGCTATCTTTAAAAGTTATTGACTGAAAAATCTGTAGTTGTTCTCAAGGTGTGGTTTGAAAAAAATTGCACAACAGCGTATCTTCCTGACGGTTGTGTCTCGAAGTTGAGCATAGGGCATTGCATGGTAGTTGAGGATAGAGCTCTGGAGTGCTTAGATAGCCCTGCTGATGTAAATACTAATATGGGTCAGGGAAAGTGCTGCTTCTGCTGCTCTTAGCACACAGGTCTCTAAATGTGTATGCTATGAGCTATGAACTGGGTTAAAAATAAAAGGCTATAAACCCTTATTCTGTTGCATTACTGTAATACTACTAATACCAGTGTGACTTATCCACATGCAGCCACCAGTAACACCCTGACAGATTCTAAATTAATAAAGGCATTTCTCAGCTTCCAGAAGGAAGCTAGTTGTATTAAAAGCCTTCTCATTTTCAGCATGGAAGTAGCATAGAAACTAAATGATTAACATATAGAAGGAAGCACACACTTGTATTTGATATTTCCTATGGGTAAAGTCATTTGTTTAGAATGACCAGCCAGATAGAAATCAATAAATCAAGAGAAAACAGTTCTTTTAAATAAATAAATCTTAGAAATGTTGAATAAAAATAGGATTAACTAATATTAGTATTTATAGTGGTTCTATGAATTTTAGTATATATGTGGGTTAATGAATGGTATGAAAAATTGTCATGGAATTCATAACAGACATTTACATTTATGTAAGCATTTTTCTAGCACTTTCCTTGGTCTCTTCTCCCCTTGATGGCTAAACTTCTAACTTCCAACCTGCTTCAGCCAGGCTTTGTCTAAATTATACCACTGAGAATACTTTTGTTTTGTTTACCCCAGACAATGATTTAGGCCTCTGATTTCTTACCAAATCTGTTTGATTTGATTTTGTGGTAAGTTTTCATAGCTTCTTCAATACTATTCTTTTCTAGTTTATTTTCTATACTGTACTGGCAATTTCTCTTATTTTTCTATAGGTCCTTTCTCCTTGTACTTTCAATTTTATATCTACTTCCATCCAAATTGCTTTCCACAGCAATCTCAGCTGTTTTAACTATTACTCAAACTCAGATCACTTTTAAACCTGTGTCATTTTCCTCCGAAATATAATTAATGTCTAGGTGTTCCTAGGATCCCATGCAATTCTAAATATTTGAAGGAGAATTATTTTTCTCTCTTGGCTCCTCTCTCTACTTTGGAAAAAAGTATTTTCATTTATCATGAAATTTTATGTGATTCTTTTGAGTATAATCACATACTCCCTGAGTACAGACTGCATCATCTGATTTTAAGCCACTTATACTCCTACAGTTGGTATTGCTAGATTTGAGCAAAAGAGCTCAGGGACAGTGACCAGTCTCTGAGTTCAAGCCCCAAGACTGACCAAAAAAATCCTCATTGTCCAGCACATGCTTGAATCCAAGGATAACACTGATCCATATATATAAATATATATATAAATATATATATTTTCCCTTTGTACATGTGTATGGTAAAATCTAAATCATGAATTAGGCACAATAAGAGATTAGCAATAATAGCAATTTAAAAAACCAGAACATTGATTTAAAAATTAATAATAAAATATTAATAATACAACAATATATTGTAATAAAAGTTAGGTGACCCCATGTAATTGTAACCCCTCTGTACAGTATGTTCACAAATAAAATAAAATTAAAAAAAAAGTTAGGTGATTGTGATCTCTCTCAAATATCTTAGTATAGATCTTGGCAATCTCAGTATAGTGTTTTCCTTTTTAAGTTGAGAGTTTTTTCTTAAAAAAACTTAAAAAAGCTTTTTACATCTTTTCTTTGATGTATCTGAACTGTCAACATCACCATTTTTTACACTTTGGTGCCATTATTAAATGAAGGTAACTTGACCATAAAGCCTGTGATACCAGGACAGTCAATGTGGTGACTGACTAATGGGTTGGTAGTACATTCAACAAGAAGAAAATGATGATTCATGTTCTTGGCAGGACAGAGCAGGATGGTGTGAAATTTCATCATGCTACTTAGAATGGTGCATAATTTAAAATTTATGGGTTTAAAAAATTATCAACTTAGTACTTTTGGAACTACAAAAATGAAGCTGTAAATATGAGGTGTGGAAGAGGCTATTTTATTCTATATTCTATATTGCTTATTTTCATGATATGTAAGGAAACTGAACAAGACATGGCATGGATTATTTTGCCCTCTGGGTCAATCTTAAGGGTCAGAATTTAAAACATAAAAATGGACATTTTTGTAGCTAAATTTTTTATATTGACCTTTTGTTCCCTTCCATATATACTGTGATCTAAAAATGGATTAAACATTCTCAGTAGCCTGTGATAAGTTCTTTATTTTAAAATGTGATTTACTGCAAAAGACACTTACATGCAAATTTCTATATTTGAGTAATTTTGTCTACTCAGGAGGTTGAAAGTTGATTATTGAGGTTCAAAGTCAGGCCAGGCATGTAAACCACCTAAATTCTGGACTCAAGTGGACCCTCTGTAGAGCACTAGTGTGAGCAAGATAGCCAAATGAGATCACAGTCATGGGCCTTGAATTCAGCCAAGTAGAATGCTAACATAGGAGGAGGAGAAGGAGGGGGAGAATAGAGAGAGGGAGGAGAGGGAGGTGGAAGAAGGAAGAAGGAGGAAGGAAGAAAAAGGAGAAGACTGAAGAAGAAGGAAGGGAGAAGAAGAAAGAAAGAATCGAAAGGAGGTGGCAATAAGTTAAACTTCTCAGAGATTGAAAATAGCTTATCAAAAAGACATGATTTTTCATATAAAAATAAAATTAGAAATTAACCTCCACAAAAGGACCTTTCAAGGAAATTCATAGACTTGAAAAAATAGATGTGGAACATATAACTCATAACAAAATAACACTCATACAAAGACTTTATATGATTATCTGAAGAATTCCTAAAACTATAATAGCAATTTTCTGTATAGGTGTGTAATACTTTTCAAAATTAATTTTTGAGTATTGTTAGGGACATATTTCAAGTTGGGCTTTATTCCCACATGGAAGTCCAGCTGTTCCAATGACTTTTGTTGAATTGCTTTTCTTTCTCCATTGAATTACTTGTGTCTCTGTCAAATTTGGCCACATAACTGTATCTATTTCTGTATTTTCAATTTTATTCCATTGATCTGTTTTACTCTCTTCAAGACAACTACAGTGTCTTGATTGTTGTAACTTTTTTTTGGGGGGGTTGGTCGTGGGGTTTGAACTCAGGGTCTGGGTACTAGCCTTAAGCGAAAAGCTCACTGTGGCTTTAAGCCACAGTGCCGCTTCTGGCTTTCTGGTGGTTAATTGCCGATAATAGTCTCATGGACTTTTCTGCCTGGGCTGGCTTCGAACTGCAATCCTCATATCTCAGCCTCCTGAGTAGCTAGGATTTCAGGCATAAACCACTGGCATGCAGTGATTGTTGTAATATTTATAGATTTTGAAATTAAATAATGTGTATGCTCTGAATTTGTCCTTATTTTACAAGATTTTTAGTGTCCTGAGTCCCTGTCATTTTCATATAGATTTTACAAAGTGCTTTATCAGTTTTTATAAAAAGGAGATATCTGTGATCTGCTTGGGCCTCATATCTTTCTGCAGCAGTTTGACAGGTGTCTCTGTACCAGCACACAGGTGATGTGGCATTCACTTATAGGCTTCCATTCTTTCATGGATTTCAGTTTTGGATTACTTGTCAAATATATAACATTCGATATTTCATCTATTCTTTGTTGAGGGTTTTTTTTTTGTTCCAGTCCTGGAGTTTGAACTGAATGGTTGGTCACTGTCCCTGAACTTTTTAGCTCAAGTCTAATGCTTTATCAGGTGAGTCAGAGTTCCACTTCTTGCTTTTAGTTGGTTAATCAGAATCTCTTGGGCTTTGTTGCCTAGATTGGCTTCAAACCATGTTGCTTGTATCTCAGGCATCTGAGTAGCTAGGACTACAGGTGTGAGCCAGCAGCGGCAGGCTGTGTTTTGTCTAGTTTAAAAGTTGTTTATAGCAGTTTTGTTAACCTAGTGTTATGAGAAATCAGTGCAATCAAATCCTACTTAGAAATTTACTTAGAATTATACTCCAGATTTAGAATATGATATAGGAAATGTGAATGCCCTCATAGTCCATTATGTATAGAAATGGAGCTTAGAATGATATGGATATAATATTATATAAATAGGAGATGCTATTCTAGACAGAATACCATTTATATTTTTTTAAACATTATGGGCTGGGAAGGTGGCTCAGTGGTAGAGCGCTTGCCTTGCATGCCTGAGGCCCTGGGTTTGATTCCTCAGCACCATATAAGCAAAAAGAAAAAAGCCAGAAGTGGTGCTGTGGCTCAAGTGGTAGAGCACTAGTGTTGAGCTGAAGAGCTGAGGGACAGCGCCCAAGCCCAGAGTTCAGGCCCACTACCGGAACCCCCCCCCCAAAAAAAATTAAATGAACTCTGTGCTGGTGGTACTTCTGTAAGCCTAGCTACTCAGGAGACTGATATCTGAGGACCGTGGCCTGAAATTAGCCTGGGCAGGAAAGTCTGTGTGACTCTTATCACCAATAACTACTAAAAAGCCAGAAGTGGAGCATGGGTCAAGTAGTAAAGTGCTAGCTTTGAGTAAAAAAAGACTTCAGGGATGGCTCCTGGGCCCTGAATTCAAGACTCAGGACTGGCACACACACAAAAAGGAATTTTTGGTAGGGTAAATTAATACTATTTTGCATAGCAAGGTTTTGTTTTATTTTGCTGATAATTTGGATAAACTAAATCAATTGAATAGTTTCTTTTTAAAATTCACAACTGATTAATTCAATTTAGGTATTTCTTGTTTTAAAATCTTTGGATATGAGCACAATATTTTGACTAAAAGTCTATTTTAAATCTGTTTTTCATAGATTTCTTCTTTTCCTTCTGTTTACCACTAATGAATTCAAGCCATTATTTAAGAAATGTATCAATTTCAATATTTATAAGACAATCTGTACTTGGAAAAAATTGTCTGACTTACACAGGAATAATCCAATTGCTTGACACCATGAAACTAGACATTCTTATGTATCACTTAAAATTTTGTAATTTTAAACAGTAGTTTATTGGGATTTATTCCTGCTTATTTATGGTTTTATTTTCTATTATTACATAATACATTTAATGATTTGAGACACACAGCTGTATAAACATATGTAAGCATGTGTTGTCTAAAGTAGAAAATCAATTGCTTGATTTGAAGTTTGATTTAAAACTTCAAAGATCCTAAGTCTTCTTTAAGGAAGTGATAGTTTTAATGTATTAGAATGATGATGAAATATTAGCTATACTTGTTTTTCAAGTTCTTAGATAGTCTAGACTTACTTTGGCCCATAAATTATTCCCTTTAGTCACTGGGAGGAGCTAAGACAAGACAGTTGATTTCACAGAAGTGCATAGCAGAATAATGGTCAGGAAAGGTTAGGAAGGGTGGGGAAATGAGGAAACTGGATAACAAGTACTAAGATAGAGTTATGGATAGGAATAAACCTGTGACACAGGACGATGCTGCATGGAGTTCATGGTAATTCGAATGTATTTTATGAAGAGCTAGAGGAGTTCTAAGTTTCCTAATGAAAAGAAACAATAAACTCTGAGTTGATAATTATACATTGTGCACATTTATTGATATCACACTATACCATACATATGTATGATTATTATACGGAAATATACTGTCTTAGATTCTAACGATTATTTTATGAATTTCATATAGTTTGGACAAATCAGTATTAAATCTACCTGAGAAGCATCAAGCAGTTTTCTCTCATTTAATAGTAAGCAATCTCGAATGTCTTGTTCCCATTACATCATTGTACAGTTTTGTGTTCCTTTTTACCCAGGGCTTAAACAAAAGGACAGAAGTTGAGGGAGAGAGGAAGAATGGCTTTAGGAGACAACTTGACAGTAAAATAAATAGGTCCTTGGTACAAAAATAAACAGGACCTTGAGACCTATAAATTCCCTCTATTCAGTGTTGAGGAAAGGAATAAGAAAGAGAAGAGATGAGGCATTAAAATTTTAATCAATTGGTTTAGAAAACATTGAGTTCCTACTATATCTCATTTAGCTTGCCAACACTTTCAGAATAAAAGATGACTAAGACCAGATTCCTTTCCCTAGGAAGGTCACAGTTTGATAGAGGAGGTAAAAACACATTCAATTAACTATAACACAATGTAATACATTATAGTTTAATACTCTACCTCTGGTGTATTTAATGTACTGAGGAAAGACAGATGAGTGAAAAACTAATTATACTGAGGAAAGCATCTGTGAAGACTCCAAAGAAGATGTAACATTTCTCCTTAGAATTAAAAAATGATCTTTCCAGGGAGAGATGTGTGGTGAATGTAGTACAGTTGGAGGAATGGATCTAACACAGATAGGTAAAAGGTATGGAACGGAGTCATGATTATAAAAGAGGAAATAATGTTCTATGAGTGAACTTAAATAATACATGGAGGGAATAAAAACTTAAAAGCTATTGTGAGTAGGATGTGATAACTTTTGTAAAAAGTGTTTTATTTTATCTATTATGGTACTGATAATCATTAGAGATATCTAAAAAGAGGAATTACTAGATCAAATTCACATTTTGATTGGAAAATAGGTAGAATAGGAAGATTATTCCATAGTATAGGCAAGGTGGTGGAACACGATATGATAGGGAAATGAAGAAGACCTGAGATTTGAGTCAATTGAAAGTAGTAACCTACTGCTGGAAAAACAACTGTAACTTTAATTGTTTATGAAACAGCGAACCATTATTTCCCCATGAATTTTCTATGGGGAAGAAATTCAATAACCATTCAGCTGTTGGGTCTGACTTGGGTTTTCTCTTGAGGTTGCAGCTGTGTTTCAACCAGGGCTGTTGTCATTTGATGACTTGATTGGCACTAAAGAATCCTCTACTATGGTGGTTCCTTTTTTAACAGATAAATTGGCTCAGAAACTAGCAGAGGCTTCAGCTCTTCATAAGAACTTTTTCATAGGATTATCTGAGTTTCCTCCAAAATACTTGCTCCCCAGAGTAAAACACTTAAGTTTTACTCTGAAGAAGACTTATGTGACCAGCCATCAGAAGTCACATCTTTGCTCTCTACCATATTCTATTCATGCCATGGTTCAGTGGAATATATGGAGGTGTTAATTTCAGCAGTAAGGGTCATTGGGGCCATCATGTGACCTGTTTCCATGTCTTTATTGTGAAAATGACAACCTATTTCTTCATGAGTCAGTTTTGTGGTTCTATCATAAAGATAGGAATTGCTCCTCACAATAGCAAATACTCTTAATTCACTGGCTTATTCTTACACATGTAACGAGTGCTTTTTAAACTTCTAGCAAGTGAGAAAGGTACAGTTAATTCAGCAATTGTCTGGACTTGGAAATAAGGAAAATGGGATTGGCTGCAGTTACTGCTGCAAAGCTTACTAGTCTTAGCCAAAAGTGGAAAAGGCAATGACAGAGATATTCATTTTCGGTGTTGTCCAAATATCAGGCATTTCCAAAAGGAAAAATACATGCTATTCTGATCTTTTGCTTTAGATACTTCTCCATTATACCTTTGGGTTAAGTGTCTGAGTTGGTGCAAAGACTAAATTCCTATGACAAAGAGCTGGCTAAGAATATCATTGTAGGCTTTTTAGTGTGTATGCATTTAAGAATGTGTTTTAAGCATTTGAACTACTCATTTTTCAGGGGGTTTTGACTTAAATATCCAGGTGAAAGTGTTGTAGTTCTCCCTTTTCTTTTGTTTCCCCAAGGTACAGATTTAGTTAAAGTTGTTTGAAGATCATTTTCCCCTCCATGCTCCTAAATTCTTGTTTCAGAAGATCTCTTGGACATTGAGTCATTGTAAGAAAGAAATGATAAAAGAAATTTGAAATATATTTATTTGCAAGTGTGAAATCCAACTGCTGTTCTAGAGACATTTCACAACAGTTGCATATAAAGCTAACTGAATGATTGGGGTCATGCCATCCTGTAATAAAAATATTAATAGGCTTTTAGCCACATTGAAGTGGGAGTTTTCCAGATGCTTTCAGACATAATTGCCATGATGCTGGGATCTTATTATGAATTGGCACTATAGTGTGATTATTTTTAAGCTAGTAGCATTTAACTGATTTGAGGATTATTCCTACGTTTGATATTTGGATGTGATTGACGAATTCTGCTTGTCCAGAATAATGTTTTAATGCAAATTTCTTATGACTGAGTGTTCTGTGATGCCAAATGTTGCTCTTAGTTATTTTCCAGAAGAAAGTATAATTGTGATATTTGCGTCAGTAAAATTATCTTGCACTTTTAAGAATTAAAGTTGGCTTGCTTTCTCTTAATGCAGTTGAAAATGGACTTTATTGACATACTGTAGAATTCTTTCACTCTTCTTTGTTTTTACAAAGTAATTATTAAGTAATGCCATGCCAGTGAGGACTATTCTGTCCAGTGAAGTTCAGAGTATATGTGTGGACCTTTTCAATAAATGCAAATATCACCATGAAAATTACAATTGCTCATTAAGGACAGATTTGTTTAAGATATAAAAAAAGTCCGGATGTCTAAAAGTATTTTAAAGTGCTTTTGCTAAAGAGCATTGAATCCTCTCTTAAGCTCACAAATTAACAGAAAATAGAAGAAAAACTTGGCATCACCATCTCCACTTTTGTACTTGTTGTCCTAAGCCACTCACTTTTCAGTAAACTCTGAATCTAAAAGGGACAGGCTTAGCCAATACCATCTTTATAACAGGGGACTGGAACTACCACCAAGGAATAGCAGAGCCTTAAAGGATAGACCATCCTTCAGAGTAAAAGAATTACCTACAATGATGAAGCTGAACCCTGGAGCAGGAGTAATCATCTCATGGGAATGATCTACTGGAACCCAGGAGAACCAGAATTGAAGTAATAACCAACTTCACCATAACCAATCAGTCCATATCTGTAACTAGAACTCTTTCACTGTGCATACCTTTCACCTCTTACTCAAGTTCTATTTAAACAAAGTTATGTATTTAAACCAAGTTATCTGTTTAAACCTAAAACCCATGTCGGTACCTTGAAGATGGCTGAAGATAGACACACACACACAAATCCTCTATATTTGTCATTGTCACTGTCCTTTTATATGGTGTACAGGACAAATGATCAGACCTGACATGTGGAATCCCAGGAGTTTGGGCTTTGAGCCTCAAACTCTGGTTTTGGATGAAGATAGGGAAACCTGTTTTCTAGTTCTGAATACATTCTTTATTAATGGTGTTCTGAGTAAGTTACTTAATATATTGATTCCAGTTCCATACTGTAGGCTTCAAGCTAATAAAATATACTTTGTAACTTTATTGTGAGGATTAAGTGAACTAATGTATAATTCTAGCATAGATTATATGCAAACTTTAGTACCCAGTAGCTATTCATTTTTTACTTCTGACTTTCCTTTATTCTTTTCTACTCATTACAAGATCTATGAAATCTTGTGTTGGAACAAGAAAGTATTTTTATTCTCCAGGAATAAAGACTTTGAAAAATTTTCCATTCTAACTTTTCTTCGGGTATTCTTGTCAGTGAAGCCTATCTGCTACCTATCAGGGTGTCCTGGTGATTTGAGTATTATATCCAGTCTCTTAGGAATCACCAAGCTTTCTTATGCTCTTTTATTATATTTGTTTATTTCTTCTATTGTTCTATGTTTGCCTATAATTGAGTGAGAAGATGGAATCTCGATAATAACATGAGTAGAGTCCCAATGCATCAGTAATATAAAGGACATCTTGGCAACTTAACAAAATCTTCATGATTGGAGATTAAACAGGAAAGGTAAAGTAAAAAGTACTGTGACCTTATTCAATTATCAGTTAAGAACAGCAGGTACCAGAGGACAGTGAGGGAAAAACTGTTACTGTGATGATTGTGTTTTATTACTTTTGTAAAACATTTGCTGATAGTTTTTGGTAGTGGCCATATGTGTATAACATAGGAAGCATTCCAAGTTTTTCCTGGATTCAAATATTACACCATTGCCATTATGACCAACTCCAAAGATATTATTTCCTTTCTTCTCCATTTATGTGATATTTTCAAGATGCTTCAGGCTTTCCTATTAAGCATTAACAACATTTATTTATAAACAGGAACAATTTTATTTCTTCATTCACTTGAAACTGTGTTGAATGGTCCTTTAGTTTTCTGGGATTTCCTCTATTGCACTAGGATGCAAAGTCCAATAGAAAATGGTCCTGAGATAACTAAATGTGCAATGTAGGGAGTTTTGATTATTATGAATGAAATGGAATGAGTTACAGAAGAGCCTTCATATCCTTTAGGGCAATAGTTCTCCACTGTGAACGCATGTTAAAATCCTTTGGGATTTGCTAAAAATCTCTTTCCCCAGATTTATCCAGGACCAGGAAAGTTTCTGTGGATGAGATTCAGGCTAAGTGATTCTGCTATATGCTGAAGTTTGAGAACCACAGGTCAAGATATTTAGGTATGGCTTTCCAGAGGATTTGGGAGTGGGCTTCTATTTAGCAGAATGAAGAATCAATGAATGTTGTAATGGGTAGAAATGACATCTGCACAGGCAAAAATCATTCTCATTTTGATTGTGCTCTTTATCTTAATCTATTTCTCCTTTGGCTTTGTCTTCTTTATTATTATTTAAAAGTTTTAGAGGCAGGCCTATCTATATACCAGGCTGTTTCTTGCCATCTGCTTCATTTCTATTTTATTTTATTATTAAATATATTTTATTGTAAAGATACTGTACAGAGGAGTTACAGTTACATGAGCAAGGTAATGAGTCCATTTCCTATCAAGCATTGTTACCCCCTCCTTTGTTTCTCCCCTACCATCCCTTCCCTCCCTACCTCCCCAATTCCTCCTCCCACCCCTGAAGTTATAAAGTTTGTTTTCAACATAGTGTCTTGTACATGTCATTGCTAAAATGGGTCAACCTGAATCCTTATTTCAGCATTTTGATATTTCCCTTCCCCTCCCCAAATTAGAAAAATGTATATACAAGATGCAGGGCACTGGAATCAAATACATTGAAAACATGCCCAGCTTTTACTTCTCTGTAACCTCTTATAAGAGGGGCTGAATCTACTCACTTTCAACTTCTCACTTTGACTTTCCATTAAACATACTGCAAAACGATTTTCCTTTCAATGACTTTGGAATCACTCTGGTTGGGATAATTAACTGCCTTGAAACTTCAAAAACCAGCATCCAACTCTCTGTCCTATTTTTCCTTACTCAAGTTATTATCATATTTTGAATATTAATCTCTTTCTTTGACTTAGGCTCCTGTTGCCTTTTTCTCTTCTCCCTTTTCCTCTGTTCAAAGTTTCCCAGTCTTCTTTGCTTAAATTCCTGTTTGTAGCAGCTTTATTTCCTATATTACGTCTCTAATTGCATTAATTCCCCAGGTCATTTGGTCCAGTGCTAGGACTTTGATTTGCATTGTATTATTTCAAAGCCTGCCTGCCTGCCTTCCTTCTTTCCTTCCTTCCTTCTCCCAAGGGCTGGGATTTGTGCCTTTGTGCTTAGCTCATAAATGCTTTTCTGAAGACCAGATGAAGTGAAGGGTGAGTCATGTGTCTGAGGAAACACATCTAAGAGAATGGGGAAAGCAAGTGCAAAGGCCTTCAGGTGGGAGTGTGCCTGGTATGTTAACAAATAGTAAGAAGATCAGTGTACTCAACATAGTAAGGCCAGAGGAAGAGTGCGTGATCTAAAATATATCCTACAAACTAGTCAAGAGCAGAATCTCATGTTCTTTCAATTTCAATAATTGTGAATCTACTACTGTGGTAGGAGAACTTTGGGAATAAAAGGTTTAGATGAAGGGTTTCCACTTGAGACAAAATATGTCTATTTGAAACTCAAATGAAAATGTTGGAAAAGTTTGACAAGTGAGTCTAGAACTCTTAGAAAAGACTGGAGCGGTTGAGTGTTAGCATATACCCTATGATCCAGCAATCTCACCCCTGGACATTTACCCAAAGGAACACAAACAAGGCCACACTAATGCTACCAGTACAACTATGTCCGTTGCAACATTATTTACCATAGCTAAGATATGGAATCCACCCAGATGCCCCTCAGTAAATGAATGGATCAAGAAAATGTGGAATATACACATAATAGAATTCAATGCTTCCATGAGAAAGAATAACTGTCCCATTTGTAAGGAAATGGAAAGACTTGGAAAAATCATATTAAGTGAAATAAGCCATACCTAAAGAAACACAGGCTCCATGGTTTCCCACATTTGTAATAATTAGTATATGTTTAGGATAGTTAGCTGAGGATCAAAATAGCTCAATAGCTACATACATATGACCATATAAAATGATACTTATCTCAACGTTTGGAATCACAGAGTTGAGACCAGCCCATGCAACAAAGGGAGTTGCAGGGTAGCTTTTACTATATTGTGAGACATTGGCTCAAAAACCAACCAACCAGCCAAACACACACACACACACACACACACACACACACACACACACACTTTCTTTTTTATTCAATAAATGCAATTTTTTGTTCTATTTAATTTTTCTTTAAAAAGTGCCTTACATTGACTTATTTGTAATTTCAGTTCTTTTAAGCAAGAGTTACAGTTCTTAGAGGAGAGGGGTTTTCATCTTATGTTCTTTCTGGCACTGTTACCAGCATTTAGAACAATTTATCTCAAAGTAAGGAACTCCATGCTTATTTGTTGATTGGCTGGCCAAATAAATTTATTACCTGTGAAATCATATTACCCTGAGGTAGGAATGGATCGTTTTCTATCAGAATGATATGCAATGTCTTGAATATTGAAAAACTTTTGTACTAGATATGAAAAAGTTATTACTTTTAGACTTGTGTCTTGAGATATATGTGATAAATCTCCTTAGTAAAACTATTATGTTGTCAATTGTTATTTATTTTAGTCTACTAATAATCTGATATTTGAAATCAAATAGGAAACATTAATTTTCTTTGTTTCTTAGAGTTAGACTTTTGTAATATACTGAACAGTCTTCCTCCCTGTTCATGTTTCTACCACCCCTTCATGATAATAATGATACACAAAATACAAAGGAGGACGTGGGAACAATTAGTTATAATCTGCTGACACATTCAAATAGGTTTTAAATAGAACACAAGATGAGCTGCATTTCTTCCAAGCTGACTAATATGTTGAGCTAATCTCTGAGAAATGATTTGGTATATGACTGTAAAGGTTAGCTGACAAAACAAATGGTTGAAATGCTTTTTAAAATTTTCACATTATGATGTCATTTTAAAAACAAGTGCCATACATAATAAAATTCTGAGTTTGAGGGTTTTATCTTTTTATGAAAATCTGGAACCTGCATCATTTATTTTTACAACTGTAGGCATACATTGCTGTGACAGGTGATATATTAGTAAGCAGAATCCACTGATATATATTTTTTGAGTAAGGGCTCTTGCATCAATAGCCTTGAAGAAAGGGATCCATATTTAGTTTTCCCTGATAACTCGGAAGGGTGATACAGAGAACTAAAAGCACAAAAGTAAGTAAAATTTAGAATATGGTACAAATTTTTACAACAGGAAACTACTGTTGTTGTTTCATTTTTAAGGTTTCTATTTTCACATAGAACACACTTTTATTTCCTAACAAGACAGCATAGGGTGAGTAATGTAATACAAAATTGATTTCATTTATCAGCTTAATTGGGAGATATTAGAGATGCCAGATTGATATATAATATCTAATCCAAAGAAAAGCAACACATTGCCTCTTTCAATGCCTCCTATGATAATAAATCCTCAATCCACGCTCAATTTCTTTGATGTTCCTAAGCAACCATAGCTCTCCAGTGACTGTATTATGATCTTCTTAATGGGTGTTTTTCTCAGGAGTAGTTTGAGAAGCAAATTATAGCTATTATAAATACTCAAATTAGAAGGAAAAATCCAAAACATAATATTATTTAGATATGATAAATAGTTTAATGCATAAGAGTCAAGTACATGAGGTTTATAAAGTCTGGGGCTTGGGGACTTTTTGGTATAATGATTCATGAGCCTTCTAACCTTAGGTTGAGGACATATTGGTAATTCTCTTCATTTCAAGCTGGAAAGACTCTAAGGTTATATGTTTAAGGTTTCTCAGGCTAATGGTTGTGTTTGTGACTCTTGTGATGAGTCTCATATTATGAGACTCTTATAGTATTTAAGCTGGATCCAGTCTTCTTAATTCTGTAAAGAAGAGCAACTACCTGTTTCAACAGCACATTTCCAATAATTTAATAGTTGATATAGACTTTAGAGATTAAATCTTAAAATATCTTAATATTTATGCAAAGTGCCTTATTTCTAGTGGTAAAAACCACAGATAATAAAATTCTATTTAGCCAAACTACCAACGAAGTAAAAAGAGAATTTAGAAACATCAAAACTTCTATATTCAAGTATACATGATCTTCCTCAAGAGTGTTATTATAGCAGTTTGCATTCTTTTTCATTGATTTTTGTCATTGTTCAAAATAAATTGACCTCATTTATGGAAGTCCATTTTTACTCATTTTATACTGAGAAAAGCATGTGAGATCAATAAACAAACTTTAAGTGTTCCATATGTAAAACTACTTCATCTTACACAAGACACTATACTCATTGAACAGCATGAAAGGGTTCTTTAGAGAAATCATATCAATAGGAAAATCTGTATCTATATTATTCATGTGTTTATTATAGGAAATCAGCTTAGGCAATTTTGGGGACTAGTAGTCAGCAAGAAACCATAGGAAACTCAGGAGAGATGATCTATACTTCATTCCAAGTTATATGATCCAAGAACTAAGATTATTAATAGTATCATAGATGTTTGAAAATCAAAAAGGAAGAGAATACATTACACTAAGTCAAATAGTACACACCAACACTTGCCGGAAGAGTTTTACTATATGTAAGCTTTTAATTAAAATGATTACACAATGCCAGAATACACCAATGTCAGATAGCCTAGACTCTTACAATAAATTGTTCTACAATCCAAATGATAGCTTACTACCAGTATTTTAAATCACCTTTAGAATATGTTTTCTAATCTTCTATTTTTCTGAAATAGTTCATTTTCTCCTTTTCTTGTTATAAATTATATCTTGAAATATTGTAGTGGCATATGCCAACCCTTGGCATAGTTACTTTACATGACCCTGAGTTTGTTCAGTGGACAAAGTTCTCTATTACACATCAAACCTGTCCTGTTGTTACCATGCAAACTTCAGTTCTGCTGCCACCCCAAAGAAGCAGGGAACTGAGAGGCAAAGTGATTGAGAAAGAAAGAGCTATATAGTAGGAACAATCTGGCATGTTGAAAGATGGTAGACTTTACTTTCTGTCTTTCTATCTTTATTATTTTTAGTTCAGTATGTGGCTAATCTTTAAGGGGCTTCAGAGGATAGTCGATTCTTCAGAGGTAGAACAGATAGGAGCAAAGAGAAATTTCTGAGAACTGGTTCTTGATATGAAGGGTCATTTATTTATTTATTTATTTATTTATTTTTTGGGTCCAGTCATGGGGCCTGAACTCTGGGCCTAGGCGCTGTCCCTCAGCTCTTCAGCTCAAGGCTAGCACTCTACCACTTGAGCCACAGTGCCACTTCCAGCTTTTTTTTCCTGCTTATGTGGTGCTGAGGAATCGCACCCGTGCATTGGCCTCATACATGCAAGGCAAGCGCTCTACCGCTGAACCACCTTACCAGCATGAAGGATCATTATGTGTAACTTCACTGTGATCTGTCCTATAGTCAAAGCCTCAACTAAAGGTATGTTTTGAATAACTAGAGTGCTAGAATTTTTCCATTGCAAAACCAAAATATGAGACAATATCAACTTCAAAATGGAAAGATTTATTTTGAGTTGTCGTTTCAGAGATTTCTTTGGGAAATAATTGGCTCTATTTCTTTTGGACCCAAAGCAAGACAGATATCATGGTGGGAGTACATGGTCTAGCAAAGATAGTCACCTCATGGGGGCTAGAAAGCCAAGAGACAAGGGAGGAATACTGGAGATAACTAACTTACAGGGAGCAAAGTTCCATTTTGGGTCACAGTCTGAGTTTTCAGTCTGTAGTCATCTGACTCCATTGTCATCAGGCCTGTGGTGGCTCAGGACATCATGGAAGGAGTGGTGGAACCGAGGTGCTCACTTAAGATAGCTGGGAAGGTGAATCCTGCAGGTATGAGGAGCCAATATCCATTCCAAGGGACCGTTCTTCAGGGTCTAAAACCTGCTGCCTCACCCTACCTTTTAAAAAAGTTTCTGTCACCTCCCAAAAGTACTCTAGCTTGCCAACTAAGCCTTTAAGAAATGGGCCTTTGGAGTACATTTTCAAACCAGAGCAGCAAAGTAAAAGCAAGGAAAGTTGTACCATGATAGAAACACAAAATTGTGTTTCTATGATTGTGTTTCTATGATTGGCTTCTTAATTGTACAAAAAACAAATTGTTCATTGAAAACATTGATTGGGCTTTTCTTGTGTTTAACCAATTTCTTTTTACTCATTTGAGTCTTGAATTATTTAATAACATTTGTGTACCTCAAATTTTACTGTATATAATTTTGCTCATCTTTTAGGCCTGTAATATCTTAATTTTCTTGAATGTATCAAGAAACTAAATATGCAGAATAAGTTGCTTCCTGTGGGGGAATCACAAGAAATGAATATTATATACATAATTATGAAATGCAAGCTTATCATTGAGAGACTAAATTTAAAAAGTAAGATTTAAGAAATATGAATAGGTAGTTGAGTAACATATCACCATATGTGTCTTGCTGCTTACATTAATCACAAATTTATTATGTATTTTCAATATTTCTCAATAATAATATTGTGGCTCAGTATTATCACTTTTTAAAATATCCTATTGCTCATTTTAAGGTCAATTAGAATATACCAGCAAACATTTGGATTGGGTGCATATTCAACACTTACTGATTATTCTTTTGTAGGGAAAAGTTGTTGTAAAGGGGATAAGTATATCAGATTTTAGTGGTAAAGCTTCACCCAGTTTAGCTTTTCTCCCTTGTTCTCACCTAATAATGCTTTAAAAAAATTCTGAGTGGAAAGAGAAGAACTAATTTCTCCTTTGAGAACATACTGTTTGTCGAATACTATGAGTAACTTTTACACATAAACTACCTAATTCTCCTGGCAAACTTTCCAAGTAGCATTAAATTCAGGTCTGTCTGAGTTCAAGCTCAGGTGCTTTTGCCTAAACGTATGATCATTTCTTGTTAAATGTCACAAAACTTAAGATAGCTGATATTTAGCAACTGTCAGCAGAAAATCTTTTGTTCTTATAAAGTGTCTTTGTTGAGGTTGCTAATGTGGTATTTAACCCCCAGTAATAATTCATACTTTTGTTTAAAAAAATCCTGCCCTCATTTCCTTTACAACGTAGTTGGAATCTTACTGTCAGACACTTTCCTATGTTTACAGATTGTTCCCCCATGTGCCCATACCCTCTTAGGACACTGTAGGAATAAATCTACTTTAGTTCTCTGAATCTGCCTCAGTTTTTCTCTGTTCCAGTTTCTTTGTAGAAGGTCTTAGCTCTGCCCGGAATGCTTTTATCCTTCCTAATCAGAGGACAAAAATTTAATCTGTAGTAGTTTAGTGTGGGTTCTACAGAGAAACGGAGTCAATTCATTGGTCAATCTATTGGTAGATACAGATTTAACTAGAGAGAGTTCCTCTAAGAATGAGCTGAGAATAGAAGCTGAGAATTTCTGGATCTTCAGTCAGCAAGTTTCAGCAAGTATAGATCGACTCTAAATCTGAAGTCCTATGAAGAGAAGTTGGTGGCATAAGTTGCAGTCTAAGTTGAGTCTGAATGGCAGAAGATTTTGTCCCAACTTAAAGACAGCTAAAAAGAATACATTTTCTCTCTTTCTAAAATATTTTTTATTGCAAAGACACTATGCAGTTATATGAATAAGCTAATGAGTACATTTCCCATCAATCATTGTTACCCCTTCCTTTGTTTTTCTCCTACTATCCCTTCTTTCCCCACCTCCCAAACTCCTCTCTCCCACCCAAGTTGCAAAGTTTGTTTTCAGCCTAATGTCTTGTACATCACTTTGTTATAATGTATCCTTATTTAAACATTTTGTGATTTCCCTTCCCCTCCCCAAATTACAAAAATGTATATACAAGATGCAGGGCACCAGAATCAAATACAGTGTCATCAGGGGTTATACCATGGGGGAAGAACATACACAAGAAACAAAAAAATCACTTAGTACATTAAAAACAACAGCGGTCAAGATAGAACCTCTTGTGTCCCTATCTTGGGATTCATTTTACTTAACATCATCTACACATAGAGCTCACCTATGATCCAGCAATCCCACTTTCGGGCAATTATCGAAACTATCACAAATAAGGCCATACTAAAGCTACCAGAACAACTATGTTTATCGCAGCATTATTCACAATAGCTAAGATGGAACAAATCCAGATGCCTCTCAGTAGATGAATGAATCAAGAAAATGTGATATGTGTGTGTGTGTATGTGTGTGTAACTTATATATGATGGAATTCTATGCCTCTATCAGAAAGAATAACACTGCCCATTTGTAGCAAATGGAAAGACTTGGAAAATATTATACTAAGTTCAGTAAGCCAGGCCCAAAGGTACATAGGTCCCATGGTTTCCCTTATTTGCAATAACTAGTATATGTCTAGGATCATCTTACCAGGCAGGCAGAAAAGGTCAAAGCTATGTACATTTGACC
Organism: Dipodomys ordii; assembly: GCF_000151885.1. Classification (NCBI taxonomy): domain Eukaryota; kingdom Metazoa; phylum Chordata; class Mammalia; order Rodentia; family Heteromyidae; genus Dipodomys; species Dipodomys ordii. The sequence goes on along the minus strand of NW_012267221.1, from coordinate 33,834,732 downwards.
ATATAAGAGTGAATTTTTTCTATTCTCCTTTTTAATTCTATTCAAGGACCTCCAATATTGGAGAAGGCAATCTTTTATTTAGATCAATTTTTATTTTATGATCAATTCAAATATTAATTTCATTCAGAAACACCCATACAGACATATATAGATTCATATTTGGCTAAATATCTGTGTATCCTATAGCCAAATTAAGATGACAGAACATTAATTATGCCCATTCCCATGATTTGACCCAAAATTACCTGAACTTTAGAGACTTTATTGAGCATTCCTGGCTAAGTTAATTGCCACATACCCCATGACAAAATTTCTGTTAAACAAATTTGTTTTTCTAAAATGGTATAGTGACTAGGCTAGATTTTCTTTATTTTTTTATTGTAAAGATACTGTACAGAGGGGTTATAGTTACATGAATAAGGTGATGAGTACATTTTCTATTGAACATTGTTACTTTCTCCTTTGTTTCCCCCCTACTATTCCTCCCCCTCCTACCTCCCCAATTAATCCCTCCCCCACCACAGAAGTTGTAAAGTTCGTTTTCAACATAGTGTCTTGTACATCTCATTGTTACAATGGATCAACCTGTATACTTCTTTTAACATGTTGTTATTTCCCTTCCCCTTCCCTAATTAGAAAAATGTATATACAAGATGCAAGGCACCAGAATCAAATACAGTGACAACAAGGGTTATACCATGGGGGAAGGACATACAAAAGAAACATTAAAAAATCATATAGTATATTAAAAAACAGTTAAAAAGAAAAACCTCTTGTGTTCCTATGGGGTTCATTTCACTTTGCATCTTTTAAAAAATAAGTTTGTATTGTGAAAATACTGTACAGAGGGGTTACAGTTACCTGAGCAAGGTAAAGAGTACATTTCTTATCAAGCATTGTTGCCTCCTCCTATTTTTCCCCCTACCATCCCTTCCCTTTCACCTCCTCAATTACACCCCCCACCCTCTTCTAAATTGTAATGCTTGTTTTTCAACATAGAATCTTGTACATCTTATTGTTGCAATTGGTCAACCTGTGTCCCTATTTCAACAATTTGTTTTTTCCCCTCCCCTCCCCAAATTATATCAAGTACAGTGAAAACAGGGGTTATACCATGAGGGAGGGAATACAAAGCAACAAAAAATCACATGGTACCTTATAAATAGAAACAATAGCAAGAAAGAAAAAAACACTTGTTTTTTTTTTTTTAGTTCCAGGTATATTTTAGATATGAGACCCTTGTCCATTGTATGGCTAGTGAAGATCTTCTCCCAATCAGTGGGCTTTCTATTGATCTTGCTAGCTATGTCCTTTGCCACGCAGAAGCTCTGCAATTTTATGCAATCCCATTTGTCCAACCTTTCTTTGATTTGTTGTGTTTCTGGATCTCTATTAAGAAAATTTTGACCTGGCCAAGGAGCCCTAGAGGTTCTCCTATTCCTTCCTGTAATGTATTCAGAGTGTCTGCTTTGACTCCAAGGTCTTTGATCCATTTGGAGTTAATTCTGGTGCAGGGTGATATATAAGGATCTAGCTTTAGTTTTCTACAAGTAGTTAACCAAATTTGCCACACCATTTACTGAAGAGGCTGTCTTTCTTCCATTCTATTTTTTTAGCTCCCTTTTGAAGATTAGATGGCTATAGGTCTGTAGGTTCATTTCTGGGTTTTCAATTCATTGGTCCTCAGGTCTGTTCTTGTGCCAGTACCAAGCTGTTTTGATTACTATGGCTTTGTAATAGCATTTGAAATTTGGTATTGATATTCCACCAGCACTATTCTTTCTGTTGAGGATCATTTTTGCTATTCGAGGTCTTTTATTGGTTCCACATCGATTTTTGGATTGCCTCTTCTATTTCCTTGAAGAATGAGGTTGAAATATGGATAGGTATCACATTGAATTTGTATATAGCCTTAGGAAGGATTGCAATTTTCATGATGTTGATCCTTCCAATCCAGGAGCATGGGAGGTTTTGCCACTTTCTAAGTTCTGTTCTAATTTCCTTTTTCAAGTTTTTAAAGTTTTCATCACAGATGTCCTTCACTACTTTGGTTAATTTAATTCCTAGGTATTTTATTTTTTGTGGAGCTATTACGAATGGAGTTGCTTTCCTGATTTCAGCCACACTCTTCTCATTGTTAGCATACAGAAAATCCATTGATTTTTGAGGGTTAATTTCGTACCCTGCTACTTTGCCAAAGTTTTGAATCAGCTTGAGTAATTTGGGAGTGGAGTCTATGGGATTCTTTAAATACAAGATCATGTCATCTGCAAAGAGGGAGAGTTTTATTCTTCTTTCCCTATTTGGATCCCCTTTATGTCTGCATCTTGTCTTATTGCTGTAGCTAGGCATTGTAATACTAGATTGAAAAGGAGTGGAGAGATTCCTGTCTTGTTCCTGAGTTGAGAGGAAATGGCTTTAGTTTTTCACCATTGAGTATAATGCTGGCTGTAGGTTTGTCATATACAGCCTTTATTGTATTGAGGAATGTTCCATGGATTCCTAATTTTTCCAAAACCTTCATCATGAAGGGGTGTTGGATCTTGTCGAATGCTTTTTCTCATCTATTGAGATAATCATGTGGTTCTTATTCTTGCTCCTGTTGATGTGATGAATAATATTAATTGATTTGCGTATATTGAACCAGCTTTGCATCCCTGAAATGAATCCTGTTTGATCGTGGTGTATGATTTTTTGGATGAATTGTTGAAGTCGATTGGCCAAAATTTTGTTGAGAAGTTTTACATCAATGTTCATCAAAGAAATGGGTTTATAGTTCTTTTTCTTTGATGAGTTCCTGCCTGGTTTTGGGATGAGGGTTATGATGGCTTCATAGAATGTTTTCGCTAGTGAATTTTCTCTTTCAATTTCATTGAAGAGTTGGAGGAGTATTGGTGTGAGCTCTGCTTTGAAGGCCTTGTAGAATTCCGCTGTAAAACCATCTGTTTCTGGACTTTTCTTAGCTGGGAGGTCTCTTATTGCTGTTTCTATTTTAATGCTTGATATGGGCCTGTTAAGATGGTTTAACTCATCTTGGTTTAGTTTTGGCATGTCAATATTTGCTAGGAAAAGGTCCATTTCTGCCAGGTTCTCAAACTTATTAGCATAAAGTTTTGAGAAGTATTCCCTTATAATGTTCTGAATCTTGATTGTTTCTGTATTGATGTTTCCATTCTCATCTCTGAGTTTATTTGGGTGTGTTCTCTTCTTTTTCTGATAAGATTTGCTAAGGGTCTGTCAATTTTGCTAATTTTTTTCAAAGAACCAACTCTTTGTTTTTTTGCTTCTCTCTATGGGTTTTTTGGATTCTAATTCATTTAATTCTGATTTAATTTTAATTATCTCTTTTCATCTACTGGATTGGGGTTTATCTTGCTGCTCTTTTTCAAGGAGGTTTAGATGTGTCATTAATTTGTTGGTTTCATATCTCTCCAATTTGTTGATGTAGGAGCTCAGAGCTATAAACTTGCATTCCAGCCTCTTCTTGCTTTAATTGTCTCTGCTGAGAAATCTGAGGTGATTGATCTTTTCTCCTTGACAGCTTTAAGGATTCTTTCCTTGGTCTGAATTGATTCTGTGTGGATTATAATGTAATGGCCTGGTCTATTTGGGGTTCTAATAGCTTCTTGTATCTTCAGAGGCCTATCTTTTTGCATGTTGGGGAAGTTCTCTTCTAGGATCCTGTTAAACAAATTTCCTAGACCGTTAACTTCTGTCTCTAGGTGCTCCTCTACACCCATTATCCTCAGAGTAGGCCTTCTGATGGTGTCTTCCAAATGTTGACTAGATCTATCATATTTCTTGGATTTGTCTTGGATAGTTGTATGTTCTTTCTTTGTATTATCTAGGCTGTCTTTAATCCTCCAGATTCGATCTTCTGCATGTTCTAATCTACTGTCAAGATTTTGTACTTTGTTTTTTATTTCCTTTCCTACTAATTGTTTGGCTTTGATGGCTTCAAATTTTTTGTTGGAACTGTGTTTTAAATCTTGTTTGAACTTCTTTACTTCCTTAGTTTGGTGGTCAGTGTTTATTCTCAAATTACTTAGTTGATTGGGTATTGTTTCCTTGGACTCCCTTTCCTTCTGTCGACCTCCATTCAGCATTCCCTTTGTGGTCTCCCTGGAATCCTTAAGCTGTCTGTTTATGGATTCCATGAATGCCTCTATTGATCTTTGTCTATTCTCATCCCTCTCATGCAATTCCTGTATTACTCTTTGATTAGCTTCTGCATGCTCACACAATTCCTGTATTTCTCTTTGACTGTTCTCAGCCTGCTCACACAATTCCTCTATTAATCTTTGATTAACTTCCTTATGCTCATGAAATTCCTGTATTAATTTTTGGTTAGTCTCTTCATGTTTGTGAAGTTCCTGTATTAATCTTTGGTTTGCCTCATCTCACTCCCTGTCATGCTCACAGAACCTTTTGTAGGTTTTCAGTCTTTTCATTCACCATGTTTACCAGTAGTGTGTGTAGAGCTTTTTGGGAACTCTCCTCTGGATTATTCATTAAGTGTTCTGTCACCTGATTATCATGAGTGAGAGTTTAGATATCTGGATTTGCCATTTTTCTTGTGTTTCTTGTTCTGCCCATTTGGTATGAAAGTAACACCAATTTTGTGCTAAAAAACTATATTAAGGCAAACATCAACCAGAGTTCTGTAGTTGCAGAGTCAAAAGGGCTGCAGATAGATACAATCTAGTTCCACAGATACAATCTATTCAACAACAAAAAACTATGGATTATTGGGCTAAAAGCATCAAAGAGGGATTCAGCAAACCAGGAATTATTAGGTTTAGGGAGAATTGTGGTGAAAAATAGGATTAGTGGGATGTGGAGAGGTAAAAGGAAAGAGTGAACTTAACCAAGTTCTAATCTCAGAGAGGGAAATGGATAGGACAGAATGATAGGAGAGAGAAAAAAAGTAAGAAAAAAATGGAAAAACAAAAATTTAAATTTAAGAAATGAAACACTTAAAATTATGTAAGTATAAAGAAATGATATTGAGAGAAGAAAAGGATAGGATGAGAGGAGGGGAGAGATAAAAAGGAAAAAGGAAAAATTTAAAAATAAAAAATAAAAAATTCTTAAAATTGGAATACTTGAAAATTATTTAGGTGTAATGAAACAATACTACTATTAAAGAAGTTTAGCCTAAGAGTTGTGAATTTAGTAATAAACTTTTAGAATAAGTATGTACACATTGAGGGATAGGGTCTAATAATCGACATCGGGTATATATCTGAGGATAAGCAGAAGGTCAAAAGAGATTAAAACACACACACACATGCACACATGCACACATACACATCTATAATAAAATTATGAAAGAAAAAATAATAAAACACAATTTTAAAAAAATTGAAAAGTAATACAGGTGGACCTGTTGCAACAATGAGAAGTACAAGTTGCCATGTCGAAAACGAGCTTTACAACGTCGGTGCGTGGGGGTGGGGGGAGGAAGGATTGGGGCGAGGGGGGAGGCTGGGAAGGGATGTGAAGGGTAAACAAAGGAGGAGGCTGCAATGCTTGGTAAGAAATGTATGCATTATCCTGCCCATGTAATTGTAACCCCTCTGTACAGTATGTTCACAAATAAATTAAAATTAAATTAAAAAAATTAAAAAGTAGAAAAAAGAGTTCTTTGATTTTTTTTTTGCACGGGGCGGGGGGATGGGAAGATCCTGTATCTCCCCTGTGTCCATAACCAGTCTCTTGGTGGAGTCTCAGGTCTACCTGTGGTATTTGGTTTTCCTGTGGCTTGACTGATTTTTTAAGTCAGTTTGTTTGAGCAGTCAGAAAAATGCTCTACCTAACCCAGGACTTTGTGATTCTCCTCCCAGTCTAGTTCAATGGGAGGGTGATCTGCTTTGAATATCACAAAAGAGGGAGATGTCTGTTTCCTCTAGCTTGGAGTTGCTGTGATGAGGCTAGGTTCTGGTTGGGTTGAGGCCAATCAGCAATCAGTAGCTTTTCTCTGAGGGGCTAGCTCCTGAAACACTCACAGAGCCCAGCCTGGAACCATTCTATGGGTTTATGTTTACTGAATTTCAATTGTTTGTCTAGGCTGCAGTGGAGAGGGGCAGTCTCTGGCTCTGTTAAATCCAGTGAAGAAAGTCACTCCTCTGGGGGCAGATTTTCTCTGCCTGGGTGGGGGTGACTTTCCCCTGGGTGGAGCTGAGCCTGGCAGGTCAGGTCAGGTTCTTGTGACTGGCTGAGTGGCTCCTATTGTTTTCTTCCAAGGCCTGAGTAAGAGCTAGCTGCTCAGCCAGGCCTTTGTTAGTATCAAAGATGGAGATCTTCTCTGGTGGTGGGGGAGGGTCTGCCTTCCCACTTTGGCTCTGTGAGAAGGAGTGAGGATGTCAGAGCTCTACTCAAACCAGGCTCTTGGTTCCTGGGTCATCCCTGGTCTGAGATGAGCAGGATGAAGATTTCTGCTCCTTGTCCGTTCTTGCTGGTAGTGAGAAGAATCTGCTTGCACACCTCGCTGCGTCTGGTGCCTTTGTCCTGGACTTTCTCTGTTGGTATGGTGGCTGCAGCTGCCACACCTGCGGCTATGGCAAGTGCTCAGATCTGTCTCCTTGACCAAGCTGCTTGGATTTTCTCTCTCTGGCCAAACCCTCTGTACTGTGATGATACACTTGGTGTGATTCTCTAGCCTAGGACTGTTCACTGGAACACTAACACTGCTTTTTTTTTTTTTTTGGTCGGTCATGGGGCTTGAACTCTGGGCTTGAAAACTGTCCCTGAGCTCTTCAATTCAAGGCCAGTGCTCTACCACTTTAGCCACAGCACCACTTCTGGCTTTTTCTGCTTATGTGGTGCTGAGGAATCGAACCCATGCATGGGCCTCATGCATGCAAGGCAAGCACTCTACCACTGAGCCACCTTCCTAGCTCCTAAAACTGCTTTCTATGCTAGAGTTTGTTTAGCCTCTAGCTTTTCCTCCGCCATCTTTCTCTGGACTCTAGGCTAGATTTTCTAACCACCTTTGGGATTGGTCATACGTATTTAGCCTTACACTAATGTTTTATTTCTTTTCCATATGCTTGTTGTTGACTTGTACAAGAGAAAGGTGTCTTTCGAAGCCTAGACATGCTTCTTCAAATCATCCCAAATACACTGAATCTAAGGTCTGTATGTTGGTCACTTTTTCATCACTTTGACAATATACTTGAATAAATCAACTTATATAAAGAAAGCCTTATTTTGGCTCAGAGTTTCAGAGGCTGTAATCCATTATTGGCTGGCTCCATTACTTTGTATCTAAGGCAAAGCAGGACATAGTAGTGGAAGTATATGACGGAGGTGGCTTCTTGACTCATAGTGAGCAGGAAGGAAAAAGAGCAAGGGGAGGAGTCTAGGGTTAAGTTATTCTAGGGATGAAGCCTTCAACATGTAAGCCTTCTTGGAGGATACTTTATAACCAAACCATAATAGTATGTGTGTAGTCTAGGTTTTGAGTGACACAATGAGACATCCAATAAATACCATCTCACATAACTTTTTAAAATTTCTGTTCTTCTGGCTATGTCTTTTACTAGATTTTGAGAACCTATGGTAGGCAGAAGAACTCTAACATGGCTTCCAAGATTCCTGTTATGTATGCTCAGAATAATTTCCTCTCCTTAAGTGTGAGAAAGATTTGGGAGTATGATAAAATAGTTGCTACTTTGACTAGGTTACATTAATGACAAGATAAGGATTGATGATTATGTTCCCTTATATATAACTTACTGATTGATGTTAGAGATTCCCTGATGACCTTGAAGAAGCAAGCCACCATATGTTCAACAGATGCAAGGAAATGAAGTCTGCCAATAACCAAGTGAATCTGGAAGAGGGCTTTGAGCCTCAGATGAGACTGTAGCCTGGGCCAACACCTTGACTGCAGTCTTATGGGAAGCTAATCCATCAGCTATATCATGACTCCTGACTGCTTGATGAAAACTGTGAGGTAATAAATATGTACTTTTAAGCAATTGTTTGAAGTAATCTTTGCATGCCATATAAAATTATGTTAGTCATGTATTTATGTGCTCTCTTAAAATTACTATGAACTATTCCAATATATGGAAATAATAGTGTTAACCAGTAAATGTGTCTAGTATGAAGCTTGAAGAAATATTAATGTTTTGTTATGCTTCAGATTTTTCTTGCAGAAATAAAATATTACAAGTAATTTTGAAGTCTCCAGCAAAGCCTTTTCTAATTCTGGATCTTTCGCTTCCTTCTGAGAAGCAACCCACTGTTCTGGAGATTGTTAATTAGCATTATTGTGCATTTAAAAATATTATTTCACTATATATATATGAATGTCTATAAACAACATACTATCCTTTTCTTTCTGCGTGATTGTGCCCGTTTTAAGAGAACTGGATTAAAATGCTGATATTATGATGATTCTTCTTTTATTTTTCCTTTTTATTGTCATAGCTACATTTTCAGTTTCAACAAGGTTGCCTTTTAGCTGCTGCAACAGAAATGTTTAACGCTTACTGAACAAGTATGTGCTTCATCACACCTGCCAGACCCCAGGAGTTGAATCATGCCATGTGACATTCTGGCCAGCTGCCTCTTGGGGGGAGATTGTATGTGTTACGTAAAAAACCCTGCAGAACATTTGGCTTATCTCTTCTTCACTCTGGTAACCAAGATAACTGTATGTTGATATGAGTGAACCATATCCAGGGTACCTGTCATTATCTGGGGGAACTGCTGGCCTGCAGTTATAAAATTTGCCTGACCCTTTGTGTGAATGAAGAAATGAACATTTGGTCTTTAAATTCAGTATAATTTATTACTCTGACATAAAATAAATTACTATCTGATTTACAAATATGTAAGTATATGTTGTTTTGCTTTGATATTTTTGCATTCCTTATGTAATCTAGTCATTAATCCCATTCTTAAATCCACTATGCCTGCATACTGATGCTGTTATACCAACTTACTTTTGATTAGTATATTCATGTTTATGCTACATTATGCCATGATACAATCCTCAGTTTTATTTAAGGTTTGTCTTGTGAGCAAGCTGTAGTTGAGTATACCTTCAAAATGAGAATATTTCTTTAAGTATTTCAATTCATTTATATTGTTGAGACTTATCCTTCCTTTAAATCTCTGGAAATCCTCTAGATCTGCATTTTATCTCAAAGGGCTATTAGCTATTCTGGATATATCATGTAAATGAAGTCATTATTGCTGGTTTCATCCAGCAGACACTATGATGGTCATTGAAGAATTATCCATGCAATGACATTCATAGACTTATTCATATATTCTAATATTTCCATAGGAGGTGAGGAGTAAGTTCAATTGAAAGACATAATTAAAACTAAAGGATTTCCTCTATCTTCTATTTTCAATGGGTCTGAGAGTACATGTTTGCTTGGAGGCAGTTTTGGTTACAGATCAAAGGACACTTTTCAAGGAACAGTTAACAGGCTATCAGGAAGCAGTAACATGAGTGCACAAAGACACTCACCTTGTCTCTTGACAGGAGAGTTGTGGAATGTCAAATTCTCAAAATTCTGTGTCTTTACTCAGACACAAAGTAAGACACACCAGCAGTTTTCTTCTGCTGGCATTGGACATTTTCTGTCCACACCATCAACACCTTGTCCTGCACCCAGTCATAGCTCCATGGGGCATTAGAGGTCCTACACATTAGAAAATGTGATGTTTTATATCTGACTTCATATAGGATTAAAGTTTTGATGTTTGTCCATGTTGTGGTATAGATCAGCACTTCATTCATGTTTATGTCTGACAAGTAGTCCAGTGTAGGCATAGACCACAGTTGGCATTATCCACTAATTCTCTAATGGACATTTGGATTGCTTCCTTCTTTGGCTATTGTAAATAACACTGCAATGAAAAAGTGTGTGCAATGCATTTGTTTGAAAAAATAGGTATTTAATTCCCTTGGATAAAAATAGTTGTATGCACCATCATGATATTTTATTTAATGAAGAACCACCTATACAGCCACAGTCCCATGAGATTATCATGGAACTGGGAAGTTTCTAGTGCCCAGTATGTAACAGCTGTCTCCATGTCATACCCAATGCATTACACATGGTGGTGATGTTGTGAACAAACTTGCTGCTCTTCTAGTCATGTAAAGGTACTTGCTGTATAAGTTTTTAAAATATGTATTATATAATATCGACTTGATAATGATAAAACTTACTTTCTATTTCATAAATGTTTTTCATTATTTTAGAGTATACTCCTACTTAGGAGATTCACTATAAAACAATACGCTGTGTTACATCATAGCAGCCCTATACATCTTATATTTACTATGTGCCTAGATTGAGTGAAGATACCATGTTGAATATACCATGTTGACTTGTGCCATTTACTTATTTTGTGTGCATCATTCTATGATGTTTATGCAGTGATAAAATAGTTCAGCAACACATTTCATAGGCTATTATCACTATCTTTGGTGCATTCCCTGTACTTAGAGTACATGTAAGAGTAAATTGCTGAGCATGTTTTTAAAATTTTTTCCCAGCATTTATTTTAGAACATTGTGAAATATACAAAAAGTATGTGAAGACTGAAAGAAACTCCTCTCTATGCATACCATTTCTGCTATCATTAGAATCTTATATATGGTGAATTTGCTATAATTAATGACACAATATTAAAAAGTCCAATATTAAAAGTCCATGCTGCTGGGTTCTGGTGGTTCATGCTTATAATTCTAGCTACTGAGGAGGCTGAGATCTGAGGACTGCGGTTTGAGGCCAGTCCTGGCAGGAAAGTACTTATTTCCAATTAACTACTGAAAAAACTGAAAGTGGGGCTGTGGCTGAAGTGCTAAAACTCTAGCTTTAGAAAAGTTCAAATGCGGGGCTGGGAAGGTGGCTCAGTGGTAGAGCGCTTGCCTTGCATGCATGAGGCCCTGGATTCGATTACTCAGCCCCACATAAGCAAAATGAAAAAAGCCGGAAATGGCGCTGTGGCTCAAGTGGTAGAGTGCTAGCCTTGAGCTGAAGAGCTGAGGGACAGCGCCCAGGCCCAGAGTTCAGGCCCCATGACCGGACCCCGTCCCTCCCCCCCAAAAAAAGAAAAGTTCAAAAGCTAAGATGATGCTAAGCAAAATGAACTCCAAGATAGAGACACAAGTGGTTTTATCTTTCTTGTTGTTGTTTTTTAATGTATTTATAATGTACTATGTGATTTTTTTTAAGTTTCTTTTGTTCTTCCCCCACAGCATAACTCTTGTTTTCACTGTATTTGATTCCGGTGCCCTACATCTTGTATATACATTTTTCTAGTTTGGGGAGGGGAAGGAAAAAACAAAATGCTGAAATAGGAATACAGGTTGACCCATTGTAACAATGAGATGTATGTTGAAAAGGAACTTCTACAATTTGGGGGTGGCAAGGAGGAGTTGGGGAGGTGGGGAGGGAAGGGATGGTAGAGGAAAAACAAAGGAGGAGGTAACAATGCTCAATAGCAAATGTACTCATTACCATACTCATGTAAATGTAACCCCTCTATATAGTATTTTTACAATAAAAAATACATATATAAAAAATAAAGCTCTAGCTTTGAGCCAAAAATCTCAGGGACAGCACTTAGGTGCTGAGTTCAAGCCCTAGGACTGACATACACACAAAGATAATGTAATTATTGTATTCTGTTCCAGATACTCATCTAGGAAATCACATTCCCCTTGACTATGAGAGTTTTTCACCCTGGGTTTGGCATGTGACAGCTTTGAGGAACACTCCTTAGGCATTTGAAGAATGTCCCTCACTTGGGATTTGTGTAATGTTTCTCTAATGATTCAACTAAGAGTATGGGTTTTGGGATGCAGACCAGGGAGATAAAAATGTCATTTTTATCACATCTTATCAGGGGTTCACATTATCAGCAGGATGGATCACAGCTGATGCTGGCCTTCATTTTCTGGCTGAGATTGTACCCTCAAGGTTTCTTTCTTTCTTTTTTTTTCCACCAGTCCTGGGGCTTGAACTCAGGATCTTGCCACTGTCCCTGAGCTTCTTTTGCTTAAGGTTAAGTGGTCAACCACTTGAGCCACAGCGCCACCTCCAGCTTTTTCTGTGTATGTGGTATGGAGAAATTGAACCCAGGGCTTCATGCATGCTAGGTGCGCACTCTACCATTAAGCCACATTATCAGCCCAGGATCCTCAGGTTTCTAACTTTGCCCTTTTCCCCTGTCCCATACTGCATCAAGTCATTTTGTACAGCCCACACCTGAGGTGTAAGGGATTAGGCTCCATCTCCTTGATGCTAGAATGTTTACTCTATCGAGCAGATATTTATAACTTTTCTCTGTCAGAGTTGTCTTTTCTCAATTATTTATTTGATCATTATAAAGGCATATTCATTACTTTAGAGTTTTGGTTAGAATAGAATATTACTTTTATTGTTCAAATTATTTCCATGAGGCACTTTGTTTTGAGAAGTAGTAAATCAAAGCATTAATCAAGTTTTCTTCATGGATTTGGTTCCTTGGGTTTTAGAAAGCATAGAGCCATATCAGTGGCTTTGCAAAGACTGCTTAGAAATGGATGGGTTGAAACAAACAATGAAAAAGAAATCAGTATGTTTTTACATTAATGTGATTTCTGACTGTCCCATGTATGTGGCTTTGGTTTCCACGTTTTTTTTTTCTAAATTATATCTTGCTGTATTTTATGAAGTTTTTAAGTCTTAAAATTTTTTTTTTTTTGGTCGGTCGTGGGGCTCTGGGCCTGAGCACTGTCCCTTAGCTCTTCAGCTCAAGGCTAGCGCTCTACCATTTGAACTACAGCGCTACTTCCGGTTTTCTGGTGGTTTTTATTGGAGATAAGAGTTTCACGGACTTTTCTGCCGGGGCTGGCTTTGAACCGCGATCTTTAGATCTCAGCCGCCTGAGTGACTAGGATTACAGGCATGAGCCACCAGCGCCCAGCAAGTCTTTTTAAGTTTTCAAAGAGAGCAGGAACTACTTGTTTTTCCTTACCTTTTTCCTTTCCAACAGTAATCATCTACCCCTTTTCCCCTTCCTTACTGTTACCTGATCACTGCTAATATTTGAAATGCCAGTAGTGCTGGTGGAGTTTGGCTTGCTAAGAACTGACTACCCAGAGTTCTGCCAGGTGTTAAAAAGCAGCCTGGGCAGTCTCCACATCTTGCTAGCAGAGCCAGTGAAGCTAGAGTTGATTTCAGTTTCAATAGGCCCCTTGGGTTTCATTGCCATTCTTTTCTCTGCCCTTCTCTAGACTAGCCATCTGCCTTGGCAGAAAGGATGTCTATTGTGAAGTATAAAATGATTTTTAAAACAATAAGAAAAAAACTTTGTAGGGCATAATGATCTTGGATTACTTGATTTGCTTTTATTGCTACTTTGAGATTTAGCTCTAATTCAACAGAAACTTTTATTCCTATTTCACTTCACAGAGCCCACAATTGTTTGTTTTTAATGTGGGGGAGCAAGTAGCATATACCCTCACAGATCACAACTGAAATGAAGTAAGATAAAGTTAGCACTCAGCTGGCACTCAGCTTCAAAAATGATAGTTATTATTGTCATCAAAAGTCAAAAGTTAAAGTTTTCATGCTCCATGCCTTGTTTTGTAATTTGAAGCTCAGGGCAGAGCAAGTATGTAGCTGGGAGGGTCTTGGCTTCCAAGCTCTTAGTCACAGTAGGGCGAGAGTGCTAAGTTTAAATACCACTTCTGTTGTTGGGTAGCTATATAATCTGGGAATATTTTCTTAACCTCTCCGAGGTTGGATTTCTTCATCTTCACAATAGCAAACGTGTCAATCTCAGAAGTTTTGTGAGAGGAAAGAGGAATGTCATGTGTCACACAGCTCTCAGCAAACCATAGCTTCCTAGGAACTCAGTTGTATTTAGTTGTAGTTCCATATCAATAAAGCTATTTGAAAGTTCTGTTTATAGAAGTTTAATTTTGCAAATAAAGCTTTACAATTGAAAGAAACAGAGTCAGATCTTTCCTCACAGAAGATGCAACTGTGGCATATGCATAAGGAGAAACTGAAAGATGTATTTCTTTTTTTTTTTTTTTTTTTTGGGTCCGGTTGTGGGGCCTGAACTCTGGGCCTGGGTGCTGTCCCTCAGAGCTTCAGCTCAAGGCTAGCGCTCTACCACTTGAGCCACAAC